>NW_022170819.1:936941-1184242 GCF_008802855.1 Photinus pyralis | reverse complement strand
AGTCGATATGCTCCGTGATGTGCATGTGATGTGACCGGCTGTCATGACGTCATGATCGTATACGATAGGGATAAGTTTAGCTGCATTCCCGAATCGCGAACAAACTGTATGCGCTAACCAATCACAGACAAGAATTGAACTGTCATTTGTCAGTTTTGTATTTTGTTTCGTTTTTGCATTAAGGATACTGTTATTAATAACCAGAAAATCCTCGAACAATTCCATGTTTTATTTCACAGAAAATAAGTGAATTTATAGGTTAGGGCACTGAATAACCTCTATAGCAAAACAGCTGCAAGATCCGTCCTGTAGCTGGAACTGCGCATGACTTTCACGCAACGAGTGGTCTAGGTCTAGACCAGTCGTTGCGTTCGATCAACTTTTCGCTCGATGTGGTAGGTTCGATCAACTTATCGCTCGATATGATAGGTTAGAGAATGCAGTGACATTCACGTTCACATCAAGGTCAGTCGATGTGAACAAAGCACATCTTCGGGAATCGACGCCCAGGATTGCGTTCAGTGGCGATGCACATAACGTAAATATTAGGTCAAAAAATGTTTTGAGACCACCTAGATACTACACTACTATCTTCCAAAGATCGTTTACGTACAACGTCTTTAAATTGCATAACTCCCTTGCGTATGAACTGAAAAACTGTACAGTAAAACAGTTTAATAATCGTTTTAAAAAGATATTATATCTGAGTCAGTTATGATTTAGTTAGCTCCTAGTATCACTTTCATACCATAATCATTTCATATCATTTTTCTTTTTTATTTATTTATTTTTTTATTTCTCTTAGTTTGGTTTTGATTTCATGATTTTCTCATTCAAATTTACCCAATTTTTTGCTTTAGTTGGTATGAACTGCTTATCTGTTGCCATTACAGTTCTAAAAATCTAATGAGAAGGGGTTAAGTGGTAGAACAGACGGTAGTTTATTCTACGTGTCTGAACTTCGCCCCATTGGGTTGTACAAAAGTATAAGGGTAAATCTATATTAATTTTATTTTTAACCAATCTGTATCAACTCAATAAATGGCTATTATTATTATTATTATTGATTAATCAAAATTGAACATTTTTTTTAGGTACATTTAGCTGAAGAACGTCTAGCAGTGTTCCAGAGGATATAAAAAAACTGAAATAAAAAAAAATTCTTTTTTGAAATGCCTACGAGTAAAAAGAGTTGTCGTATGCCGCCGGATGTGCCAACTCAATTTTTCGTGTACGCAAATTAAGAGCGCCTGCAGTTATTAATGTAGGGTGGAACATGACAGTATGAAATAAAGGCAATTTACTACGTCAATTGATTCTCGTTCCTATTTTTATTGAATTTCAATTCGGCGTGTTCCGAATGCTCGAGTTGATTACAAATTTACCAAAATTGATTGATTGACGCTTGAATAATATATTAAGGTCTCATGTCCTTTCATTTTTCGGGTTAGAATTGAATTACCACCGTATTGATCCGTAAACATTTACGTGTCCCGTGACGTATTTAATATAAATAATTAGCGCGAATATTAATAATGTCGAATCACGCCGTTTTTCGGTACGATCGATGCCAAATGTCGCGATTATTTATGGTTATTTGACGAATTCGGATTTCGCATTTCAGTTTGCGAAATTCACGTCAGATCGTTTTGTTATTATAGTAGGTACTTGCCAAACTATAAATCACTTATACTGCACTTAATTTTATTAAGTGGGGGGTTTATATTTACTGGAAGGTTTCCAAATCAAAATTTATGACGTTCCGCTGCTTTGAAGATTGATTTAATTAAATTAATTCATTGCAGCTGCACCGAGTGTTGCTTTTTTTCGTAACTTGTTACGCTAGTTTCCCGCCTATTCCAACTGGTAACCGTAAAGGGGTACGTGGAATTACCGAAACAGCAGTTTATGCAGTGTCCCGGATTAAAAGTCGTGTTCCTGTGTCAAAAAATTCCCTTATTTACTAAAACTCGTATGCGACTCTTAAAGAGAATATCATAAGAATATGATCCGAGTCTAGGGAAACGATTTTCTTTGCGGTACAGAGAAGAGCATCTCATAATCCTTTCCCAAAAAACCAGTCAAATGGTTCTAAAGGTGGTTAATCATTTCCATCTTTCGCCGAGTCAAAGGTTTTCACGGGACGAATTTATTTCACTAAGAAATGTAACCTTATATTCCTATTAAAAATACTGAATTTGCAACCGCTCACCACAATATTGATCCCAAAAGTAATTAAAGAACAAAAAGCCCATTGAAAATTGGATATGTAGACGTAGGACATATTTAGTTGACTACAATCAACCAGATAAATTTTTCATCAACACACTACTGACATTTGACATTTTTCACGGCTTTAAAAATTCGAATTTTACTTATTTCTGCGGGAAAAATTCAAAAAATTTAAATCCTAACTTCGTTACATTATGCTGACAGACAAGGGGAAGGGGCGTCAGTCCAAAGGACTTTCTGAAGCGAAAGAGCGGAGAAAAAGGAAGGTTAAACACTGCCTTTTTTTTGGCCCCAAAAAAAAATTGTCTCAGACCGATCGGGAAAAGACATTTTCTTATAGAATTTGGCCTGTAGAATCATAATTTCAAACAGTTCCAAGATTGGGCTGGGCTACCAGATCAAAAGATACAGCCCTTTGAATTTTCTTACGAAATTTGTTTCTAGTCTATAACTTTTTTTTGAGAAGTCTAATCGAAAAAGTACGAATCGTTTTGAATTCTACGCATCAAAATTAATAAGAAAAATTATAAACGATCTCTAGGGTCGTTAATAAACGGCAAAAGTGTAAAATTATGGAACATGTAAAAAAACGGTTTTTTGTAAGCGGTACAGAAAAAATTCCTTCCTTGGTACAAGACTCGACAACATAACGAACCAAATAGCGAAAAAAGTAGAACAATAGCTCTTAAGATAAAAAACTAGTAGCGTCTCAAAACGAGCGGACGGACGGACGGACAAAGTGGCCACAATAGCGCATTTTTTTTATTGTGGAAATGCGCTAAAAAATAAGTATAAGTCGAAGTGAAAGCTTAAAAAGCACATCTTATCGTCTAAGTTTGTAACTGGGCACTTTCGAAATAGAATTCAGAATTTCTGAGCGACACAACGGAATTAAATTTTTGTAACTTGCACATTCCGATTTAGAACTCGGAATTTATGAAATAGATGCTCCATTTTCCAAATTTTTAACTCAAAAATTCAGAATTTCTAAGCTAGATATCGGATTTGCATTTGTCTGGGTCGTAATCTAAGGTCAGCGCTAAATTTGTGCTGGACTGGTGGCTATGAAATGCTGCTTATGGAACAGGGGGTTGTACAAATCAGAAAATGGAACAAAATCTACCACTTAGCAGTAAATAATTAGAACGTTTTACTCTATTTAGGTGCTTAACATATGGTGATGTATGCGGAACTGGCGCCACTTTGTTAAATACACCCCGGTGCATTATACCATTTAAATGGAATATTATCTACTAATTCTTTCGATTATTTTGACTGCGACTAGTGTAAAGAGCTTTATTTTGTAGATAATTAGTACTTAATGGGTTCAATAATTTCTTAGACACTTACAACGCAAAGTGGATACTTACACACTCGTTCCAGACCCTGGCCACAGTTACGGGATAGCGCGTTAGAAAATCGTCGGGGAAACCATCCGATTTCTATCTGAAAAAAAGAGAAACGAGTACAATATTCCCGAACAATTCATACCCTTTCGTATTAATAAAGTCTCGTGCTGTCGATTTCGCTACCATCCTCACCATAACCGTAACGTACACCAGCGCATGTATTAAAAATTTACCACTCGCGACTCTTCCCATTGGCTTATCGCCGAAATTTATTTCCGGATAAACGCAATTTCGTAAAATGCGAAATTACCTCTCGAAGAAGATGACCTCGTCGTCCCTAAGTATTTAATCCCTAATATCTAAGTTAATGGAGTTCTTCCAGCTACTACATTATATAGGAACGCGAGCGGATTTATTAATTAAGGGATGAAATATGAAAAGATCGCAAAGATGAAGACGCGCGTAATTTCAATCTACAAAAATATTTAATTAAGTAATGGGTATTCTTTTGTTATTTTAAGTACAAAAGGAGCATGTCGATTACGGAGTTGTTCGCGTTCTGAAAAGAGTACATAAATGAAAATGTGAGCTTTTGTCATTGGACGCATGTAACTCGCAAATGGCTAATTTTGCTCAAGCTCGATTTAATTACGAGAAAGTCGCTCACTTGTTACTTAAAATGTATAAAACTTCATTCAATTAACGACCAGTACTTCGGTTTGCGCCCCAACAAAAACTTCGCGCCCCACAAGCGAAAGCTTTGTTAAGAACATGTCTCGGAGGCGCGCGCGAAGTTTTTTAGTTCCGAACATAATTTACCGAGCCACAAAGTTTGATTACACTCTGCGAAATTTTGTTTAGCGGTATTCGTTGCAATGAATACCAATCGATTTTTTTCTAAAGAAGTTTGGCGACGCGTGTTGGGGACTGCAGCAGCTGACTTGACAGTTCGGAGTATGTTACCATCAAACTGAAAAGAAAAGTTTAAAAATTCTCCCCCGGCTTTCCGCCTACGGTACAGCGATTGACGTCGACAAAGAACTTTCGCTTATTTTGAACAAAAGTTTACAAGAGCATCTGTTGGACGAGAACCTTTCATCGTAAGATTGCAAATAGAAATTTCTGTTAAAAAGAAATGGATTGGATGTGCTTTGTAAGAGAAAGGGGCGATATTTGTTGAAGATGTTAACACTTAACTCGGCTTTATGTTACACAAAAAAAGCAATAGTGTCGGGAGAACGAAGTAACTAACAGTCCCAAAGACTTGCAGTGGTATTTAAATTGAGGTGCCGAGTGTATTCCAAACCTCTGGAACTCTGATACTCCGCTGAGCTTTCCCAGCCAACCGCCATATGGCTGCGGTACCAGAAAAATTAATACCAGTTGGAAATTCACTCTCCTAAAGCTAGAAAAGGTACTGTATTAATCTCCGCATTAAAGCACAAGTTGTATAATAGTATTTCATTTTAATTAAATCGAAAAAAGGCATACTTGTACCGCAAAAACAAAATAATCAGTTTTTATTAGATAATGGCGTTTCGCCAGGAGCGTGTGTTAAAAAGATTTTAAGCAGTGAGCCGTGCCAGCTCCGCGTAAAAAAATGTGAGCTTGTAATTATGAATTGAGTTCATTAAAATAATAGTAGAACACACTTTGTTGCGGTAATTTAAAATAATTACGTAACCCCCTGTATAGATCTGCAATGTCAAGATTTAAATTCAAATTAATTCTTAGTAAAGAATCAGGGAAAATTAATTTAAAAACAGGCTTCCGCAGAAAACAACGGAGCTACAATCGTTAAATGTAATAATTACAATTCGATTGTATCGAAAACCAGTATATAGTCAAACGTTAGGAGTCGACTAAAAAAAAATAAATACCTTTGAAATTCGGGTCGCAACCTTGTGAGCTCAAAAGGGCTCGTTCAGCCTAATCTGTAACAGTCGACATCACAAACAAACAAATAAAAGGGGTAGTGAATAGCGCGGCACATAAAATATTGCGTAAAAAATTATCACATCGGCACCGAGGCAAACCGTAATTAATATAAGAATCAATAAATCCTTATCATCACAGCATCTGCCTAAAAGCGTAAACTACTTTATGAAACACAAATGAGCAATCTAACCAATTCAGGTAAAATGAACAAATTCTTGCGTGGACGAGGTAACAGCCTAAAAGTTCAAAAATGCAATCAATCATTTTTGCTTTAAAACTCAGTTATTTGTGGGAATATCCACAACGTAGAGAGCATAAAAGTTATGTAAAAAGGGGGGGAATTTATATTTTCCATAGCCTGCTTGGTTTTTAAGATACCTCATCAAAGTTTATTTTTTCAAAAATATTTTTGCACAAATAAATTCCAGATTTTTGTCTGATTAGAAAAATACATAGTTTGAGATGAAAAAAATTTTGAAAAATAGGGAAAACCGTTATTCAGTCTTGAAAATGTGGATTAAATACAAGTGGTCCGTGGAATCTACAGGGATATTCACGTAGCCCGTTCGTTAAGTTTTTAAAATTCCAGGAACATATTCCGTGGAAGAAAGAATCAATGTTCCTTTCAACCGTCATGAGATCTTCGTATACTGGCGGGGAGGGGGTATTCTATGTCTCCCCCACATACTTGCCCATAGAGACCACCCATGATAAATTTTCTCTGAAAACTTTCAGACCTAAGGGACTTTTCCAAAAGGAACCAACAAATCTCCCTCTCCTGACGACCCCATAGGCATCTGGTAGTTTTCAAAAATGGTGGCATATGTGCTAAAGGTACTAAGGGTCAGTTGCACCATCAGTAGTCGAACTTAAAATCTATGGCAACGATTATTAAGACAATGCTATGCTTAAATTTAAGCGATCCTTTAAGTTTGATGGTGAAATTGGCCATAAACGTTTTAGTGAAAAATGTAGAACCTGGAGGTTAACAGTAAAGGAAGGTTTAATGGCCCTTTCCTGAAAGCTGCCATGAACGTGGTGGAGGATCTAAAGATCTTTGACAAAACGTATTGCCAAAGGGTCTGCAATAACTCACTCTTTTGCAACAGGGGTAAATTTTGGGCTAGAAAAATAATCATTTTAATATTATTATTTTACTTTTTACGGTGAAGTTAGTTTTTCTCTCCCAAAATGTATCCACGGCTGCCTCAATTTTACTACAGTTTACTCAAGAAAATACGCCTATTTCTTTAAAATCAACTGAACTGAAAGGGTTAAATTGTCGCTTCTTCTAGGGATTTGTTGCAAATAAATACGAATCTCTTGAAGATTTAGATATTGTTATGTAAACTACAGGGGGTGTCGTTTCTCTACGTTGAAATAATGCCGAAGGTGAGAGCGAGTTAATGTAATTTCGGTTTAGGTAATGGCAATTATAGCAGTCGGGACATCCTGTATGTAAAATTATTGAAGTTTGTTTCATGGGATCTGGGTAATTTTTTTTTTGCGTCGACTATTAGGAAAAAGGTTATGAATTGTCATTTTAAATTTAGATAGTTAATTTAAAGTTAGATTGTAATTGTTTAATGAATTTAATGCTATTTTTTGTTTAAAACGCATAAATAAGACAATATGTATCTAAAACTTACTCATAATGTTAAAGTTTAATCCGGTCAGGTGTTTGTTAAAAAAAGGTTTTATCGAAAAAGCGATAACAAGACCATGTGCGAGTTAAGCAACGCATGTGTTTATCAATATGGGCGCTGGAGCAGTGTTACGAGTATCGCCGGGAAACTACGATATGAAATTGATGATTGCGGGTGGTCTCTCCTTTAAATAACCTAACAATTCTCCCGAAGCCTCGTGATATCATTCTGAGTCACCCTGATTTGGTTGTATTGGACACGTAAAACCCATTAAGATTACTTTATCGCTTGTTAACGACCGTCCGACTGTCGCGAGTAACTTTCCTGAACCAATACCAACTCATGACGCGCACGAAAACAAGTAAGTCATAAAATATAGATCGCCAAATTCATCCGGAGACTTTTGAAACATAACAATATTTTTGGATGATAATAATAATAATACCCAGTACCTCAAAAAAAACGCGCAACCCTAACGAAATTCCACTCTACAAGACTGTACATGTGGTTTGGAGGGTCTGAATGATACAATAAGGAAGATGGGCAAAGTGATTGACGACTCAAGGAAAGTTTAGGAGCGAAGACTGCTATGGTGTGGACATGTAATGAAAAGGGAAGAGAGCTTTGTTGGGTGCAGGATAATCAAAATGCAAGTGGAGAGGAGAGACGGAGAGAAAGACCAAGAAGAAGAGAGAAAAACTGTCTCTTGGCGCACTTGAAAGAGAAGGGGTGTAGAGGAAGAGAGCCATCGGGAACAGCGAACCATCCCGAACTTCTATTTTTATCTTATCTATAGCAGGCAAGTGAAACGCATTTTAGAGCCCTGTAGTCATCATTAAACCTACTGGCGCTCACTTTCAAATAAAGTGGTACATATGCAATTTTACCCATACATAAAAATCAAAAAACATAAACTGCAAAACGGGTTCAAGTTACAGTACCCCCTTCTGTTTTTAAAAGGGCTAAACTTAATGAAATTTGAAAAACAATAAACTAAAAAACCGGAGGCATATGCAACCTTTGTAATCATGAATGTCTTCGCAATACTAGAAATCTAAGGAACCTTACCCATCTCAGAAATTTTTAAAATCTTAGTGATCTTAAAAATATTTCTAGGATAACTTACGAAGAGCATGTTCATAGTAAGATTCATAAGAATACTGTAAAAAGCGTAAGAACCTTTTCAATATCTTGAAGCTTGGAAATCTTTAAGAATCTTGCGAATCCTGTAAAATTTTAAGAAAATTATAGGAATCTTAGTAATCTTATTGACATCAGCGATCTTAAAAATCTCAGTGATTTAG
Organism: Photinus pyralis; assembly: GCF_008802855.1. NCBI lineage: Eukaryota > Metazoa > Arthropoda > Insecta > Coleoptera > Lampyridae > Photinus > Photinus pyralis. The sequence continues at coordinate 1,175,773 of NW_022170819.1, read as the reverse complement.
TCTCGGAAAGATGTGAGAGGGATTTGAGGTGAGATGAATCCGAAACCGAATGTGCGTCCCATCCGACAAAAAGGAGATTTCCTCGAGAAAACTATAAAAAACCATAATAAAGTGAACATATTTCAGATAGTGTTCTATAAGAGCCTTAAAGACTCCCCAGATTTTTCGGATGTAGTGAATGGCCCCGATTCCTCAGATTATTTGAATTTTTCTCATTTCTAAGGTACATAAATCCGGATCCATAAATTTCTTAGGATTCTTCCGATTTTCCAATTTCTTTAAATGCTTCAAACCCTCAATACTGATCCTATTCTTCACATTTTTCAATTTTGTAGTATTCCTTAGTTACTTCAAATTCTAAAATCCATGATACCCGTAAGATTTGAGAGATTTTTCAGTTTCTTCAGATTTCTTTTTCTTTTATTTTGACTTTTGATTTTTTTAAATCGGTCGATTCCGTTTCGAGAAAATTAGAAAAATTTTGGAAGTAAAATCTGAACCAATAAATTAACTTTCACTATCCCAAGATTGTCACAAAGGAAACTGACAGCAAATTAAATTCATTCTTTCGTATAGCAACAAATTAAGTGATATTTTCGATTGTTTTTGTTTTCTACCTGAATAAATTAAAATAGGTCGATTAAATAAAGATTTTCTACTTTTCTCGAAAACGAATCGACCGATTTTAAAAATCAAATTTCAAAATAAAGGACTTCGAAGGACCTTTCAAACAAGCTATTACTCAATACCACTTGTCATTTAAAATGTTTAAAGGAATGACCTTGGAGATAGAGGGTGAAAGAGGGTGAAGTAGTTTTTGGTTAAAACGTTGTCCCCCTTCACAAATCTTTTGGCGGGTTTCCGCGTTTTTTCCTTTAATTAATGGTTTTCGATAAATCAGTGATGGGAAGTTTTCACATGAACCCACCGTATATAAAAAGAGTTATAAAATTTATTCTTCTATAAACATCAATCCAGAAATTGAGGCATGAAAATTTTGAGAAATCGAATATACGCGTGAAAAAGGAGTTCTAAAAAAAGCGAATAACTCAAAAAGCATAAAATCAAAGCGGGAGTAACTTTGTATCCGCATGTAGCCCTTCGCCCATCACTCTAATGAAGGTTCGCTCTAAATTAATTTCAATAAAAATTCAATTTTCCATTTTCATCTAAGATAACCGGCTTCAGAGATGGAAATACACAATTTCCTTTTCTCTTCAGAACTATTGATTGAAAACTGAACAACTCCGACACGAAATATCTTTACAACCGCACAACGTGCAACGAAGGGTGAACAAAATGTCATTTTAAAATTCCGGTGGTACAACCTTATGTTTATAATGTATGAGGCCGTCTGCTAATATCGAAATGGAATTTAGTACATGTCACTTTGGTAATTGAAACCTGGATCCCGAAACTTGACATAAATCCAATGGGATTGATCCTGGTGGCAAATTTCGGTTTAAAAATCAACTCAAAATTACTGTAAACGGTTTCGGTCAATTGTGCTCATTAACGGAAAATTTAAATACAAAGTTTTCCCGACGATACTGAAATTGATGGAATATTCAAAATTGGTCACCGTTAACCGAAAAGTGCGCATTTTCCCGTTCGCCGGCAGAAAATAAATTGTAAGGAGGCACAATTCCACTTCAAAATACATGAAAATACAAAAGTAACAAAGTGGTCGTAGAGCTAGCAATAAAACAGCGAAACATACATAATGAAGCGACGCGCCCTTTTTCTCCCTTTACCCCATCAGTTCCACATCATCAATACGACCATACTCCTTAAGGGCTCCCGTTGCGCGGAGAGAAAGAAATTGCAGCCAACGTCGTACGCAAAACTTAATTAATTCGGAACGTTTATGAAAAATTGTTGGCGCCTTTAATTAGAAGAAGGCGCGTAAAGTAAATGGCCGCGCGCCGAGTTTGTTAATTACATATCTTTTCGCCATTTCATCACGTCAATTTTAAAGATCATTTAATCCGGCTTATGTCAAATTATGAGCGAAAAGAGACTTGATTAACGCAATTTTTGTAAAAGATATGCAAATTGAGAGAGAAGGTCGCGTAATTTTTTAGAAAGTATTTACATAATCGCAACAAAATTGCCGCCCTATTACGCATGATTGAACCAATTCGAATGTAAACACCTCAACGTTAAACAAGTGGAAATTAGTTTTCGCGTCGATTTCCCAATTCGAATTGAATCTCGCGCTTTATGTCACGTTATCAATGCCGTTTGTGCTGAAAGGCTCCATCGGGGAAACCAGTCGATCTGATTAAAAGGGATAAATAATATGCTTTATATGGGACTAACAACACAATTTAATTACAGAGAGGGGGTTGGAAGTACTTGCACTCTTTATTGATTGATTTGACGAAAGGACTCATTATACACATTCAATCAATCCTTTTAAGAAAGGAGAGAGTCCTACATAGTTTAGACCCCCAGGTACTCATTTTTAACTAGTCTCGTGGAGAAACAACGCCAAATGCAAACCACTAACCTACCGCCTCCGCATTCAACGATACACAAAAAAAAATTGGAAACTGTTGGTTTCAACAGGATGGTGTAACGTTCTTTTCTTAACATTTAAATTTTTGATAATTATTCCTTTAAGTAAGACCATTTAAGGCATCTGTATTATCTCTCGTGTAACCTCGTTACAGTTAGTTTTGATCGTAGAATTTTCATTTCATAGTTCTTTATTTTCCAGTTAGAGGTCATGCAGATTTAGTTTCCGTTACAGTGGTATTATACTAACAGTGTCTACATACGGCGGTCCAGCTTTCTATTGGCTGCACCATGTATATTTTGAAATAATCGACCGTTCTGGTAATTTTTCCCAGCCCTGTATAAGGAGATTTAAAATCAAAGGAGGTTTCGTATCCTGTTTGACGGGTTCAGTTCAGTTCGCCTCGTTAAAGGGGGGGGGGGTCAAATTAACATTTTAATCGCTTCCAAAATGGGTGCTTTCATTTTAAAACATTCTAAAAACGACACTAGATGTCACTGAATAACTTTCGAAATTTAATATAAAAAAAATTTAATAACACCAGGCAGAAATCTTGGACACGAGAAAGTAAATCTGACATAAAGACTCTACCCGAGTCGGACAATTGGTTTGAATAAACACACAATTACTTGATTGACAATTTGGTATCATGAAGTCCATTCTGAACTCGAAATTGGAAGTTAGTTTATAAAGTTAGAACAAACAGGCTCGAAACCGTTCCCATACAATTTAAACGAAAGAGACAATGACAAAGCAAAATTCCAGACATAAAGAGAAGCTTACAAAGCCTGTTCGGACAAATTACCCCGCACGCAAGCCTTCGACAAATGAAAATCCTTAATATTACTTACGGTTTTTTCTTTGGTTATAATAAATTAAAATAATCTGGGCATAACAAGGTTTGCGATAAAAAATGTGCGTTAGTTAAATCTTTTCCGATAACAAAACCTCTTATCGCGAACCACCAGATCGGCCTATACTTTAATGCGCTTAACAAATCTAAATAAACAATACGCAATTACAAACAATTGTAAAAGGAAAACAACACTACAGAAAAACAAGCTCAAATCAAATAAACCAATTCTGTGCTAATTCGTATTTCCTCTACATTTACTCTTAATAAATTAAAATACTTCTCATATACAGGGTGTCCCGTCATTATTTTATGTGTTTAAATCGAAATAACGTCTACAAGACATTATTTGCACAACAATATCTGAATCTCAAAAGTATATTCTTATTAAAATCGGCGCAAGGGAAAAGTTAATGCGTTGAAGGCAAAGCGGGCAAGTTAGGCGATGGGGTGGATTAGGTTTCATGACCGTTGACCAGGACCAGGATTATTTACCAGGCGTAGACGTATATTTTTATTAAAAACCGTAAAAAGCAAAAGTGATACTTTAATGACAAGTTGGTAAATTTGAGGTTTGTAACGGGAGCCCCCAATTATGTGTAAAGTGCATATGTGCCACTTTATATGACGAGTGAGCGCGATAACAAGGCGCGTTTAAAATGCGTTATCTTTGCGAGTCGCGAGAATTGCGTCGGTTCCGGGTCGGTTTTTTTCTGTTGGGCCACCAATTAGATAAAAATAGAAGTTCGTGGTTGGTTAAAATGTGCTCCGGAAGCAATCGAATGCCTGCTCGTGAAGACGAACCGTACTGTTTTGGGGCTGTATCGGGGAAATCTCGAAATACAGCGAGTTTAACGTAAAAAAATTATAAATAAAACAGGAGTTGAGTACCAATTGCGTTAGAGTACAGGTTTTTCGTTATTAATTTGGTTGTGGAAGAACCAAGTCGTTGCTGCTTTTAAAAAATTAGTAAAAATTAGTGAAAGCAGAGCGTTTTAAGAAAGATCTAACTTCCAGAAAGCTGGCGATATTTGTTGCATTAATAAAATACTACAATCTTCAAGTGGGTCGTTGTAAATTATGTGAGTAAGTAAATAAAATTCGAGCGAGCAAAGAAACCAAGTTCTTTGAATAAGTGAATTGTTTAATTCGCATTGGGGAATACGTGACGCCGTACTCCGGTCGGTATATAAGTGGTTTTCTATCATAACCCTGAGCGACGGCAAATTAATTTTGTTTTACACTCCCACAAACTAAGAACAGAAGTTTTATTCGCCAGAAAGCAAATATTAAAACGCGTGCATTCAACCCGCACCCAATTCCTTTGACGACCACACGAATACTTTTTAGGGAAACTTCCCCTTATGTGATGGTTCTGTCCGTCCGCCTGTCTGTTACTCGTCTAACTCGAGAACGAAAACACAGCGATGTTAAACCTTCGCCAATCGATTTCTACGTGTTCAAGGATCGGTGCTATTGACTATGAGCCGGATTAAAAGTCGTGTTTCCGAGTGGTAAAAATTTCTTTACTAAAAATCGTATGCGACTCTTAGTATCTTGTCATATTGAATTGATGGTTTTGATGTGTCTTGGCAGATTACTAATAAATAGACCTGAGATTAACTAACTACTCTACGAGCGAGTGCAATTGCTCCAGACTTCATCACCGTCCAAAAAATCAAAAAAAAAATTTTGTTCCTTCGCCAAGACGGTGAAAATTCGATAAGGACATACTTGCCAATCATAAATCTAATTTTTTGCCCAATTACGACGAGAAAAGGGCGCAAAGAACTCTGCCAAACGGCAGTAGGTCATGCAACATTAAGTGCATAATAATTTTTCGAGTTTTATTAATGTCTCGCTTACACGAGCTTGTTCTTCTTTTAAAGTGGCGACATTTAACACTATAAATAGTCACTAATTTTAAATGTAATAAACAATTTGTTAATAAAATTAGTAAGGGACCGTGCTGCTTGCATAGTAAATGAATATAAAAAGGAAATACATGAATAAATTATTATCAATTGCTCAACGTTGTCCAAACGCGACGTAGTTTATATCGTACAAGGTGACCAAACAACAGTACACTTTAAATTTCTTTCTCGTTATTTTAAACTCAACGTGGTGTTTACTTGGTTTCGTACGGTGACGAAATTATAGACCTGTACTGTGCCATTAGGTCTATTACGATGTCGTTTGGGAACTTTAACATAATGAGTTGTTCTGTTTCCAAGAACATTACATTTTGTAGGTCACGGTTCAAAACAGCTCCGCTTTTAAATTGACGGGTCATTTGTTGTACTTTCTGCAAAAAAAATCTAATGAGAGTTTCGAACAAACATAAAGAGTTACATTCAGAGAATGAAATCAAAGTACACTAAGTGACACAAGTTTTTCTTAAGCCAGGTTTTGTCTCAGTCTTCCTTGAAATTTTGCAAATTTTCTTAGAAAGATTTGTGGGGTTTCAAAAACTTCTCCGAAATTTTTGGAAATCGGGGTCTTCAAACCAATTTTACTAGAAGCCATTTGCCAACTATAGAGTTCCTCTCTAGAATCTGTAACTTAACCCTTAACCATTTTCGAAATATCTTCAAACATTCTTATGGATCTGATACGCCCAAGTTTTTCGTTCCCCATTTAAAGAATGAAAACGCCTTTTGTCCCATTCTTCTATCAGTTATAATCGCCGAGAAACAGATTAAAGAAGAAACGCAAATTTTGAGGATTTTTGAACCTGCTAATGATTAGGGAAAATGTTTGTTTCCCTTTACCGCGCAATTTTTTGACATACTTTTCTGGTACACTCATAATTTCGCTAATTATAATTATATGAAAGTACGCCCTCTGGGTGAATGTTTCGAAATTGGCAGGAAAACAATAAAAAAATCTACCTAGACCTTATTTAAAGATAGATTTATCCAAGACGCTATGTGTTTCTCGTACCTATTCAATTCGCGCATACGAGTTGTACACCTTCACAAACAATAAACATCTCTCTCGGCTTACCGCGCGTTCAGCTATTTATATCAAACTAAAACGGAACCAACGGAACTTTGAAGTCTGGCGTCTACTTTAAACTAATAGCAAAACGACATTTTTGTTTCGAATTCAATTTGCGTCTAGGCAAAAGGGGACCGTTAAGTTAGTGAGGTCCGGGGCCATGGTAATAGTCCATGCGTTCTAGAAGCCTACGTTTTAATAACTCAACCGCGCCTACTACGTATACAAAACGCTTTACATGCAATTTCATTCGGGAGTAAATACACCGGAGGTTGATTATAGGATAATTTTATTTGTACACGAAAGTGTTTTTCAAAGCAGAAGCAAAATAATTTGAGTTATTCTCCTGATTTAAAATTAAGATTGAGTGTATTTTAGGGAGTAATGCAAGTTTACAAATTCCTTCCCGCATTTTATCCCTGACAAAAAGCTTTATAATCACTTAACAAGCCATCTGTTTGGTTACAATTTTAAATTAATTGAGTGCATTAAAATTATTTGTAAAATGTAAAAAAGAAAATTAAAGAAGCTCCCGTTACAGGAGTGCTAAATTCACCCTTTAACCGTAATCATACCAAGAACTAAAAGTGATTGATACTCAGCCCCTGAGAGAACTTTCATTTAAAAAATGCGTAATTTAAAAACAACTAGCGGTTGAATTGTTATAATTATGTACAGGGTAGTTCAAATTAGTGGATCACCATTGGTTAAATGGGGGAAAGTCGTCACTTTTTGTGACAATTTTGTGAAATTTTACATACGATTTTTTAGTCACACAAAGGGGTAAGGGAAATCCCAATGGTGAGCCACGGATTTGAACCAATCGGTACATAGAGGCAATCTGAACCATTTTAAATTGATGTTCCGAAAAATATATACTACTCGTGTCTTAAATAGGCGTTAGCTAAAGGAGAATGTTCATAAAAAATACGCAATTTAAAATATAGGGGTTAAAGTAAATATAATTTTATATACAGGGTGAAAATTTTGCATCGAACACTGAATATATCTTCAAAGCAACATTTTTTTTACGGTATCCAAGATTATAATAAGTTTGCTACTCATCTACGTACCTTAAATTTGTTGTCATTGGCGTAATAGTCCATGGTCAAGGAAGGCATATTTTTTTAATAACTTCTAGTTTTCATTGCAGATAATTAAAGAGTATACTTTTTTGGACTTATAATCAAATTTGTTGCTTTTATCAAAGCAATATATTGTATCAAAAATTATTAAAAATTTGCAACAAATCAATTTGCAAATTTTTAATAATTTTCGATACAATAAATTGCTTTAATAAAACTATCAAAAGATTAACGTTTTTTTTCAACGCAAACTAGTATGTATAATTATAAAATTAATTAACAGAAACAACTTCTTTAATTCGAGTTTTTTCATAAATTTGATTACGTAATAATTATAATACGTTTTTTATGCTGCTATATCGAAAAAAGTGTACTGTTTAATAATATCTAATCCATGCCTGGGCCACAAATTTAAAGTACGTAGATTAGCTAGCAAACTTTTAGGTACCTAAAAAAGTCTCTTTAAAAAAAATGTTTTGATAATATATTCAGTGTTCCAGACATTTTCACACTGTATAGGGTGTCAATCGACCCCTTCACCATAGCGAATTAAAGAAATATAAACGCGTCAAGAAAGATTTGTCGAACTTTGTTAGCTGACTTGGAGTAAGTTTAATATTTTCCTTCAAGGGGTGTGATGTTTTTCAAAAAAGTAAACATCTCAATACAGTTTTGATCTTAACTTTGGAGGAAAACAATAAACTTGCTTTAAAATAACAGCTAAAGAAGAAATTGTTATTAAAAATTCGTAATCTACTAAAGATTATGGATATAGAATGCAAGTTGAACCCTGCAAATGCCTAAGAGGTAAAAAGAGATTTTTTTTAATAAAAAAAATGATACCCTCAGAAGCTCCTGAACTTTCCTGAAGCATTTTTCCACTAATTCTGAAACTTTGAATTCGAAGATTTTTTTCTGAAATTTAATCACCGTTTTTTGGACAGTGGGAATTTTCCGAAGTAACGGCTCGATGGACTTTGTTCAAATTTTGGATATGTATACAGGGTGGGCCAGTAGTGTGTGGGTGGAAGATTGTGGGTTTATTAACGCGCATATACTTAAAATTTATTGGGGGGGGAATGTTGAAGGACCCTTCAGGCTACCACTTAAAAATATTTTCAACGAAATTGCAATTGTTATACAGGGTGATTTATATCAAAGTTGCATTTTTTAATGAAACCCTCTGTATACACTGCAATTGCACACATTGCTCTTTCAAGGTTGGAATTTTTTGTCGGAGTAAAGGAATTTCTATGCATAAATGAACATCAAAGGCTACCTCAACACGCACTCAAATAAAACGCAATAAAAACAACCACTTTTCCGGCCAACTTCTAAAAGCCAACTTTTTTGCTAATATAACGCCAATTAGTTCGGATGATATAATGCGCTAATGTACCGTAATGTACATCATTTATTATTTTTAACGCGGCTCCTCCGATTTGCATGCCCGAAGAGATTGAAAATTTCATATTGTACGATCCGAATTCCTAGGCACATGATAAGCTCAAAATTTAACGGCAAAAAGGCGCAACTTAAATTTTCCACCGGAGTCGATAAAAAGGGAGAAATTTAGTTATGGCAATGGCTGCGCGCAATTTTGTTTGGGGAGGAAGTTTATATTTAATATTTGAACGAAGTTACGGAGGGAGTCGCTTTACAATTACCGATTCAATTTTATCGATCAATACCTAACCGGCGGTAGCGTCCCCGAGATTCCCGTCCTTTCGATTGGATTCCGACCTTTTCCTTATCAGTTTAATCGTAGTTCGCTAATTTGCATTTTTTTCGAGGGTGATTTATTCCATTTCTAACTTCTTTAGCATGCAACGGTTATCACTGCTTGTCGAGGAGACGCACCTTCTTGCTCCCGAACAGTTCCAGATAATGAAGTTAGACATTCTATATAAATTTTGCCAATAACCTACTACCAAAGAAAGTAAGTCGTGAACAAGTGATAAAACCGTCTCACTCGCGCGAGTGGATAACACGTAAACTCCTAAATTTTGTATTTCAGTCGAAACTATTCGTCTTAAAAAAATTATAAGTACTATTTAAGGCATTTACGCTTCGAATTGTAATTCCGTTGTACTTCATTAAACGCTTTAAAATCGGAACTGTAGGAGCTTAACTAAATTAACTTGGGGATGAATCCGTCGTTTACGACCCCGCCACTCAATTACTTAATCAACTTAGTTAAAGTTTTACTGTACGACTGACAGGTTTAACGGACAACGTTTCGCTACCAATGGAGTCGTGACCACTGTCCTCTTAGATCTGTGTATCAAGTGCCTTCAACAGACGGAGACTTAAACATGAACACGAAAGTTACGTTCCCAATTAATTTAGTTTGTACTCGTATAGGAATTTGCACCTGAAAATCTCAGACGAGCGTTTTTGGCTGTCTGTTACGAACGAGTTTACGGCATCGGCCAATTAATTAAATTAGAAATGAAACCGTGTAGGATAGGCACTGCTGGATATCAATCACCATGAACGAGAAGACTTGTAGTCCAACCTTAGTTCCATTTATTTCTGTTTAAATATTCAAAGTTTATATTATATATTTATTAAGTTTATATTTTATATAATAGTTTCCCTTTATCGTCGTATATTACAGAAAACATTAAATGCCTCTGACAATTCTGAATTTAATTTAGACGTCAACAATAGCAAGCTTAGGTTCTGCCGTCGCGGACGTTTCCATAGAAACAGCATTGTCATACGTTCTGAAAGCTATTTTATATCGTGCCTCGCGTCCCATTTGAAATAAGAATGACAGATGTCATTAGAATGCATAATCATCTATTTCACTTTACCTACCCTTGCGGTTAAAGTGATCACTTTACCAACCCTAGCGGTTATAGAGCGACTTAGCCTACTTATTCAAACCTATATATTGAGATAATATATCCTCCATTCAATGGCATAGCTCAACATGATAGACAACTGTTTAACAATATAACAAATGAATTGTCGCGAGCTACCTTGATTTTTGCCGACGGTTCAAAAACTGAGAAAGGTTGCGGCTGTGCTTTTTATGACAGCCGAAATTCATACTCGGCTAAATTTCAGCTAAGCAAGTCATGCTCCATATTTACCGTTGAAGCGTTCGCTATATTAGAAGCCCTAAAGTATTCTGTGGAAAGGAAGATCAGGCACGCGATAATATTTTCAGACTCCCTTGGAGTCCTCCAAGCAATAAAGGCGAAGACGAGCTATGACAAACTAGATCCTATATTACAAGAGATTACACTGCAGATTATTCACCTTCGAAAAATGTCGAGCACAATACAGCTATACTGGGTAAAGGGGCATGTGGGCATTCAACACAACGAGACAGCTGATGCCTTAGCAAAAGATAGCGTGGAAAATGGACGATGCATGACGAATGTTCTCTCCAAGTCTGACGTCGTACGACTAATTAAATTAAACACTGTTTATCTCCAATGGGAAAATTACTGGAAAACCGCTTACTCAATTAAAAAACACACTACTCCATCATTCATCCTAACCTTGTTAAAGAGCACTGGTACAAAAACATGCAGATTTCTAGATTCTATTATACTACCATAGCAAGGTTAAAGTTTGGGCACGGTAAATATCCGGCCCATTGGTATCCTAGACTCCCCAAACTGCGATTGCGGAGATCCCCAGGGCGACTTGAATCATCTGTTTTTTAGTTGTGTTAAGCGTGAGGCCAAAATTAGGAACCTATTAGAAAAGCTAAGCGAAAAAGGCGTAGCATTTCCCACAAATATCACGACCTTACTACATAGCTGCCGTAAACCAATCTACGATGTCATCATTGATTATGTAAGAGAAATTAAACTAAAACTGTAACTTTATGTGCGTCCATAGTATTGTAACCGTTACATTCATCTGTGTCCATATCCTTACATGTAATTGAACCTTCCGTGGCCATCCTATGTATGGTACAAAGTCGCACTGATCGGCCCCTGTGCGTGAAATGTTAAAACCACTGTCTATCCCTACTTTGAGGTAACTACATCGTAGGCAAAATGGGCATGACCCCGAAAAGCCTTAAAAAAAAAAAAAAAAAAATATATAATAAAATAAATGATTTAGAAACTTTCAAAACTTTTATCTCGTAAACCGTAAGATATACAAAGTCGCTTAAATGTGCAAAGAATTGAAGAATTTGATGTAGATTAAGTTTCCGTTTCAGAGTTTCTTATAACTGTACAAATAACGAATTATTGCCATAAGAAATACATTGTAAACTTCGAGGCAAAAATGCAAAGTGGATTCCCTTTCATTAGAGTACCATGAAAGGTGAAACCCGTCCCTCCCCCCACCCCAAATAATCACCCACCCGCCTAAACCCCGTCTTTGAGTCAAAAAGTAGGGCGGTAGTTGGTAGAAAACAGTTCCTTTTCTTGAGACCTTTAATTGGACTACCATGAAAGATAAAAATAATTTTTACCTCCACCTTCCTCCCCCTAGCCACCTACTCATCTCGGAAAGGAGTCGTGCAGGAATGTTATAGTTTGTACAAACCAATTTCGGTGAGACCTTTCATTAGAATACCATGAAGGGTAGAACGTGTGTTCACCCCCCCCCCCCCATTTTCAAAAATTTTACTTGGCACCCCTAAAGGCACGCGTATGGAAATTCTAAAACTAGTTGGTTGTCGTAGTCGCACGTAAAAGTTATGCACGTTTTACATTCAAACACAGCATCTCAGGAAATAATTCAATAGGGGGGGATCTCCTCTTTGAGATAGCGAAATTTGATGGCTGTCTGGCACGCCTTCAAAACATAGCAAGATATTCAAGATATTGCAAAACATTCCAGGACTCTAGGACCATTCCCCTAAAAGTAGTTCCAAACCGCAGAAGTGGGTTCGGGCGGGCGGACGGACAGACGGACAAAACGCAAACAATGTCATTAGAATGCATAATCATCTATTTCACTTTACCTACCCTTGCGGTTAAAGTGATCAGTTTATCAACCCTCGCGGGAGATCCCACAAACAGTAATGTGTAAACTGAAGAACTTATGGAATTTGGTTTGGATTTCAAGATTTACGCTTGGTTCAAGATTTTTAAATTAAATACCATAAATTCAATAATTAATCAGCCAAATTCAAGGGTTCATTTATTATGGCACTTTTTCCTTTTATATGAAAATGTTAATAAAAAATTTGTTTAGGGACAAATGTACAGAGTGTTTTTTCCGATGCTTAGTATGGGGATCTTGTAAACCGTAAGAGATACAAAGTCACTTAAATGGGAAAAAATTGAAGAATTTGATGTATATAGATTAAGTTTACGTTTCAGAGTTTCTTATAACTGTACAAGTAACGAATTATTGCCATAAGAAATACATTGTAAACACTTTGAGGCAAAAATGCAAGAGTACCATGAAAGGTAAAACCCGTCCCCCCCCAATAATTCACCCACCCGCCCAAATCCCGTCTTTTGAGTCAGAAAGTAGGGCGGTAGTTGCTTTGTAGAAAGTGGAACAAAACGTTTTTTAGCTAAAACCAAGGTGTAAAATAAGATGGTTATCTTTAGTATAAGCACAAAATAAATCCAATTTAAGGTCAATGGGATGTAAGAAAGAGTAAGCTTATGATGTTCTATTACGAAAATCACGATCGCGCTCCTTTGATTCAAAATCGTCCGAAAACAACGAAAGAGAAAGGGATTTATTGAAGATAAATTGTGGAAGCCTAAATTGCCCACAAAAAAGCTCCCACACGGTATATATCTATCATAAACAGTTCAGGACTCAGCATTCAAAGGTATTGCAGAAGTCTACATGGAAATACAACTATTCATTTAAATGCGTATTATTTTTGTGGATTTTTTGTGGAAAATTTAGTCTCCTAAAATGTACCGTGTATTCTACGTATCTCTTTCCCTGCCTACTCAACCAAATGAGCGCGATTGTAATTTCTGTACTCAACTAGACCAAGTCTGATGTAGTACTAAGACCAAATTTACTATTCAAATATTATTCAGACCTAATTTTTGTTTAAATAGTGAAATCATTTTGTAATAGTGTTATCTCCGGTCATTGCGATAAGGGCGATATCTCTGCGTACGCTGATTAGTTTCAAGATAGGCACGTGTTATCGCAGATGTTTTCTCGCCGATAAGAAAACACGTGTTTCATTTATTCGAAGACGCAGTTTCCAACCCACTATACAAATAAACCAATTCCCGGACCAAGATTGGAACCAGGGACCACCAATATCGTAGTCAAGCAATATTACCGTAATGCATTCTTCACAGTCTTGGTCAACAGATAAGACCGAAAATGTACATTATGCTGTAGTGTTCGCCTAGTTTCTGACAGTATAAGTAATAAATGCAAATTGGCAAAATATGCCCTTGATTATTACAGTAGGCCCTAGATAATCGATAACATCAATGGAAACTAGGTGAGGTTCTAACAGAAAAATTACATTGTACTACAGAAATAAGAAAAAGAGCATAATGAATTAAGAGTACGTGTGTGCGCCTGGTTTATCAGTCACTTTTTAATTAGCACAAAAAGAACTCTGACGTCTCCTTTGAATTTCAGCCAACAATAGGCTACGTTTCTTTAGTGTTTTGTACGAACTCTTAAAATTACCGAAAAGATCGCTCAGGGGCATTGAATTTTTCTGCTTGTATTTTCATTGTCTACTTTTTAGTATTTTCCAAAGTGCGTACGACGAGTGGAGAAAAAACGAAAAATCTTAACAATAAATGATATCACTGGAGGGTGGAAATGGCGCTGTGGATGCTTGATTTTCCGCTCGAATATCTTCGCTTGCATGGGGCGCGTATTGAAGGTGTGCGAGGGTATGGGGAGGAGAAAATGGATTGCGCCTTTTAAAATTGTGTAGTAGTATAGAAAACCGAACGTCAGAAGTCGGCTAATTCGGCAATAAATACGCAAACGTATCGAACTACAGCTTCCTAGTTTTCGCCCGCCGACAAGGATCATAAAAGATAATTCACCCCGACCTTTAATGGCGCAACTTTGCCTTGAATTTATTAACTTTTTCATACAAATCGATTTTTATGTCGAGACAATACACATTCAAGCATTTTCTTTAATGTGGCGAGTAATTAATAATTTCCCCCATAAAGTCCTCGTTATTAAGAATCGCCACCTTTTTATTAATGTCAATTTCGCTACCAGAAGAGCAATATTGAACAACTACAAGTTCCCATCAAATTCCAACAACCAGATTCCGAAACGTTGTAAACAAAAGAAACTCTAATTTATTACCAAGCGAAACTTTCCTTTAGCAAGACGAGTAATTTGGAATATTACTTCCAAAAACTAATAAGCTTAATTATATTAGCGCGTTATTTAGGTTCTTATGTGAAATTTTTACATCAGTTGTGATATTTGATGGTGGTCCAAACCACCCCAAATTAAACTATTTCATCCCTGTTATCTTCTAGTTCCGAGAATAGAGACTGACAAGTTTGTGATTATGGCGCTTGTCAAAAAAGATATCCGTTGACAGAGGAAAGGTGAGAAATACTGCACTACAAGGTAAATTTTTTTCAATTAGAATTAATTAATTGAATTAGAGATATAATATTTGCAAGTAGCTTTTAATATAAATGTTCGCAATGGGGCGTGACAGACATAATTAAAATATTCTCGCTGTACACCATCAAAATGGATTTGTCTCGCGTTATGAACGAGAAACGAAAAAGATTAAGCATAAGTTTATTGACGTTATCGAAGTTCTTATGTGTAGAGGAAATAGTAAACGTGGTTCGTGTCCAAATAACCCTAAATTGAATTAGTCCATTGGCCGAAGAAAAATGACTCATTTACTGGCTTGATATGTTTAGATATAATATCAATCCCAATATTTGATGTCAATCTTCAAATGACTTGAAATTGGAGTAGACTAATCACCATTACGTTTGCTTCAGTGAATGAAAGCCGTTTCCCAAACAATTAATCCTACGTATTGTTGATACTTCATAAAATTAGTGTACGTCTTCCTACTAATAGTTCCAATTTCGGTTCGTAAACCCGGGAAAACGTTTAGATTAAAATATTAGTTGTGAGACAAAGAAAAGGAACTATTAGCGGGTATGGTGAATAGCGAAAATAATTACACTCGTACTGAATGCAATTACCGTTCGAAGTATTATAAAAATGAGTTTATCGCGATCACGTTTATCAGTAAAAACTACAAAAAAAGCATTGTAAGTATTTTTAAACCGGAACAGCGATTAGATAACCGAATGTCATTCCATATCGCAATATGTTAAAAATGCCCGCATTTTAGGAACCTTTTTACTTACCTACGCAATTTTCTTTGGCCAGCCTGGAAAGAAAAGACAAATTTAAAAAAAAAGCAAGTTGGAAGTTAAGGATGAAGTCGGGAATGTACGAAATATCAGGAAGTAGGGCATTTATGTACAGGATGTTGAGGTATTTATTGATCCCGATGTAAGTTATGAATGAAATTGAGATAGACAAGGTTACCGGATCCGGTCATACGCTTTTTTGCGGTTAGATTAATTTACGATTGCGAAACAAGTGGAATTACACTGAAAATTGTTGCAAGTTTCTGAATTCGTGTGGAAAAGTGGACGAAGGATGGTGTTTTCAGGGTGTGGAGAAAGAGAATGAAGAACTAAAGTAGGTCAGGAAAGGGGTTTGAAACTAGATAATTAGATATATGAAATAATCATGTATGACGACATTATAGAAAAGCCTTCTTTCTAATTTCCTACAATTTTGTACGCATTTTTAAGCACATTTCCAAAGCACCTAGGATTCACTATTCGGGAGTTCAAAAAAAGGATGACGCGAACCTTTTCAATGTACCATAAATTAAAACAAGTTAAAAAAATAATCGTAAAATATTTACAAAAAGCGGATTTCCACATTCACAGTCTTTGCGATTTCAATTTTATAAAAGTACCCTATTTTTGTATGTACTTAAGTTTAATTTATTTGTTTAGGAAACCCTTTCCCTTGAAATTTCAGAAAAAAACCGCACATAATTAATAAGAAATGCGCAATCTATTTTTTCAAAAAGTTCTCATAATAAATAATGACCCAAAGGGGTCGCATGTTTAAGATTTTAAAAAAAGAGTTATTTTCAAAATGTTACTTTAGGAATAAAGCTAATTAACCCCTACGATGACTTAAATTTACCTTGTTTTTGTGCTACTTCAAATAAAACGACGACTTTCTAACATGGTAACTTAGCATCCTACAAGCACAACGTAAAATCTAAGGTCCTAACACTATCCTCTACCTACGGGGTCTGAGTCGACAAGAAGTGGAAGGAGTATAATAATCAACGTAATTATCCTTGGCCCAGGACTTTACTTTAACATTTCAGGGAAATTCTTCCATAAATAAGAAATTTGGGACTGCGCATGTGCAATCCATTTTTTGACACGTCCACAAAATTAAAATGGCTGCCAAGGAAGCCAATTTTCTTTTTCTTTATCAATGCATATGCACTTAACCGTTTCCTCAACCAAATTGGGATCTATTATATGGAACTTTGTGCGCCTCCAAGAATGGTCTTCAGTATGAAAGTGACAAAATTGAACTGGGCGCTGGTTATTAACTTTTTACCTCCCGTGCGGGTGGTAACAATATGTTACAAGTACTCGAAGAAACATCTTTTGGGGTTGTTAAGAAAATATTCCTGCAAAATCTTTAAAAATCTGTTTTGAGGGTCTTTCTAGATATATTAAAAAAGCAACTTATTCTGTATTATTAAAGATTTCTGCAACGTCACTTTTACAAACAAATCAGGATTTAGTGTCATTCGAGTTATTAGAAATAAGAAAAGTTTTTCGAGTGCGTAACGTGTACATTGTGTAGCTCCTTAAAATTCCAAAACAGCGTGTCTGTAGTAAGTTATTTAAATTTTTTGCCAAATTTGACTAACCTGTAGCTCATTGCAACAATTTTATCACATCCCATTTATCCTTATCAACAATAAACATAAACGAAAGCATTAACCTTCATAAAACCAAATCCTTTAAACTTCGAAATGCAGAATATTAAATCTGCAACTAAAATAACTTGAATATAATTAATATGGAAGACCAAGTCATACATTTGGGCACAAGCGACGAGGCCTTATCAAAAGAAGGCGAGGTCGACAGGGTCAATAAACAAACCAACAGTACAGCAACAACCAAACAATTATACTCCCAAGTAACTCAACAAAAAAATATCTTTATGCATCCAAAAAAAGAACAATGTATTATATTAAATGCCGTAGATGAAATAAAATTGAAGGATTATATATATAAAATCGGAGATATTGTAAATCCAAAAAATATTATAGCTGCTTCAAGGATGTCCTTTGAAAGGATAGGAATTTTCCTCACAAGTAAAGATCTAGTGGATGAAATAACTTCAAGGTTTAAGAAAATTACTATAAAAGGACACGAAATACCTCTAAGGCGATTAATAACACCTACTCGTAAAATTCTGCTATCAAATGTTAGTCCTACTATACCTAATGATGTTATCGAAGCAGAACTTAAAAAACAAGGAATCGTGCCATCTTCGCAAATATATCTAATCAAAGCAGGTTTCCAAGAATCTGAATATTCCCACATTATAAGTTTTAGAAGATTTATGTACATCAACGCAGAAGAAAATTTAAACATCCCACCTTCATTAGATATCACATATGAAGGTGACACTTATCATATATTCCTTCAAGATGATATTACTAGATGTTTCAACTGTAAAGAAGTTGGACATACAGCGACCAAGTGCAATAAGTTGCCTACACCAGTAAATCTAGAAGAAACGCAAAACAATACACGGCCACACATATCAACAAGTGAACAAAGTAAATCGACGGAAAATAACGCAACAGATGAAAACCCTATACAACTGCCTGTCAAATCTCCCGTTAAAAGACACAAACCTGAAGAAAAACTACAAAACGAAAAAGAAAACATTACATTAGAAGTCAAAGAACGGAAAAAACTAAAAAAGAAGGAAAAGAAACTTAAGAAGCTAAATAGCCAACGCTCGTACGAGGAGGAAAAAGAAGAAATGGAATCAATCTTAGAGCCAATAAAGAAAGCACTACAGGAAAACGAATTTCCCTACGAATTTACCATCGAAACATTAGCTGAATTTGTTATCAACATTAAAAATTCCGAAAACCCCTTAGAAACAGCATACAAATATTCCAAAAATGTCCCCGACCTAATTTCAACCCTTAAAGACCTTTATCCTTCCTTGAACAATCAAAGAGCCAAATACCGATTCACCCAAGTCACTAATATCTTACAAAATCAAATAAAAGTACAAGAAGACAAAACAACTGATACCAATTCCACAGAAAATGACTCAGAAGCGGAGTATTACTAACACTATAACTATAAAAAACATACAAAATATATACATCAAGATGGCCAAATTTCTGCAACTAAACTGTAATGGTTACTATAGACACCTTCCAGAAATTCAACTCTTACTAGCAGAACACCAACCTCAAGTAATATGCCTACAAGAAACACATTTAAAACAAAACACTCAACCATTTATTAAAGGATATATGGGTTATAACAAACCGCGAATCCATCAACATGCCAGTGGCGGAGTCAGCATATTTGTTAGAAACGATATTCAATCCAAAATGATAAACATAAATAGCCCAATAGAAGCAATACTAGTTCAAATCTCTATTCCGCAACCAATAAATGTATGTAATATTTACACACCTCCAGATTACATGCTAGAACAAAGCGACTTAGAAGATCTACTAAACCAAATTCCCTCTCCTCAGTTTATAGTAGGAGACTTCAATGCCCACAATCCATTATGGGGAAGCAAGAACACAAACGCGAAAGGCAAAATTATAGAGAAATTCTTAGATGACGCAAATATGGTTTTACTAAACACCGGTCTTCCAACGCGATATAATATTAGCAATAACACCACCTCTGCTATTGATCTTACCCTTTGTCATCCCACGCTTGCCACCGAATTCATATGGACCACAATACCAAACCTAAATGTATCAGATCATTATACTATATTGATTGAAAAAAGTGCAAAAACCAAGGTTCCAGTAATAAGCAATCAAAACTGGAAAATATCCAAGGCAGATTGGGAAAAATACTCTTCATTAATAGATCAACGGAACTTTTCTTTCACGAATAATGATAGTATCGACTATATAGTAACCAATTTTACGAATATTATCATTGAGTGTGCTAAAGAAGCAATACCCAGAACAAAGTCAGTCAAGTTTACGTACTCCGTCCCATGGTGGAACGATGAATGTAAGGATGCAATCAAACTCAAAAATAAAGCTTATAATAGATTAAGAAAATTAGGTACAACTGAAGCCAAAATTGAATATAAAAAATATCGAGCGCTGGCAAGAAGA
Organism: Photinus pyralis; assembly: GCF_008802855.1. Taxonomy (NCBI): domain Eukaryota; kingdom Metazoa; phylum Arthropoda; class Insecta; order Coleoptera; family Lampyridae; genus Photinus; species Photinus pyralis. The sequence continues at coordinate 1,155,932 of NW_022170819.1, read as the reverse complement.
AAGATACTAAAAAGTAAAGAGCAATCATGGGCACAGTTTGTTAGTTCAATCAATATACAGACAACAAATAAGGAATTATGGCAGAAAATTAAAAGTATGAAAGGACAACAAACAAATTTTCAGATACCGGCTTTCTTAAATCCTGATGACAATGAACTCACCTGTAATCAACAAAAAATTGCAAATATTCTAGCTGACACTTTTGCAGAGAATTTTAACAAACAAGATGGAAGAATCCAAGAAGAAGAACAACACACATCTTCGGACAACCAAGAAGATTATAACAAGCCTATAAACAAAGCGGAGCTACAATATGCAATAGCAAAATGTAGAAGCTCTAGCCCAGGACTAGATACAATACACTACCAGATGATTAAGAATCTACCACAAAGTTTTAAACTACACCTCCTTAACATATATAACCATATATGGAATAACAATATCTTCCCAACAAGCTGGAAAACGGCAACTGTTATTCCAATCTTGAAAGCCAACAAAGAAAGAACAGATCCAGAAAGCTACAGGCCAATCGCTTTGACAAGTACCTTGTGTAAACTACTAGAACGAATAGTTAACTACCGCCTCGTGTGGCTTTTAGAAAGAGCAAATAAAATATCAATTATACAAAGTGGCTTCAGGAAAAATAGATCAACTCTAGACCCTCTTTGCGCATTAGATACAGACATTAAAAATGCTCTAATAAACAAGGAACAATTAACTGCAGTATTCTTCGATATAAGAAAGGCATACGACACTATCTGGACGACAAAGATTCTGCAAACGTTAGCTAAATGGAATATAGGAGGTCACATGAGCAATTTTATAAGGAACTTCCTTCAAAACAGAAAATTTTTTGTTCGAATAAACGGTACATTATCAAAGGAATGCGAACAAAGAGGCGGAATCACTCAAGGATCAGTAATTAGCCCAACATTATTCCAGATAGCTATTAATGACATATCCCAAAACCTTCCGAAAAACGTGAAAGCACATCTATTTGCAGATGACCTGGTAATATACATCAGTGAGAATCCAGAAGTTACCCAAGAAAAACTACAACTATCAATAAAAAAATTACACAAATGGTCGAAAAATAATGGTCTTACCTTTTCACCTGAAAAAACCAAGTACATAACTTTCAGTAAGAAACGATCTACTCCACCATTGTACTTACGTCTTAATAACATTCTTTTACAATCCACATCAGAAATAAAATATTTGGGAATAATTTTTGATTCAAGAATGAACTGGACCAAGCATATTAATAAAACTATCCACAGCTGCAAAACTACACTTAATTTAATTAAAGTAATAGCCCACCATAAATGGGGATCTTCCGAAAAAACACTTTTTACATTATTCAAGATGCTAATAGTCCCGAAAATCGAATATGGAGGTATTATATATAACACCGCAAACAATAATCTTTTGAAAAGAATTGACACAATCTATAACAGCGGATTACGACTGGTAACGGGTGCTTTCCACACAACTCCCGTAATAAGTCTTTACGCTAAGATGGGGTTTCTTCCCCCGCACTACAGAAGACAAGTCAAATTACTAAAATATACAATAAATGTCCTCTCAAATCAATCTAACCCGAACTATCCGGCCTTTAATCTCCCTCTTTACCAAAATACATTTCGGCACTCTCAGGGACAAATTTTACCAATACCAATACAAGCGAAAAATATCCTCTCTGATCTAAACCTAACAATGATTACGCAAAATTCCTACAGCAGTATTCCAATTTATACACATCCTCCACTGATAAACCTAGAATTAACTTCCTGTAGCAAAACAGACACGCCGCCAGAGTTATTTAAAATAAAACTACGAACTATCTTAAGTCAATATCCAGACTATATAAAGATCTTCACAGACGGATCTAAAGAAAGTGGAAAAGTCGGAAGTGCTTTCGTGTGTCCGGATAAAAACATTTGCGAAAAACAGCGTCTGATAGAATATAGTTCAAATTACAGTGCCGAACTTTGTGCTTTAAAAATGGCGTTGAAATTTGTCGAAAATAATGTCAACAATAATTTCCTGATACTGTCAGACTCTAAAAGTGCTCTTCAATCCATAAAAAATTTATATCCTACAAACAGTTACGTAAAAGACATTCACAAAATTTTATATAAAATTCAAGAACTGAACAAAAACGTTACATTCATTTGGATTCCTAAGTCACATAGGTATACTGGGAAATGAAGAAGCTGATGCAAAGGCGAAAGAAGCTTCCGAATTACAAACAGTAGACGACAGTACAGTTTCACCAGAGGATACCAAACATTTCATAAATACAACCATTTTCCAAAAGTGGTATGAGGACTGGGAAAACATCCAAAACAACAAACTACGAAAAATACAGCAAACACCAACTTACTGGAAACCAAAAGTGAAGCTAAATAGAAAACAGCAGGTTATTATATCAAGACTACGACTAGGACATACAAAACTGACTCACAAACATATCTACGAAAAGACACCGCCACCTAACTGTGATGTTTGTGACATACCTCTCTCAGTAGAACATATATTGTGCGAGTGTACAAAATTTAATATAGAACGAATACAGTACGGGATACCAAGAGACATTACGAATGTGTTTGAAATAGACATATTAAAGTTATTGGGTTATTTAGAAAATACAAACCTGTTAGATGAGATATAGATCACTCATGTAAATTTTTAAGTTAAGTTTAATGGTGTAAAAGACCTAAGCTGTTCAATGCACCTTAAATAAATTAATAAAAAAAAAAATAAAAAAAAATTTATGTTAAAGCTTTGTGAAAATCTTGCCGTGTAGGAAAAAAAATCATAATTTAACGTAAAAATCGACCATAAATTTCGTGAAACGGCGCGGTCGTCGACGTACTATTTGGGGTGGGTCAGAAAAGCCAAGTCTTGGAAAAGTGGGTGGAAAATATGAAGACAGTTTTTTTCTATCTGGGCATCCTTACATAAAGTAAGAAAAATCGAAAGAAACCCCTGCAATTTTTCGAAAAAAATCCAAGCTTTCTTATGGTTACTTTTCTGATGATCATAACTCATAAGAAAGAGTTTGATCATTATCGATTCTGCACGCCCCCAACCTTTAATAAAGTAAAGGGGTCCGTTAACTTGGCCCCCCCCACTGAGAGATTTCATAGTCGTATTATTTTGAAATGAATGCGCTCGTTATGCGCTCATATGCGCCACCGATAATAACTCTTGCGCCATTATCGTTTTTTAGAAATCCGAAAAAACATTTGGGGGGGCCAAGTGAACGTAGCCCCCCCCCCCCCAGTACGTATTTTGTCCCTTGTAACTCGGTCACCTGATACATTTGGTTATGCGCTCAATTGCGCCACTTGAATTAAAGCTTGCGCCATTACGGTTAAGCCGTGACAAATTTTCAAAAAGTGGGGGGGGGCAACTTAACAATACAATAATACGACTATGAAATCTCTCAGTGGGGGGGGGGCCAAGTTAACGGACCCAAAGTAAAGAAAATTGAAATAAACCCCTGCAATTTCCAACTGTCGTCCTTTTTCTCGTAAGTACGTATTAGTGGCCAAGTTAACGGACCCAAAGTAAAGAAAATTGAAATAAACCCCTGCAATTTCCAACTGTCGTCCTTTTTCTCGTAAGTACGTATTAGTTAGTTTTGGTTGACGGTCACTGTAATTCATTGTTTGAGATTCCCTGGAATACCTTAATTACAGCGCCACCAGTCAGTGGATTATGCCATGCAAGCCTCGATGTTTGGACGTATACAGTGCGTTCGAGATAAGATGGCATCTCCTTTATTTGGTGAAATACGAAAAATTTGTGAATTATAATTTTATATGTGACAATACGATCTATCCGATCCACTGAACTATAATTATCCTGGAACGCGCGGTATAACCGGAATTGGTGACTACTTTTATATTTCAAATGCAATGCAAATCTTTTTAAGATATTCTAGCATGCCGCGGGAATCTTCTCCGGCCTTGAGAAACATTACCATTCTTCTTAAGGGCATTTTCGAAAAGATTGCATAGCCTTGGAAAAATCCTTTGCTCTTCAAATTTTAGAAATTTTCATAGAAATCCCCGAACAAACGTTACAGGTCTTATAACCATTTTTCTAAACCTTTCTGGCAATCTTACTTACCACCTTTTTGAGTATTTGATTAATTGATGGTAATGCTAAATATTTACCGATACCAATTTGTCAACATTCGCACATTGTCATAGTGGGCATCTAGATACTGCATTGGGATGTTTTCACAATTAAATTGGCGCCTAAATAACTTTGTGTTATTCATTTACGAACTCATCCAATTGGCCGATCTAAGCAGCTAATGATTCGAACTACGTAAACAACCGTACAAGAATCTCTAATCTCCCTTTACGTGATTATGCAGTTTCATTTCGTTTTCAAAGAGGCGAATTTTGATTTCGCAATCATCAATCACACTACTTGCAATCAATCATTCTGGTCCAAATCTCCCAGTGCAGGACACGTTTAAAAACATTCCAGAAATCTGCGAAAGCTAATGAATTGCGCTTTTGCGATTATAGTATTTAGAACCGCGTGATTAATGACTTCGGTGTTCCTCCCGTATTCGCGTGACGGATTTTCTCAAGATGTTCCATTTAGTTAACTTCTGTATTCTTTAGCAATTAGACTTCGGTTCTGGTGTATCCGTACGTGACTTAACGCAATTTTTTTTAATTCGTAGGTACGTAACCGTCTTTGAGCACCTACTACGGCTTCTCCACCAAGGCAAAGACGCAAGACTCATAATTTTTATTACGCGCGTGGTCTGAATTAACTTTACGATAATGAGACCTCTAGAGGTATTGTTGTACTTTAACGACAGCAACCTCCATTACACAATCTATACAGAAACTGTCGAACAGTACCTAGTTTACGTGTTTTGTAGGGTGTTTCTACTGACGTGAAGTTAGCATTAACTGCCTACATCCAAAATGATCCCTTTCCTGATCCGTTGGGGGTGTTTTTGAAATACCTGTGCGAAAATTTGAAATACGATTTATATCCTGTCAAATTTCATAATCGAGTTTTGGAGTGATTTCAATAACCTCCCCATTTTAATTGAACGCAGTGTATAATATAATAGTCAGTAATATCAAATAACAATAACGTAAAGGTGCTCATATTATTAATTACGATACATTTGGGTTGTCCTAATTTCAAAAAATGTTGCAACGCCAACTTGGTATACAGTGTGATTGATTTTGCGTGTCCAAGCGTATATTTCTTTTATTATTGGCGATAGGAAAATAGTGTAAGAAGAAAAATACTCTACTGATACTTTTTTTCTGTCATATTCTTAAAGAGCTTGAAATTCTCTTTACAATGATATCAAATATGTTATAATTAGGTACCTTAGAAATTAAAGCCGCAATAATGTTTTTAAAACCAATCGCGGTAACTGTGGAAATTTAAACAAAAACCGAGACAAAAAACACAGGTGATGCCTGCCATAAAATCAGTTTAGTGAACAATATAACTTATAAGAACCAAATGCAACAAAATAATAATTGCACGAATGATGAAAAAATGTAATGATAATACATAGGAAGCAAGTGATGTATTTAAATTTCTCTTAAGTTATATTCATTTGTTTTCTTCGCTTCCTGTTGTAAATTTTATGTTTTTGTTTAAATTTCCACAGCTGCTGCAATTGGTTCTAAACACATTACTGTAGCTTTAAGGTCTACGGTAATTATAACATATTTGATATCATTATAAATGGAATTTCAAGCTCTAAAAATATTACGGAAAAAAGTAACAGTTCTATTTAAAAAAATTAATTTTTTTCTAATACTCTTTTGTTTTTATATACTGGTCTTTTAGAATATGTATCTTTATCAGAAATTAAAAGTAGAGTATTTTTGCTTCTGACACTTTTTTGCTATCTCCAATAATAAAAGAAATATACACTTGGATACGCAAAATCAATCACACTGTATAACCGAAACAGACGAAAATGCCGACAGAGAAGAGCCACTAGCTCTATTTCCAAACCGCTCCTGAACGTAACAGGAACCAGTTGATGTTAAAAAGACAACTACGGATTCCCAAGGGAACCTATCGCAGATAAGTACTACCAATCAAACACAACGCACATAAATTGACTGGCCCTCTTTTATTTAGAGCCAAAAATGGTTGTATGGACCATGGATATATTAACATTTAAATAAAGCAACAACAATTCTAAATTTGCACAAAAAAGTCAAAATAGATCGCCGAATCAAGAAAACAGGAAACCTATAAGGTGACCCCCAACGTCCCCAATGAAACAAGACATTTTTTTAAGGAAAAAGCGTGTGGCATTTCTTAGATAGAACGTATCCTAAAAGGTGGATTGGACGAAGAAGGCGAGCTACAACCAGGGAAAACATGGAGGAAAGAATTAGAACAGCTGAAAATTTCATTTCAATTTAATTCACTGGGCAGAGCCTTGCGACGTGCATTGAAAATGAGCTTTTTGAACATATAGGCCGTCTTTAATCTTTAATTCAGTTGTTTTCTTTTTCAAGGGTCACTTGTTCTTTAAATTTAAATGCGTTTATTTCCGGTTCAAATGTGCTAAAAACTAGTTCTAGTTTAACAGACATACTTTTGTTTAGTAATTTAAATAAATAATTTTACTTTCTTTTTAGAAACATAGTAAATATTAAGCATTAAAATGCTCCAATATTAAAAAAAAATCGCCGGTAAAACCAGAGAATTCATATATCTTAATATATTTTGGCCAATATGTCGCGTTTTAAAAAAGATACAGACGTGGGAAATATCGAGCAGTTAAATGTCTATTTTATCGTGTAAAAAATAATATCATCTCCCTAAATTTTTTTCAACAAAAAACCATAGTGAAATTTCAGTTAACACCCTCTAGTGACGACCGTAAAATTACCAGGTACAAAATAAAATAATATAAAATAATAAAATAAAATAATGCTAAAAAAGCGTAAGCCAACTTGAGAAATCAATATTTATTTTTAAAAAAACCTTTGATTTCCCCCCCCCCCCCCAACCGCTTTATTTCACAATAGAGGAAAAACAAGTAAAACAAACAAGTTAAAAAGTAATCGTAAACGATTTACAGAAAGCGCATTTCCACTTGCTTTCATTTCCCATTTGTAAGATGCTTTAACTTCTGTTAAAATCGTAAAAATTCGGCCACAAATATGAAAGATAGCGTTGCACATGTGCAATCCATTTTTGACGTGCTACTTCAATTTCTGTTTATAAGAAGAATTTCATTTCAATGCTTTTTTAAATAAGAAAGTTGGAACTGCGCATGCGCAAATCTAAATTTTGAAACTAACGTTAGATTTTCCTTTGTTCCAAGCGCTTATGTATCAAATTTCATTCAAATACTTTTATAAATAAAAAAGTTTGCAATTCGGTTTATAAATGGTCGAGATGCGAAAAGGGCACTGTGAATTTTGAATAGATTCGATTCAACTTTTGGCATTGCGTATTATATGGCTGCAGCTATGCCCATATTGAATTTCATGCACAGACAGACAAAGGAACAGACGGACAGACCAACAGACAGACGACAGACAGCAATACAAAATTGTAAACTATCTCTAAGATCGTTAATAAACGGCAAAAGTGTAAAATTATGGAACATGTAAAAAACGGTTCTTTGGTTTTTTTACGATAACTTTTTTAGTAATAACCGCAGAAAAAATTCCTTCTTTGGTGCAAGCCTCGACACCATAACGAACCAAATAGCGAAAAAAAGTAGAACAATATAACGCTTAAGATAAAGAACTAGTAGCGTCTCAACGAAAGAGCGGATGGACGGACAAAGTGGCCACAATAGCGCATTTTTTTTTATTTTTGTGGAAATGCGCTAAAAAGACTGGGTATTATACCGGGTTTAAAACTCAGCTATCTTTGATACCACTTTTATTAATAAAATCCAGAGCAGATTAAAATATTATATTTGATTGACTGTTGCGCCCCCTAGTGGTCATTTTAGACATTCGAAAATAATTTCCAGCAATTTCTCTTGGTCACTTTTGTTACATAATTATTTACCCGAAAGCTGTCTACTAGTTTCTGAGATATGGCCGACGGCCATTGTTATTTGACCACCCGGTACACATAAACAGTCCGTTACATGAGCCTTCGGAAGGTACTGACCAAATCATGGAGAATGCGCTAGAGTTGCGAGTAACTCTTAAGACGAAAACCTCTTTCATCTTTTTGCGTATTATCCTGCTGCACTTTGTGGTCCGTCCGTCCGTTTGTTGCACGTACTCATTCTACACGAATGCACCGATTTGGGTAATGCGGGGCTCATTTGAAAGGGCTTGGTTCAAGGATTCAGTGCAAATTGATGTTTTTTGGTTTTGCGCATGCGCAGTGTCAAAAATTTGGTTTAACGCATGCGCAATCCTCACTTTTTTATTTATGAAGAAATTTAAATGAAACTTTGTATGTAAACACTACGAATACCTATAAGTAAAATTCACGATGTTTTCAAAATGTTGTTTTGCACATGCGCGATGCCAATTTTCTGATTTATGAAAGGATTTAAATGACATTTTATACATAGGCATTCGGAATAAAGTCAAATCTAACACCAGTTGCAAAATTTGGTTTTGCGCATGCGCAATGCCAACTTTCTTATTTATGAAAGCAATTAAATGAAATATCATATTATGTAGGCACTTGGAAAAAAACAAAATCTAATACCGGTTACAAAATTACTGTTTACGCATACTGTATGTTTTATTTATGAAGGTATTCAATGAAATTTCTAATGTAGACAACGCGCAATGCTATTTACGAAAGCATTTAAAAAAGTTTCATACGTAGACAGTTCGAATAAAAGTAAAACTAATGCCCATTTCAAAATTTGTATGTATTTGTATACGCTCCACTATTTTTCATTAAACTGTATAGACTTCGACGATTTTGAAAGAGAATGGGGCAAGGGTCTCCTGCCTACCGGTATTTTTTCCCGGTCCTAGCATTAATATTATTAGGAGGAAAATAAGCTCACGTCATTTATAACTTTTTAACTTGTTTTACAATTGTGGTGGCTAACTTGATGGAGGTGCAAGATTCTGCTATTTAGTAAACACCACTTTTCTGTGCCCACTTCGTATACCTAAGGAAAGCCAACAAAAAGCGTATGTGTATTTAATATATTTAGTGTCCAGACTGTCCTAAATAGGAGAGAATAACAACGTGAAAAAGAAGCAGAGTCACAACAAGGTTCTTTTTGCTTGTTACATCATAAAAATGTAGGAGAACTTCAGCATCCTACGCCTGAACGTGTCGATATCTAATAGGTCATAATGGCACATGTAGTCCACCTCTTTAATGGTAGTTTATCGCCCTCGTGTCGTTTCTAGTTAGAATTCCAAGTGTCTAAGCATGATCGAATGGTCCATAAAGGAGGTAATGGAAAAGTGAGCGGACCAGAAATCTAATTTCAATGAATCCCGCACGAAAAAGTCCCCAGACAGAAATGATTAACATTAAATCACAAATACAAAAAAAGGACCGCGACGTTTTCGTAAATAATCACGAAATGCACCCCCGCTTTAATTTCGCCTTAATGAAATTTTCCTCTTCTGAAATTAAATAAATTGCAATTGCTCAAGATCATGTTGTACGATTAGCGGTAAATGAAAGTAATATTAATTTCAAAGGTTAAAATGTAATTAAAAGATGGAGATATCGGGTAAAAGTGCAAATTTTCAACACGCGTGGAACCGCCAACAAAAAGTGGGTTAACTTAGCGATTTTAAGGGATGAATTTAATTAGCCCGCCCCCATATTTGCTTCTACAGGAAAAAATTATTTCCCTCGTCTTTCGGGCGGCATTTACTTTTATCTGTAAACTTTTTTAGAATGTGCTTATTAGAGGGTTAACGTTGGATAAATCTGTATTAAAGTCGTTTGGCGTTTACGAGTGCAGCGGCTTAGAATTAAAATTTGGAATAGGGAGGAACATACCCAAAAGTGTGACGCGGCATGGCGCTAATAAAGTTTTTTGTTACCTTCAAGGGTCGTTTGCTGGTAGTGTAGTTTGAGAGAGATTAAATTAGTATCACAAATTGATTTAAATTCGTATGAAAGTCAAGTTCACTCAGATTAATTAATCAAATGCGTATGACGAAGTGTGCAAATAAGATGCTCATTTCACTTATGCAAATTAGGTCAGACTACCATGTAAAATATGATAAAATGTCGTGGGAATGTCAACTGAACGTCTCAATGTCATTTTTTGGTTAATTTCTCAAAATAGAGTCAATTTTGATGGTTAAGGTTCCTATGGATTCTTTCAGTTCTACTCCTTGGGTTCTTCGGGTGGTTTAAATTTTTCAAACCAATTAGATTCGTTCCATTGCATCGAATTCTTAGGATATTTCAGGGTTTTTCTCTAATTCTTTACTATTAGATCCTTTACTTGATCGTATGCCTGAAATTCTTGGAAATTTTTGGATTTCTGGTTTTTCTTATACTGCAACGCTTCCATTTTTCCGGATTCGGATTTTTCTAATTCGTTGGATTCTAATCGAATTCTTCATAAACCTCTACTTCTGATCATTCAGGAAATTTTTGAAGTAAAATACTGCAAGAATGTCGTCCATTCATGCGAGGGTGGCGAGATCTCAGCCCCGAGACCTCGCATAAAAATGCGTTCTCTTTTGTTTAATAGGTGTTAGGTTTCTTCCATTTCTTCGTATTCTAGCAACTATTGTCCTTTAAGTTTAGTTGTTCGAATGCCTCCAATGCGACAGATCCATCAGATCGTTATCAGTTTCTTCTTCCTTTTCTTCAAAATTCTTCAGATTCCCTCAATTCTTTAATTCCATTACATTTTTTTAAATTCTTTAAATCCTTCTGTTTAAAAAATTATATAAACTTGACTCAAAACATGTTTTTATCATTTTATCATATTATATTATGAATAAAAAAATAATAAAAAATAAAAATAAACAATTTTTTGAGTCAACTTTATATAATTTTTTAAACAGAAGGACCTAAACGTCCAATTATATGAATCTGAAGAATTGCAAAAACCTGAAGAATTTTCAAGAAACGGAGGAACTCGAAGAAGCATCTAATGGATTTGATGGATTTGGCGTATTGGATACATCCGAACAACTAAAGGACGAGAGTTGTCGGAATACGAAAAAATAGAAGAAACGCGTCAGTTCTTAAGGTTATGATGACCTTCAACTGGAGATGTTTGAACAATTTGAATATTTTGAAGAGGCATGGGGGAATTGCCGCAGTATTTTACTTCAAAAATTGTCTAAAGTCTGAATGAAGTTTATGAATTAGATAATCTTCAGCATCCGAAGTTGTCAAAGGATTCGAAGAGAATCTAAAGAAAGTGAACAATCTTAACTGAGCCAAAAGTCCGTCTGATGGATGTAGGAGGGGAGGGCCACGAACGATTTCGAAGAAACGCAATCATACAAAGAATGTGCAAAAAAAAACCTAAAGAGGCAGAATCCAAAGCAATGGAAAAAAAATTCAAAAATAAAGAAATTCTAAATACTGGACATAACAGCATGATTGGAGTGCCTGTCAAAAAATTGGCAAAATCTGACAGAACAAAAGAATCATGTATTTGATGGATCTGAAGATTTGGAAGAATCGGAAGAATGTAAAGAATTTAAAAAAACGGAAAAGCTGAAGTACCTGGTCAATGGGAGGTATCCGAAGAGCTCTTTGAGAATAATTGGCAGAAATTGGCTCGAAAGAGTACATTTTTTAGTGAACATTTTGTCTGAAGCACTGGATGTATCTTCAAACGAAATTTTTTTTAAAGAAACTTTTTATGGTATCCAAAATTATGAACGGTTTGCTACCAATCTACGTACTTTAAATTTGTGGCCAGTGGCGTACTTCCGCATGGTGAAGGGAGGGACATTTTTTTTAAATAGCAGCTGCTAGTTTTCGTTATATATTATTAAAGAGTACACTTTTTTAGATATAACAACTAACAACATAAAAAACTGCATAATCAAATTTAAGAGAAAAACTTAAACCAAGAAATATAGTTTTATATGCCCCTCTTGACCATGCAGAAGTACGCCCCTGACCACAAATTTAAGTACATCGATTGGTAGCAATTTTTTAGTTTTTGCATACCTACCATAAAAAGCTTCTTTAAAAATCTTGTTTTGAAGATTTATCCAGTGTTCCAAAGAAATGTTTTTTTTCACTTTCCTTAGTCAATTCAAATTCTCCTAAATTCTTATGTTTTTTCTCGGATTTTTCAGATGTTCACAATTTTTCGAATAGACATTTTCTATGGAGTTGTGCAAGACGGCAAATAATACCGTCAAGAAGTAGAAATTATGTTCTATTTGACCTAATTATTAAACTAAAAGAGCTTTACAAAAAGGAACAGAGAACAGAATCGGTTTCTTGAAGAAAATCGAGGGGGGTTAGGTATACAGAGACCGCAAAGCAGTGCAGAAACCAACTGGAACCACCCCCAGTACTATAATAATAATAAAATAAACTAAATGGTCCACAGGGTCAGAAGGTTCTTACGTAACCGAATAAGTAAACCATAAGAAATCTGCGTTTCGGATGACAATTTACACCTTCACTTTCAATTTAACTTTGCTCTGCGAATTACATAATTTTCTTTGATAATTTCACGCCTGTTGAACGTCTCGTGTATAATTTACATCATTTAATTTTGTTCACTGAACAAAGGTCCGAGTTTACTCACGGCCAATTAAAAAAAAGTTGAAAAACGGAATGTTTATACTTTTTTTCATAAAACTGAGTTTACGATCCCAATTCAAACTTGCTTGGGCTTAATTCTAACTGAATTTTCATATGCGTTACGTTTTAAGTTTGATTTCAAAGTACAAAGTACGATCGAAATTTTAATGTACATTAAAGAATTAAAAAACCCCGATTTTCACTCAATTAAATGAAGAAGTTAAAAGTTGCAATTCCTAATTAGACTCAAAATTCCGTTCGAATTAGGAGCCTGAAATTAAATCCAAATCGTATCAGAGCTCTTGAGAATTCACTTCAAAATTATACATTCTTACACTAAATTATTTAAAGGAACTGCATAATAATGATCTTCAATTAAAGTAAAAGGTTTAATTTCCAATTGTAGGCCTCAAATCGACTGCCATAATTCTTTTAGTTAAGTAATTCAAAAGCCCGAACTTACGTTGAACGTGAAGTTCAAAATTAAAATTTATATAAGCTTGAAGGGTTAATTTAAAAGGACAAACCTCAAGTCCAACGAAATTTTGATATCAATTAACGAATTCAAAAGCATCAGTTCAACAAGAAAAATTGCATTAGTTTCTCCATAATTTACTAGAAGTGGAAACCAGTGGATGAATATCCAAGTTTGAATAAGGTAAACGGAAGTCTTATAAAATCTTGGAAGTTGAGCACGTTCAAAATTCTGAGAGTTACTCCTAAGGATAACTCCGTTATAATCTAATAAAGCTCGTCCTTTGTAGCTTTTGAATAGGTGCAGATAGTGAGAATCGGGAAATAAGGATTGCATCATAAAACTGCGTCGTAAGTACGTGCTTCCAGCTGTTCAATGTACCTATTATATTAGGCGCAGCCAATTTATTAAAGGGATGAATCGAAATGACATATTTGTTCTCGCCCCGATTTGTGTATACCTACATTTCGGCTATTAATTGCTATTTCAAGTGGCATTTGTTAACGGAAGGTTGTTAATCGCTATTATTATTACTGCTGTCGGAGTAATATATTATACTCCGTAGCCACCCCTTATTTCTAATTTAACTTTAATCGTGATTTTAAAGATGAAATTTCAGGAAATTAAAATGAAAAATTAATGATTTAAAATTATCACTAAAGTCAATTAATTTTATCACAAGAGGCACTCTTTATTTTCAAACTCATTTCGTATTAAAAATTAAAAAGTTATTTTCAGGAGGCTAATTATGTTTAAATGATCTGAAAATTACAATTATTAACAATATTTGAAATTGAAATCGAAATTCGGATACCTGGTCCTTCAAAACGTCTATTTCCGTCAAAAAGGGGAGAGGAAAATTTTTTACCCCGATGCAGTACCTCCCTTATTAACCTGAGGGTGGTAGTAAGTATTTAACTCCTGCTATCATCGAGAAAATTTTTAATCTGATAATGAATTTAATTAAAAAGTCGGAAATTTCCATGTCGCTTTGTTTTGAGGAAGCTAATTATTAATTTAAATTGATGAACAGTATTAATAGCCATTCAAAAAAAGTATTAAATTTTAAAGAAATCTCTTCATGGTCGAAAAAAAAGAGTAGGGAGAGGAAAACAACCAATAGTATTCAGTTTTTAAGCAGCTCTTGTAAGTTTACCCACATACACTCAAAGTTATAGGATAACTATAATTTGCAACATTATCTTGTGTTCAATTCCTACTAACTAACATAAATACGAGGGCAATCCAGAAAGTAACAGACGTTTTGAAATAAAAAATTAAGAAATTGTAAGAAACAACTTTTATTCTATACATTTGGAAGCTACACTCTTGGGCTATTTTTCAAAATAGTCGCTATTCATATTGAGACACTTATCATAGCGTGGGACAAGTGTTTTGATTTCAACTTGGCATGTATTAAAATTAAGTCGGCATTATTACTAACGTTCTTATTTGTAGAGTTAGAAAGGCATAGTGGGCACCCTGTATAATTGGGTCTAATTAACTCTTTCTAAAACTAAAATATTATAATGGCACGACACAGTTATATACAATGAGTCCACGCTGAATTTGTCGAGGAATTTGTACAGGTATTTAGGCAAAGAAAATTGTGAAGATTAGAGGACATCAAAACTTACGGAATGCAACTATGCTCCTTTTTTAGCCCGTGTGTATTACGGCTCTTGGAATGATATGCTCAATCAATTGATTTGAAGTCGGTTTATCTTACAACGGACTCATTTGAAAAAACCTAATAAGCGCCAAATTTTCTTTTAACATAGGAAATGTTGATGTTTTCGTATACCTTTGGGTACAAACTTACGGGTTTCCTTCAAGGCTAAAAGACAAAGGTGTCGCATCAAGTAACGATTGCACCGTACTCGACAGTGATCGGTAGGTGAAGGAAGAGTCGCAGAGACTGTCGATTCAGTACCTACTTAAAAGTGAATGTTTAATATATAAACCTACAATCATCCACCTACACCCTAATGGCCCACCCTGCATATTTTAAAAGGGTCATGTCAACTCCGCACTGATCTACTTGGTCGCTTTTATTTGTAGTAATCTAATCAAAATAGACCACTGAAATTTATGTCGTTAAAAAACTCTATAAATACCGCCTACTTAAAAAAAATGTTTTCTTCATTTAATTGGGTTAAAATAAACGATTGACATTTCTTTAAAAGAAACTTTCTATGGTGTCCAAAATAATAAAAAGTTTGCTACCAATCTACGTACTTTAAATTTGTGCCCAGTGACGTACTTCCGAGCGTACTTCTCCATGGTCAAGGGGGGCATATTTTTTTAATACCAAGTACTAATTTTCGTTATACAGTGTGTCCACGGATTGAGTGCATATAACCACATAAAATGTATATGACAATTTTTTTAGAGTTAGATCTTCTCGTTCTGAGGATCGCTCCTGGCTAGTCTCATACTAAGAATGAGTCAAATCAATTAATATACAGGGTGTTTTTTTGCCGAATTCTAAAAATTAGTCATGTGTAAACTGTATTTATTTTAAGAGATATAAAAAACATGTATTTATTTAAAAAAGTTATGACTTTCAATTCTCATGCAAATCAGCCTACTTGGTTTTGTTTCATCAACATGAGATAGCAATTTTAAAATCAGTACATCGTGTAAAAACAATCACGTCTTTGACATATCAGCTTGACAGATGTGGTAGACTTTCAATTTTGATACAAATCAGCCTGCTTTGATTTGTGTTACAAACATGGGTTCCAAAATATTCGATTCCGAAGGAAAAATCAAAATATGAAAATTTAAGGTTTCTATAACGTTTAATTCTAAACAACTGTTTTTAAATACATTTTTGTTATATCTACTAAAATAAAGACAGTTTACTTTTAACTAATTTTTGAATTAGGCAAATAACAGCCTGTATATTAATTGATTTGGCTCATTTTTTGTATACCTGAGATCAAACAGGAGCGATCCTCAGAACATGAAGACCCAACTCTAAAAAAAATTTGTCATATTTGCATTTATGTATTTGCATATACATCTTATGTGCACTGTGGAAACACTGTATATTATTAAAGAGTACACTCGAGCACTTTTTCGGATATAGCGCCATAAATAATTCATTATATAACAATATATCAAATTTAAAAGAACAACTCAAGTTAAAGAAAATAGTTGTTAATTAATTTTACAATTGTACTAGTTTGCGTTGAAAAAAACGTACATCTTTTGTTAATTTTGTCAAAGCAATTTATTGTATCAAAAATTATTAAAAATTTGCAACCTAAAAATCAACAGTGGCGTGCGTCGATTAAGTTTGTAGATTTGACAGCGCACATCTAACTTTTACCAAATACGATATGCTTGTCTTTACTATAGAAGCATTTCGAAAAAAATCTCCATAAATAAGAAAGTTGGTTTTGTATGCGCACATTAATCGTCAAGATTTTTCTTAGTTCAGGAGCCAGAACTATAAGCTACCGAATGCAAAAAGAACATATCGTGCAAACTGTAGGAGTGGTTAAGGCCTCGAACAGACGGACAGAAAAAAGTGGCCATATTGGCGCCTTCCAACCTGAGTTCCAATTTTTTCGAGAATGTGTGCTTGAAGGTCTCCTGATAATAAAGTCCCAAGCGATTCGGATGTCGCGGGAAGGAGGAGAGGGGGGTGGAGGGTAGAGTTTTGCGATTTTTCCTATAGGCATCACGAAAAGAGTGTGTCGTCGTAGAAAAAAAATTCGAAATGTACCCAACATTTTCGAAATTGTTTAATTTTGGGGGTGAAGATAAGTTAGCAAATGTCAGTCCTAAATCGCTACAACCTCAAAATACCACTAGACGCAAATGCTCGTCGGAAACGTGAGTCTTCTGAAAATTGCTCACGTTCAAAAGTCCGTAGCTCAAAGGCGATGCGTTTTTTCGAAAAAATGTATGGAAACAAAGTAGTAGCAAATGTTATGTGCCTTTTTTTTTACGACGCACCGTTTCCACAACCCCCTCCCATCTCGCCGGCGGCACCGAAATAACTCCAGCCTTTATTACATAATCATCAGGGGGCCTTCCCCCACAGATTCCTGAAAAAATTGGAACTACAAGAATTATTTTTTCTATTTGCGTTTTTTTACCATAGAATGACTGGACTACTACGGTTTGCACGGGGAGTCAAATCATCTCATGCGTAACGCCTGTACTCTATATTCTGTGGTTGTCACATGTAACGCTCGGCAGGCGAAGACGAGCTCTCCTCGCTCACAGTTGTTTAAAGCGCATTTGTCCAATTGACAGGAAATATTCGTCGATATACCTATCCGAGTACCTATCTATGAAATTGACGTGCACACGGACAGACAGAGACAGACAGCAATACAAAATTATAAACGATCTCGAGGATCGTTAATAAAATGGATTCAAGATTATTGTTAATTATACGTAGTGCCCTGATCAGAAGTTATGGACCAATTTCGAAAGAAAATTCAAAGGGCTGTAACTTTTGAACTAGTAGCCGAATCTTGGAACTGTTTGAAATTATGGATTCTACAGGCCACATTCTATAAGGAAATTTTTTTTCCGGGTCGATCTGAGACAATTTTTTCTTCGGAGCTCAAAAAAAGGCAGTGTTTAACCTTCCTTTTTTTACCAAAAATCGACTGCACCAAAATTTCTCGGGAAAACACTTTTTCTTGTTAATTTTGGTGCGTAGAATCCAAAAGAATTCGTACTTTTTCTGTAAGGCCACCGTTTTTCGATTATGATGATGCGGGTTCGACCCCCCCCCCTCCCCGAACGCGTGCTCTTTTTTCTATCGCGACAAAAAGAGGTCAAAGAAGTAGTATAAGTGGTCACTTGTTTTATTTTGTAATAAAATCGAGAATAAAATATCCCAATTTTCGTAGGTTAAACTGGGGTTAAACAGAGAAAAATAATAATAATATAACATTTAGAAAATGTCCTTTGGCGCCTTTATTATGAACCCGGCGCAAAAAATGTAGGAGAGTTTTTTGTAGATCTTATGAAGACACATCTTTTTTTTGTATTTAGCATTCTTCGTCACGGTGCTTACGTTTCGAGAAAAATACAAATTTAGCCAATAAATTCAGTTCAAAATTTCTCAAAAACTAAGAAACTAACAAAAAAAACCGTAAGGGACTTTTTTGTACAGTTTTTTATGCCACCTTAGCCAGTGTATGGGAAAAATTACAGAAATTTTTTCCAAGCCGTTACGGCCATTTTATACTTTTGACACGTCCAAAAACCCTGAAGATGGGAAGGAACCAAAACCCAAATAGATGAGGGAAGTAAATTTGGTTGTGAAACTATTAATAGTAGATCTATTTGAGTGCCGAGCGAGCCGAAGGCAAGTTCGGCACAAATCTAGCTAGAGTAAAGGTCTGATGGGGGGGAGTAAATTGGTGCCGAACTCCCCTTTGTCGATATTTTATCAAATTTTGACATGTACAAAAAACGGCGATCGCAAAACATGTCAAAATCGTTATTCTTGCACCGAGATCGTTGGGAAAAAGACCAAGAGCATTATATCAATGACCAAGACATGAATTTGACGCATTTTTGTTAACTATAATATGTATTTTGAAAAATTAAAAGAAATGGTCGTAAAAAAGTGATGGTAATACTGAGGATCCTTCGATATTTCGTTGTATCAGTTTATTCAGTATGTAGGGCACTTTCGAAATTTCTAGTTATTGGGGATGAAGCTGGGAAATAGTCCCCTAAAGAATTCGCGCCAATTTGTGGGTTGTGTTTTTTCTGAAAGTTGTCTATGACCATGTACCTATTACAATACTATGAGGTAAATTTATGCTCCAATGCCCTTTGATAAGGCACCTTAACTAATCACTTACTTTACCCGAGCATGAACCAAATGTCAACACGTGACGAGCACTAATGGCATAATACAATTTCGTGTTTACTTCTTAATCCAAAAATTGAAACATGTATTTCATATTCCCATCCCCTATTTCACGGAACGCACGCTTCGTGTTTAGTATGTAAACAACCCTCATTAAACACAAATCCCTTTCTCCATCTTTCAACTGAATTATGTTGATACCCCTGTCAACCCCTGTTATTCTTTATAAATGTGAGCCTCCTCTTTGAGAATACGCACAAATTCGGGAGACTAATGTAGTGGTCCTGTGGATATTTTTGGCAGTAAGAACAAGGGCCCTTTTTCTAATACAGACACACGAGTTGGTCGAATAAAGTAGAATGGTGTAGTAAAAGAGAATAGGAAGCCAATTATAAATGCATGCCATCCCTCCTTTGAACGTAAACCGAAGGGAAGTTGTATGTTTTCAAGCCTTATATGAGAGTGGATTTTTCAAGTTGTTCTGCGAGTAAATAGGGGTGCTTCTCGGCGCGCAAAGATACGAGGGGAAAGAGTGCAATTAGAATAAGTGTAAAGAAACCTCAAGTTGCACAAAACGAACGAGTTTTGTGGTGGATCGCATTCTTTGATAAATAACCGTGTTTTTTATGGAAACTGTACTTGGGTATTGTGTTCAGACTTGAAAACAACTCGATAAGCAAGGCGATAGTGCATAATTACAAGTATTGAATGGAAATAGCGCACGGCGGTAAAAATTTGGAGATATCTTGACTTAAGAGTCGTCAACCCTTACCTCTCTGGGGGTCGTGGTGGAACGTTCTACTTCGTTTTGATAACGACTCATAAACAAAACATAATCACTAAGCACGAGCCGAGCAACGTGACTACCAATGGCAAGTCAAAACCGGTACTGTTACTGATAGTGAAAAAAGCAGTAGCACAACAGAAACGCTGAGACGGCTATATCCTCCCACCCCCAACAAACGTGCCGACGATTACAAGGCGCAGGTCGGAACTACCTCTAAATATGGATTTTTATCATTAAAGGTAGTTTGTACTCGGGAACATGTATTTTGATTATGTAGTTGGGGTTGGCTACATTAACGCATATGTATACGCTTCCCACTAAGATACATAATAGGGAACCTTTCTTTATGTACAATGTACCTACTTCCATTTTTAATTAAGTGCTTCGCCGGAAGTAACGGGACTTCTCTAACACTTCCAATTTATTGCTATTCCTTTTTCAATTGTTGACTGTACACTTTGTATCGAATATTCTCCAGCTACAGTTAATCAAGCGGGAAATTTAGCGTTCCGTGATCGATTAGAATTATTTTCGCCGCGGGAGTCTGACCAACAACCCCCCAAACCTGATTTTGTTCGAAAACTTGCCGTAACCCTAAAACGTCGCCAGAATTAAAACCGCCAACATGCAGCTTGACCACAGTACCCTATTTTAAATTGACCACAATGTCCCATTTTTAACATAACCGCAATTCACAATTTACCTGGTAAAATTCTTTGACAATTACGTAAACAATGCGTATGGTTTATGAAACAAAAAACGTGTGGTTTTCAGTGACAGGGTTATTAATGCCTCAATAGTTGCATGGCTGATGATATGCTGGAATAGATTCAAATACTCCAAGTGGAGAAATGGGACTATCTTTTAGTTAAGAATTTTATTTTCCACTCGAAAAGGATGCGTCGCAGAGAAAAGGCATTTTCCCGTGAAATTCACTCACGTTCTGGTAGCCGTGTACCCAATCCAATGGGATACAGCCCTAAGATTCATTTCAGCCCTATTGTCTTTTCCTCGAAATACAGTGTTTTGTTTTTAGTCTTGTAATACTATAGCAGTGAGGAAGGATAACCTACCCTAAAGCTCGCATTGATTTATTAATTATTTTTCCCGTGGAATTCGTTCACATTCTGCTAGATGTTCCCAATCCCATGGGATACAGGGCCTAAACATGCGCCAACGATTGCCAAACGACCCGAAGTCGAGTTCGACACAAACATAGGCAGAATAGACACCCCTTTTAATGAATACGTGTAAAGGGAGCAGTTTCCTTAAAAAAAAACTGATCACAGATAGAGGTGATTTTTTGATATTGTATATATGGTGGCTAGTGGTCCCTTAAATTTAAATAAATCAAAGAAATAAAAATATTTGAAGCCCCACAAAACAGACAATGCACCTCTGTTGGCCGGGCGGGCAGGGTGGCACCCTTTTTACGTTTTGAGAAATCAATTTGCTAATCTAGAAAATTTCTGTCATAGATAACCTGATTTTGACACGTTTCTTTCGTCAGACAGATACCATGGATACAATAAACAAAACAAAATCTCCACAAGTTCATGACCTACTACAATAACCGTAAAAAATAAGGTTTTTATTTTTGGTTCGTGGCTAAAATTAGCAAATATATAGGTCGTGAGACATCAATGTAATCAGGAAAAAGAAGGAAACAAATTGACGTTAAGATATATAGGGTTGCATTTAAAAAAATACCAACATTGGGGCATATCACAGAAACAGTGATCCAACATTTTTTTGACTACGCCACTGGATTCGATGTAAAAATATCTAAAACATGCAGTTTTTAACTTTTCTTTACCTTACATGGGAAGTAAGATATGATATATCATCCCAAAAAGTCAAACTTTTCGTTTTCACCCTGTATTTCAGAAAGAAACGTAGGTAGATTGATTTTGTATGCGGCATTAAAAGATTCGCAAAAGAAGTAACATAAGGTCGTGAAAACCGCTGACAAAATAGAACACACTGTACAGATTTTTGCCTTATGCTGTATTGGAAAGTTTCTATCTTTAAAAACAGCTGTTCTTGATCTTGATGCACCTCAGAATTGGCACTACTATTAAATACGAGTAAAAAAATTTTTAAAAATTTTTTATTTCAAAACGAATAAGGGATGAACTTTTGTCACTTAATTATAAAGCCCGACTATGTGTCTCGGTGGTAGAGCGTTGGGTTACATAGCCGGAAGGTCGGGTGTTCGAATCTGGGCTGAGGTAAGAATTTTTCGTCTGTGTGAGATATGGGAATTTCCTCAGATCAGTTTCAAGCATTCGCCCGGCTGTCCTGAATTAGATTTTCCGGCAATTTTCCTAATTCGTAAGGTAAATACCGGAGTAGTATTAGAACAACTTAAGACCTTCTGCAGGGACACCTCTAAAAAGCATTATGCGGGTCACTCTGTAATTGGGCGCAAGCCTGTTGAGGGCCCAGAACGAGAGGGATAATAAATAAATAAATTAAAAAAACTAAATAAAGACTATTGAGCCTAAACGTAATGGGCATACGAGTGCCGAGCGAGGCGAAGGCGAGTTCCGCACAGACCTTGTTTTTCCTTGTACGGAAGCCTTTAAACGAAATGTTGTTTTGTGCCGTGAGCACTAAGTACTACAGCAATAAAGATGGTGTACGTAGCTTAACCCTCAGATTCTTTTGAGCCTAAACGCAATACGCCTACATTTATCAGTAAATGCGCCATGGAATTAGAAATCGTACGGGCGTTCCAGAATAGTCAAATCGCATCGTTCAAAGAAAATAGATTTCTCAACGGTGAGAACCAATTTTCCATAGTAGCACCTCATCTGAACAAACTGATTAAATTCCTAGTAACCTGATGAGGGTTGCATAGAAGTACATACACGTGGTCTTCCAAAATTATTGGTTCCTATCAGAGAATCGAGACGTTTTCACAATAACAACTGAATCTTAGGCGTTATTATGTATTAAATTCAATGAATTAGTGTTAAATGAAAAGAAATTACCTTGAAGTCTTTCTACGGCTATTACAACGCGCTCTGTTATTACTTTAGTCGAAAAATCGAATCGTTTTCCGATTGGTCGGCCACAAAGTCGTGACGGTAGCTTTCAAATGCACAAATCGGCATTTTTGAGTTTACCAAATATTCTGTAGTTTTGATAAACGAAAACGCATGCATGCGGAAAATGACACGTGTTTGTTCGAGAATATTCGAGAGCGTTCGAGAACTTCCGAGAAAGATAAATTTGTGATAAATAGGTGGCGCTCATGTTATGTCGTTATTCTTCGTATATACGTTCAATAGACTAATAGAGCTTTGTTTTATTTCGATTGGTTTAGGAAGTTAGGCATCGGCGAGTCGCAGATAAGAAGAGATAACCACTCGGATCCTGGTAGGGGTTTAGTTACAGAAAAAGTTGATCAAAGAAGTAAGCAGCTAAGAGTTTATCGTACCCAGTATCAAAATACAAATTCAGTATTTGGGTTGCTTAAGTACGGTCCAAAACTCATTAATTATATATTATACAGGGTGAAGATGTTACCTGGCACACTGAATATATCTCCAAAATACTAATCTACGTACTTTGAATTTGTAGTCAGTGAAGTACTTCTGCATGGCGAAGGGGGGCATAATTTTATTAATGGTAATCACTGGTTTTCTTTACATATTTTTAATGAGTACACTTTTTTTGGATGTAGCAGCATAAAAATGTATTATTATTACATAAACAAGAAACTCAAATTAATGAAAATAGTTTGTTAATTAGTTTCATAATTTTTTTCATAATAACTCACGAAAAATTGTGTTTTTCATCAAAAAAGTGACCCTCTTAGTTCTGTAGATGCCTCGGTAGACGCACACCATTATAAATATATTTCAAGCATATAGCTTTACTTAATTTTTTTTAATTTTTGGTACAATAAATTGTCTTCATATAAATAACAAAAGAATAACTTTTTTACAACGCAAACTAGTGAAATTATAAAATTAATTAACACAACTATTTTCCTTAATTTGAGTTTTTCTCTTAAATTTAATTGTAACGTAATATAATAAGTTTCTTTATGCTGCTATATCCAGAAAAGTGTACTATTTAAGAACATGTAGTGAAAACTAATAATTGCCTTAAAAAAATAGCCCCCCCTTGCCAATCCTTAAGTACGCCACTGACCAAAAGTTTAAAGTACCTAGATTGAGCCTTCTATAATTTTTGATACCATAAAAAGTTTCTTTTAAAAAACATTTTGATACGCGCGAAATGGACACCTTTCTCCACTGCATACTATGCGAAAAGCAAGAACAAATTTTCCCTTAAAGAATGCATAATTTGAACACGGATAGGTGATGCATTTTTGTCGTTTCTGAGGGTAGGGTTGCTAATATACCCTTTAATCAAAATCAGTTAGAAAAATAAAGTGTCGCAAAATAAGCACTCCTTCCATTTAAGCCCTTCAGCGTAACTTATATTTCAAATTTGAGTCTAATATCTCAAAAACTACAGGAGATATAAAGAAAAAACTTTAAAAAACACTCCGTAGATCGGTAGCGTTTATATGAACTTACATCAGCCAAAGAATTATCCCTTTCCGTATTTACATAAAATTTAGAAACGCCCTGTATATATTGTTCTTATTTGGAATATGCAGAAAATACGTCACCGTAAAAAATGTTTGTTATGCATTAGCGATGGTAAAGTAAACATTTTTTTGTAAAGAATTTTCTAGTTTATTTCAAAAAGTCAAAATGTTGTTTCAAGAAGGGAGATTCAACCCCCTTTCATTGCAAAAGTCTGTTGCAATGGATCATGTTCGAAATAAACAAAATTACAACGCGCTCGAGAGTGCCAAGTTTGTGATTTTCCAACTCCCTCACGTCACGTTCAAATTGTCTGATTATTGAAATGCACACCTTTCAACACGTAGTCAACCCACCTTACTTTTACCTGACGCCCTCGAGTAAAGCTCAAAATCTCATATTGGGCCCTTCTAGTAGACACTAGTAATTTGAAAGCAACTTGTCGATCTCGGGAGCAACTTATGACGAAATTGAGAAACCTTGTTAAAGAGCATGAAGGGAATTCCTATACAGAATCTTTAGTTGAATGTCTAATAGAAAAAGAAGGGGAGGTTTTTGCAAAATAGTGAGGAGAAGCAGAGATGAAGAATCAGGAAGCAGGAGGAGAAAGACAACTGTTACACAAGAGAAAGAGAACCTGGGTATTAAGGGGAAATGGAATGTTGAGACATTATAGGGATCGGTGGAGGAGGGTGAAAAATGGTATGATGATGTGAAGAAGGGAACCGACTGGGGACCCAGAGAGAGGCAATGGGCCGGGAGTTGTGGAGAGAGTGGACTAATCCATCAATGTTTTCGCACTCGTCGCTCAGCTCAACTTAGGAGGATGCAAGTTGGCAAATTTGAAACAGCAGAACTTAAAAAAAACGTCCACCTATGACTTACCTCATTTTTAACTGGACACGAGATCTTTTCTAAATTTGGAAGGTGAACGACATGATTTAGTTAATCTAATTTGTAGGTGCGTTAGACAAATACACAGACAAACTGGCGGCAATGATTAATTACGAAGTCAGTTGTTTGAAGTGGAAATTAGGAAATATTTAAAATTAATTACGATTATCTTTCGATCTACTAAAGTAAGTATTATGCTAGTTTCATAACAACGCGCATTAAAATCGCCAATTTTTTCCCCTAAACGCGGCGAAATGGGTTGCTGAATTTTTAATTGAAAGGAAATTGCTTTAAATTTATTTCAAATTAAGCAAATCTCCGACTCTTGCATACTAGATAACTTCCTCGCAATATTCAATTAAAAATTTAGTTATAATTTAAAATTTAAATTTGTGGTAAAAAATACGGTTTATTAAATGAGCATTGTAAACGCCGATGCGGCTGTTTTAAACAGTGCAATCCAATTGTAACTAATTGGATGTAAAATGTAATAGTGTCTATGAAGTTAAATTGAAAAATTCTTCGTTGCAAAGTTACATTACGATTCTTTGAATGTTACTTAATAGTTTCTAAATGAGATGTTTAATTACCGCGTATTAATTCAGTTGCGAACGATATTCAAGCACACATTTTTTTGGCGTACTATGCATCCACGCATTCTTTCTGGGAAATATGACGTGTTTGTTCGAGAACATTCTAGAATACTCGGGACCGTTCGGAGTTTGCTACATAAGCAAATCGTATTGGGCTTCAAAGTCCCAACGACGATGCGAAGTGAAGTACTAAGCCCCCGCTCGTGTTATGTTATAAATTATTAATGATAACTAATAAATAATGTTATAAATTAATCCATTTAAAACCGTTATAAATTTATTGTTAAATATTTAATTAAATTTACGTTACATTAGAAAACAATCATTTTTCTCTTTGAACTTGCCAGTACCTTAGACAGGATTTGAGAATTTAAAAGATCACTCAAATTTTCAAATTCGAAATTCTACGAGCACAAGAATTAACTATAGCTCGAGTGATAAAGTGAAAAATATTGTAATCTCACAAACTAGCGACCCATGCATCCTTGAAATTTAGGACTATTGGTTGTTGTCAAAGTAACCAACGAATCGCGAAAAATTCAGCTTACTTCTGGTAGCTGTGGTGCTCAGAACTCCATTAATTAATTTTTTAATCAGAATAATCCCCCCTTAGTATTGTGTAAAGTTTTAAACGCCTGTAATGTCGGATTAACTTTCAAAATGGCGATGTCTAAATTCTCATTGCCAAACACAATTAAAGAACAAAGGATCATTGCGAACCACTGCATAAAAATGACACATATTTCGTAGACTCCAGTCATCCAGATAAATTCTTTACTTTATCACGATCAATTTGTTTGGGAAGCCACTGCCGAACCTGCATAACTAATCCGATTTGCTCTTAAAAGCGATTGTTTACTCAATTATTAGGCGCCATTTTGAAGAGGCTTTAATTATTTCAAAATCAGTAGGTAGGGATTAATCTGGTAAGATTTTTTAGCGGCATTACGGATCGAGGCGCGAGAGAGCTCATTTGCAAATAACGAAACGATAAAAAAATTCGAATTTGGACCCTAGCATGAGTAACGTGAGGCACAGTTTGAAGAGATTCGTCTACGATTTAGTTAACCACGCCGGCTAACACGAAAAAAATGCGTTCTGGTGTAGCCGACTGTGGTTTAATGGTAGAGCGTGCAAGTAGATGACAAAAATTACGACCATTACAGCGAATATCTGCAGTCAATGATAGGTAGGGATTCATTTGGAGAGATTTGTGTAGGCATTAAGGGTCGAGCCGCGTAAGAACTCGCTACTAAATTGCTAATAATTAAACGATAAAAAATTCGGGTTTGGGCCACTAACATGGTAAGTGAGATAAGTTTGAAGGGATTCGGTCTTAGACCACGATTTAAGTAACAACACTGGCCGGTTCACAAAAAGTGGTTCTGGAGTAGTCGGGGAGTTCGATTATAAGAAGTTTCAGGTTGGAACTACGAGCAAAAGAACAACAAAAGTGCTATGTCGGGCGTCCGTTTTTAATAGAGAATTTTCCCGCAACTTTTCCGCAGGTTTTACGAGTAAAAAATCAAAAAACCATGCAGCAAATTATAAATAAACGTGTCGGTGGTATCCAAGCCACTGTGCAAGTAGATGGCAAAAATTACAACCTTTCAAAACTGGTAACGGCACGTAAAAAGGAGAAAAATGATGCATATCCACTATTCATATTGTAACGGAAACGCTCCAGACATGACGTCGCCTTTGGCGCTTTGGAATTTTCTACGCGCGCGATAGTGGGATTTGTATAAGAATATTCCAGACTTATCCGGTAATTACGCGAGTGTTCTTGACTTACATTGCTTGCGTGTATAAATGGTTGCGGACCGAACATCGCAAGCAGTTTTACTACAGAACGAGATCGAGTACGGACGAAACATTGAGCGCGAAAATCTGATATAAATTGCAAAGTGTGTAATATAAATAGTCGATATAAATTGTACAGTTTTTATAGTGTTTTAGTTTTGTTTAATAAGTATTGATATAAATCGAACCCGAATTTATAAATAACGTTACAATATTCTATTAATTGCACCACGAAGCCAATTGGCTCCTGCTGCTGCTGACTTTTAAGTTGGTCATCTAGTACGCAACTTAAAAATGACCCGGATTTGATTTTTATTAAACACTCATAGATTTGCTTGTGAACCTTTTAGCATAATTAATCAAAGAAATAAAAATATTTGGTGTTGTGTTGCCAGATATACCTATATACTTATTGTGTATTGTTTCTGAGTTTGTTTTAATTTGATGCGATGTTGCCATTTAGGTATATAAACTGATTTGATTAATAATATCACATTACATTATTATGGCCCAACCTGAAACATATCGATCCCAGGTTGGCCCATCCATTCAAATATTTCTGGCACTAGGCACCATTTTCAAGAGGCGTTAATTATATCAGAAACGATAGGTAGGGATTAATCTGGAGAGCTTTTCTGAAGGCATTACAACTTGAGCCGTCTAAGAGATCGTTTCTAATTTGCTAATTATTAAACGATAAAAAAATTTGGGTTTAGACCACTAACGTGATAAATGCGCGGTCTAAAGTACTACGATTTAGTTAATTACGCCGACCGCCGAGAAAAAATTCGTTTTGGGGTAGTCATGGTGACCCGTACAGTCAAAACATGAGAAATTTCAAGTTCGTACTACCGGTACCAACTGCTATTTCGTGCGTCCCTTTGTGAAAGAGAATTTTCCCGTAAGTTTTCCGCAGGTTTTCCGAGTAAAAAATCATAAAACAAGCAAGAAAATTAATTAAACGCGTCGGTGGTATCCCTTGCACTGTATGAGCGCAGTGAATGACGATTTTTATTTAAAAAAATTACGTAATTTGATAAGGGTAGAGAATGTGTTTTTATGTAAATGGTTATAGGGTGAAAAGTGCACCCTAATCGGGCGCATTTGCGGGGAGTATCAAATAAAAACACTCTTAACGTCACATTTAATGGGGACCAAAATAAAGTTTACTCACAAGGGTTGAAACTCCGCACAAACTCTTTGGAGGGAAGGTGCAGGTGGCTATCGGCTAAGAGCAGAACTTTCGGTGGTTGATGGTTGGGCTTCTATTGGACGACTGTGCAGTGTTGCCAATTCCATATGCGCAGCGATAACTGCAATAAATTCTTGATGTCATATTTAACGAGTTTAAGCGATTTTATACAGGGTCGTCCACTGAAAACAGTCAATTTAGGTCGCTTAACGATAGTTTTGCCAGAAACATTCGAACTACAGTAAAATTGACCTACTGAGCGTCTCTGGCAAAACTGTCCTCAAGCGGCCAAAATTGGCATTGACTGTTTTCAGTGGACCACGCTGTATTACCTCCAACACTAACCTTTGATATTTAGGACCAACACCAAGGATTCCAATCAGCCTTCAATGGTCCGGAAGGTCATCGAAGAGCAGGAAAAGGTCGTCTCCAGAATGGTTGCGCTATGCAGGATATCTGTATGGAATAAAGTGGCATAAGTGATCTAATAATGGTTGATTGCACCACCGCCGGTTCAAAACCGTTTTAGTTACCTTGGTGACATTAGAAGAATTCGAGCAGATCTTCCGTTGCTCAGTCAAAACCTTCCCTGAGCGGTAGACTAACTCACTGGCCCGAAGGAACGAATTCTCGAGATACCTGCGGTTGAACCAAGTCAATATTGATTTAAACCTAATGCCTCAGAACCAAAAAAAACCAATAATTTGAGCACAACGCGTAAAGCTTTTTGATGCAACTCTCGGCTAGGTCACACCACTGCGCAAAATGCACCGTGGCTAGACCTACCCAGGACTCACCACGAGGAGGTGGTTGCAGGTCGAGCCCCACGCCATGCCCGCCCATCCACCCAACCTATGAGCATGGGCTCCAACAAAAAATTTAAATTTTGCCTATCCATCAATCCAAAAATCAGTGTTGGAGAGTTTAACGCTTTTGAAAGTTGTGCTCAAATTAAAGACTTCTGGACATCAAACCTTATTTACGCATTAGCTGATTTTTAACACTTTTGAATGTGCAAACTCGTGAAAAGCTGTTGCGGAAAGAGGTTTAACATCACAAATGTAAATAAAAGTAGACACTTACATTGTTTTTCTTAGGAGTTCTTGAAAAAAGTTCAGATGTCCTTGTGGTGCAAGCGAGATTAACAGAGAAATAATTCTAATAACCTTTAGAGTAAAAGGCTTATAGAAAATAGAGAAATAACAGTTTAGAATATACATTTATTGGTAATATTTTAGATAATAGATAAGAAGTGTTTCAATTTCGAGATTATCTTTCAGAGTATAAACAATATAGAAAATAGAGATGTGTAATAGGTATGTAGCTTTTCGAGTATTTGTCAGCGTATTAAGAATGTTATAGAGAATAAATAGAATTGTATCAGTTAGATAACTTCTTTCAGAGAACATTTCGTTAAGATTCAAGTAATAGACTCAGTTAAAAGTTCTTTATTTGTGTGCTTCCATAGAACTTCTGCTTAAAGTACCTTCTTCCCAAGGGACATCTTCTTCTCTGTAGATCCATTTTCCTGCGTATTTTAATTATACTTAGTAAATTTCTATTATAGGTCCCACCAAACGTTATTTTGGTTTGGTACGGATTTAAAGTGTACTTACAGTACCTACCACTATCATTTGAAATTAAAAAAAAATGTCATTTTAAGTAATTCAATTGTGCGGAAACCTTTCAGTATAAGAACCAAAATGATTTTTAATAGTAAATAAAGTAGACTTTATTATCTCGTTTACCTTAACCTTGCTTTAAAAAAGCATCCGTTTTCTTGGCTAGATAAATGCCCACCAATATCATAGGCGAGTAAAGATTACATAGGAAGTCGACTTTTATTGATCATTTAGACTTTCTGAAAATCAAGCGCGGTATTCTTCACGCAGAGATGAAGCAGAAGGTACTTACTCATCAAGAATGAGCAGAAGAAAAGCACCTTGCCTTCTAAAGATGGATACGATGGTAACTGAAGATGATCAGCATACCCAAGTTTGACTAGAGTTACACTTAGAAAGGAATGAAGATAACCATGGATTATTATCCTCCCTATATTTAAAGAGTGAAGATTTAGTCACTCAATTGTAATTTGATGTCCTTAGAACTGTCATGTGAAATTAAAACCGTTGTCATATTAACTAAATGATACCCAAGATTTTTATTGGCTACGTACGCAAAAATATCAGTTATTTTTCAAAGTTACTCTTCTTTTTTGACATCTAACCTGATGCGCTATTACCGAAATAAAATTATTCAAAACCCTAACGTTAAATCAATGGCCTAACCTGCTGTAACCACAACAAACCTGCCTAATATCAAATAAAATATGTGAATATTTTCGTGTTGTACAACAAATCCTATTGTTCTCTAAGAAATTGTTTTGCATATACCATATTTATGTCCTCATAACCCCCAACGCTTAAATGTGCACAGTTTATTCACCATGGTGATAAAATATATTCTATGAATATTAGAAATTCAGAAAAATCATTGAACTTTTACGCTTCTTCTTGCACGCAAAATCTTCCGAAGAAATAATACTACCATTGGGTCACATTTGGGCTAAATTAAGGTTTTAGTAAAAAGAAATAGTTTTAGTTCGATCAGCCCTTTCTACCAATATGCTCACCACCGCTATTCATACTAACCTAAATGGTAATAATATAACATGCATGCACCCATAGTAACCATTTTTTCCTAAAAATTCTGATCGAACCAAAACGGCAGGAACGCTAAGGAGTTTCCGACAATAGAAAGATTATTGTCGACCTTACCGTTCTTAATATTCTAAAAGCGTTAGTGAGATTCAGTCATACAGTGCTACTAGAGATCAAAGTTGCCTCACACGTTTCCAGTCATCAATGCAACAACACTCCATCACCAATTTCATAAATGAAGATCTGCTTACCTCTCCTATTTACTACATGAGATTATTGCGAACCGTCCAATCAGTCAGATTGGTGTAGGAACTACACGAAAAAAATCAACTTACCTAGTATGTTTAGGTATAGGTATGAATTCATAGCTACACCCACTACTGGTAGAGTGATTTTTTCAAAATGATTGATTAACAGCTCGCTTATTTCCCATCTAGCAGTATAATACCTATACCAAAAAGTCCTTCGTCGGCGATCTTCTTGCACTGTTCACTAATCACTGACATGTTAGCAAATCCCAACACCCAGGTAATAAGAAAAGCACTTACCGAAAGCTGGCGTTCATCTGTCTCCTGAAACAAAACGCGATAATAAGTGAACAATAACGGCTATGGGTGGCACGGGCGCATTTTGTAGGTGCCCGAGAATGGTGTTTTTTTTAAATTTTCTTTTACACAATAAACACTAAGGTTTCAAAGATCAATTCAAATAGGACGAAAGTGTTTTTTCAAAAAATTTTTTAAATGACAAAAAAGAATTGATTCACATTCGCATAAAAAAGTTGTTAAAAAAATTAATGCTCGCAGATGGCTACTAATAAAACTACTGAGAAGTTTTTACCACCAATAGGATTCTTTGGATTTTACTTCAAAAAGGGCTGCTACGATTTTTCAAAATTAGCAATCAAAAAATCGTCAAATGGTACCTACAATTTTTAATGCGAGAAAGGTACTTCAATCAAACAAACCTAATAAAAAAGTACAGTCATTGACAAAAGTAGTGATCGCGGCCGAATAGGTAAACTCTGCACCATCCGTAACCAACATTGCGCTCTCCTCCGTAGAGAAACAGACGGATCCCGATGGGATACGCATGATGGTTATTTATGCTGCACAGTTTACTATTAGGCAATCATTACTTTTGTCCATGACCGTACTATTTTTTAAAAAATTCAATTGCTTTTCGTTACTCATTTGGATCTGAGGAGGTTTATGGAAAGGTTCGTAATCGACAGTTCATAATGGTTCAAAATCAGACTTGGATTTTATGTGTATCCTAACACAGGTTCAAAATTTAATTTAGACTTTATAAGTATGGGGGCACGTTTTGACAATTTACATTTATTATGCTTACCTGGCCAAGCTTTTAATCGCTCCCTCCGATTGAGGATGGGCAATGGGCATCCACTTCAGCGCAAAGGAAGGTCCGCAAATCCGGAAATCAAAGTTGGGCAGGCAACTGAAAAGATCACAGATTTAGTTATCAAGACATGAACTTTCGGACCGAAATAATTAATTGAATTGTCATGCCTTCGGATTGAACACTTTATGCTTTAATATTATTAAAGAAAAGTAAATGATATCGTTGTTGTATGGCAATCGTACGAAGCTCTGGATAGGACACATAGGAAATTATTTTGTAAATTACAGTTGTAATTGGGAATTACACTAATTTACAGTTGTAACTGGGAATTATGCTAATTTACAGTTGTAACTGGGAATTATACTAATTTACAGTTGTAACTGGGAATTATACTAATTTACAGTTGTAACTGGGAATTAGTTTATAATTTACAGTTGTAACTGGGAATTATCCTTGACAGTTACAACGGTAAATTAGTTTAATTCCCAGTTACAACCGTAAATTAGTGTAATTCCAAATTACAACTGTAAATTATAAACTAATTCCCAGTTACAACTGTAATTTACAAAATAATTTCCTATGTGTCCTATCCAGAGCTTCGTACAATCGACTTAAATCGTCAATTTGTTTATCTTTTGCGACATTTTCAACGAAATACATGTGAAATTAGATGACTCACTAGCAGGCTGGACCCGAAGGACCAATTTTCAAACGAGTATAACTTTTGTTTGAGTAGCGATTTTAAAACCGTTCGACAATTTTGTTCCCTAACTCGTCAAGTATGTACACAACAAATTTCGTGGAATTTTTTTGCGAATTTTCAAAAACTAATTTCAGATTCGCGATTTTCATGTTCAAAAACCACCAGATACCAAATTTCGTCGAAATCAGAAGTTTTTTCGTACCCCCAGTTAGGGGTGCGCCCTTTCGTGGTAGGAATCTTTTGCAAAATCGGGAAGGACATGCACCAAAACCTATTCAAATCCTGCCACCAGTATAGTGAGAAAAAAAGAAGAAATGCAAATTTTACATGTCCATGAACCTAGCAGAGCAAGGTCAGCAGAACACAATCAAACATATTGCATAATTAGGTGCTAATTAAGTGCGATATTCCCGAATTAAATGCTCCATTTTTTTTTAATTATTATGTTCTGCCAGGTTCGTATAAACTGAACGAAGGAACGAGGAAATTAATGCCTCCCAAATTCAAAAAGATGTTGTGTACTGTCACTTTTCGTCCCTCATTGCATTTTAATCCCTCTGGGAGAAAAAGTGACACTTTAGACCCTTAAACGAATGACAAAACACGTTCATTTGGTCCACGGAGTACAAAAAAGGAATTTTGAATCCAGTAATAGTTTTACTTTTATATTCAAAGTGCCTGTAGGTATACTAAATTTTATTTAAATGCTTTCGTAAATAAGAAAGTTGGCATTGCGCATGCGCAAAACCACCAAGCCCTTTCAAATGAGCCCCATACACAATTTATTTCGCAGTTACTAATTTTTAATTTTATTTGATCTTAAGACAATATTCAAGAATTAAGTTTTTAAAAATATCTTAAGTATATTTTACTTAAAGAGCTTTTTAATTCCCAGTCAATTTTCAGTTTCAATTTAATTCGGGAATAGGGCACTTAATTAGCACCTAATTATAGTTAGTTCACTTTTAATTTTTTTTGTTTTTAAGGTAGTACCCTGCTGAGATCATATGAACCTGGCAGAACATGTAATAATTTAAAAAAAAAGGAGCATTTAATTCACGGATAGGGTACTTAATTAGCACCTAATTATAGTTAGTTCACTTTTCATTTTCTTGGGTTTTAAAGGTAAGGTTCTGCTGAGTTCATATGAACCTGGCAGAACATGTAATAATTTAAAAAAAGAAACATTTAATTAGGGAATACACTTAATTAGCACCTAATTAGCACCTAATTATAGTTAGTTCACTTTTCATTTTCTTGGGTTTTAAAGGTAGTGTTCTAGCTGAGTTCATATGAACCTGGCAGAGCATGTAATAAATTTAAAAAAAAGGAGCATTTAAATCGGGAATAGGGTACTTAATTAGCACCCAATTATGCAATATGTTTGATTTCACAAATGTATGACGTGTTTATAAAAAAATTTAAACAAAAAATTCAAAATTAAAAAAGGCAAAGTCTCTCTTTAACGGCAAGTGTAGATAAAATGAAACATATGATTGTGGATTCTGTCATTTTTTGTTTCAAATGCGACGCGGAGCACGAAATAAAATGAAGTTTAGAACATAAACAATGCTGTCTCTATGGAAACGACCGCGACGGCAGAACCTAAGCTTGCGACGTCTAAATTAAATTCAGAATTGTCAGAAGCTTTACAATGATTTATATGCTTTCTGCTATAAATGCGATAAGTATCCCTTTATCATCTTGTATAATAAATAACTATAAGCTCACCTGGTCAAGCTTTTAATTGCTCCCTCCCAATGAGGATGGACAGCTACTTCAGCGAAAAGGAAGGTCCGCTATCGCGTTGGGCAGGCAACTGAAAAGAGCATGGATTTAGTTATCAAAAATAATAACACACCCGAATAATTAATTGCCTTTAGATTGACCATATAGCTGACTTTATGTGTTATTATTACTAAAGAAAAATAAATGGTACCTATCGTTGTTGTATG
Organism: Photinus pyralis; assembly: GCF_008802855.1. NCBI lineage: Eukaryota > Metazoa > Arthropoda > Insecta > Coleoptera > Lampyridae > Photinus > Photinus pyralis. The sequence goes on along the minus strand of NW_022170819.1, from coordinate 1,120,360 downwards.
GAAAAAATGACAGGGTTCATCAATAATGTGATAGCAATAATTACACTTCTTTAATTCTTGATTACTAATTCTTGGTTTTAAGGTCCTGATCTACTCGTACAGGATTCCTTAAAATGCATTTTTTACATTACAATGAGGCGTTTTCACGTTAAGGGAAGGAGGGGGGGTCAAAAGCGTTCGAAGATGAGTGATTAAGATAATTAACATCGAAATAACCAAAACCATTGGCAATTTTTTACATTTTAAGAAACTTTGTTTAACTTTGATCTGCTAATCACTCTAAGTCGAAATTATTTGAACCCCGAAAAAATTGCATCCCTAGAATTTTTAAACGGTTTAGGGTAAATTTTTTTAGGGTTGGTGGTAGATCCAAATTAATCTAAAGTAATGTAGGGTGAGTTTTACTTTCATTTTCACTATAGGGATCTCGGGAATATTAATCAGCATAAAATTCTACATAACTGCCCGTTTAAGCGACTTTGTATCTCTTAAGATATCCCCGTAGAGAAGGTGAAAAAAATTCACCCTATATTTGAACCATTTGCAGGGTGTAAATGCAAACCAAAAAACTTTTTTAATCGAATATTATGCAATTATTCTCCGAAGAAAAGATTTTTTTTGAAGCTTATGTAATTTCAATAAGAATGGGAGTTGATTTTTTAGGCGCGTGATCCTTTTAATAACTAGCCAAAGAAATCCCCGCAAAAGTGCTGCCCCTTACGTATGGTTAAGCGATAAAGAAAATCAGATAAGTACAGAGTAAGAGCGGATTTTCACTGAAAAACCAATAATCGCAAATCCAGACTGCCATAATCTATCAATGAAGCAGGGAAATTGGATGAGTGGCAAGGATGTAACCTTTTCAGAGGCTGTAACTAGGTAAAAACGAATTTTTTTTATTTTTTTATTAATATATCTGCATATTTACAATCTACTCAGTAATACAATTGAGTAATGAGTAAATGTTATCTTGGATATGTACATGTCATAATTGGGTTCAGGCCATTACCGTCTTCCCAGGGTTATACACTAACATGAAACAGTTAGGGGAGTAAATCTAGTGGCCAGGTGCGTTGGAGTCTTCTTGGGGCTGTTGGTTGGCGCGCGAGGTGCCCCACAAGGTCATTTGCATGTCCTGGTAATTTAATGTTGTATGCCTGTGCGAATCTTTGGATTTCAGTTGTTACATGGGGGATTTTCAGGTCGGTGTGGATAGAATCGTTGCTTATATACCATGGTGCGTCAGTGATTATTCTGAGTATTTTAGATTGTATTCTTTGTATGATTTTTGTATGGGATGCTTTTGCACAGCCCCAGAGTTGGACACCATATGTCCAAATGGGCTTTATGATTGTTTTATAGAGCAGGACCTTGTTGGATAACGATAGCTGCGAGCGCCTTCCTATAAGCCATTGCATCTGTTTTAGTTTCAAGTCTATTTGTTGTCTTTTTTTCTTGATATGCGCACCCCAGTTGAGTTTTTCGTCAAGGTGCATACCTAAATATTTTATTTCGGACTTAGTTGGGATTTGGATGTTGTTAAAACTAGTGGGAGGGCACGCAAGTCTTCTATTGGTGAAGGTTATTTGTGCTGACTTGTCGCTGTTTACTGTGACCCTCCATTTGTTGGTCCATTCTTGAAGGAGGTTGAGGTGGTTCTGTAAATGATTTGCCGCTGCTTCAGGTGATTCACTGGTTGAGAGGATGGCTACGTCGTCGGCAAACATGGCAATAGTTGTGTTATTCGTGGTTGGTGAGTCACATGAGTAGATCAGGTAGAGTAGAGGGCCTAACACACTTCCTTGCGGTACTCCTGCTTTAATTTGATGGTATTCCGAGGCTGAGTTATGTACTATAACTTGAAAGAATCTTTCGGTGAGATAGGATTTTAGAATTAAATAGATCTGAGCTGGGAATTGTAGTTTGATCTTGAACAGGAGGCCATCATGCCAAACCTTATCAAAGGCTTGCTGTATATCTAAGAAAGCAGCTGCAGTTAATTTTTTTGTTTCAAGACTTTCTATTATTTGATTGACAATCCGGTGGCATTGGTGTATCGTCGTGTGGGCTTCACGAAAACCGAATTGGAAGGTCGGAATTATCTGGTCGAGATTAACAGTTTCTTTAATTCTCTTCAGGAGGAGTTTTTCAAAGAGTTTGGATAGTAGAGGCAATAGGCTTATCGGTCTGAAGGAAGATGGGAGGTTGGGTGGTTTGCCAGGCTTTGCGATCATAGTGATCCTAGCATACTTCCTTACGTTGAAATATATGCAATTTCAAATAGGCTAGGGGTTAATTTGTTTATCATCATAGCGTTGTTGATAGACGTCATAATTGAGAACGACAATTTAAAGTACTTACTTCCAAATACCGTCGAAGAATTTTTATAAGGGTGTAGGTTCAAAAGGGTTAAGGGTTGAATTATGGGTCCATGTACATAGGGTTGCTCGTGTAGGTACCATTAGCGTTATCAACCATGAGTAGGTAAATGGAAAGAAGTCAACATTCATAGCAGATGACTAATCCATACCGTTGCAACATCTGGCGTTTTACCTACAGTTGGAAATGTTATTCGAGGATAAGGAAAGTTTTGAGTCACCTCAATATCCTTGATCACTTTACCAATCCATCCCGCAGAATCTTTACCATATTTTGGGAAGAATTGTCGCAAAGGCAGAATTAAATGATCAAAACGTTAAAAAGAATCAAATCTACCACGAAAAGTTTGCAATTTTGGATACTCTCAGAGGATTAACTGGACGAAAACGAACCTTCCCATAAGAAGATTTGATCCTTGTTGTGGTGCATTTAATTACTGTAGCCCTAATACAGAAGTAAAAACTCACCCTAGGCTGATCACTTCAGGTACAATTCGCTGTTGAGGAACGAAAGATGCACTCAACCATTGAATAAGCACTCAACTCAAAGTTTAACACCCGTATGGCGAAATTTAATTACGTTGGCATTTGGATATCAATCAGACACCTGTTATAGGCGATAAAGCGTACGCCGTAAAGGCATCTTATCTGCAAAATGAACGTTTGGAAAAACCAGTGCCGCATGTCATATATTTCTGTTGCTTTATTTAATTATGTTTAGGTAAAGTCGCTTTGAACCAAATATTTTTGTTTGTGCGATAAAAGGCACATTTAAAATTACGTCCTGTATCCACCCGCGATTTTTTACTAAAAAGGGCCCTAGCCTGGAATCTTAGTAAGGGGTGCTGTACAGTAACTACTGTAAATGGAAAAAATTTCTATAAGTAATATTTCTCTTAAATTTGGGAAAATTCAAAAAATTTAAAAAAAAGTGCCATTTCAAAGGGTAGTGTTAAAACATTGTTTCACATGCACAACGGATTTGAGTTAAATGAATATTTAGGGTCAAGAAGAATAATGAATTTAGACCTCGATTTAGACTAAAATACTTGAACCTCGCAACCCCTGCAGGGTGTTTGTACGAATTATTTAAAACACATGTATATAAATTGTTCGTCCATGAATTTTATAGGGGTTGCTAGCGGAATCTCTAAATGGATAATCATTAAAAAAAATATTTCAACCCCTAAAACGTATCACCAATTCCAGAGTATAAAGAATCCTCTTAATTAGAATTAGGGTTAAATTTTGACATCAATAAATTGAACGTTGCAAGTGGTCCACTCATTGGGAAATAGCGCCGGGATTGGCAGGACATTTATTACCCCGCTCGAGTGAATTACTTTTTTTTTTAATTTCTTTTACACAATAAACGCATAAGAACATTTTAGGGTTCTTAGTTTATATGGTTTCTGATCAAAAGATTAATTTCAATAGGTTAAAAGTGTTTTTTCAAAAAGATTTCAGAAATGTTTTAATGTGTTGAACAAAAAATTGACTCACATTCGAATAAAGAAGTTCCTAAACAAATTATATTTGCAAATTATTAGTAAGAAGTTTTTAACCAAATGGGATTTCTTGGATTTTTCTTCCTGAAAGGACGACTTAAAAAGATTTTTATGAACTATTTAAAAAAAAGATCTAAAAAATGTTATATAAATGTCCCCTGGAACACTTGCGCGTAGTTCGCGTACGTAAAGATCTCCAAGAGGGTTTTTTTCTATGGATGTGGGACTCAAAATAGTAAATATTCTAAATAAGGCCTCTGAAAAGGCCCACAGAGGGTCATCTAGAATTGTCTCAAATTTAAGGAGCATTCTAAAAAAAGATCTGTTCAAGTTCCTATCGTAACTGTCTGCTAGTAGTAGAGTAAGAAACTTTCATACTGCAGACTGCAATAATTTCTAATATAGTCGAAACCCAATTTAAAAAATAGCAAAAAAGTTACTTCTGCTTATAAAATGAACCGAGGAGAACATACAGGGTGACCCGCGTAGTCTGTTCTTAGTAACTTAGTTCACAGCCATAATCCACCATTATGAACTAAAATAAAACCATTTTAAGATAGCGCCGCTTCCGTAAATACCACAAGTTGGCGCTATTTTGGTTTTTTGAAATAAAAACATAGCATTTTCTATTTTCTAAATGTGCCATTTTATTCTGAATTCAACGCATTGAAGAATTGCGTACCTACCTATCTGTGATAGTTTTTGACATATTTTGTCAATTTTACTCCAAAAACTTGGAGAGAGTTTCTCATAAGAGAGATTCAAAAAATTCAGCGTCATAGTTGGCGGTGATAAGCTGTTTATCGTGAACGAACCTCAACACTCAACAACTATGACGCTGAATTTTTTGAATCGCCCTATTTATTAGTCTCGTTTGATAGATTTTTTTTCCTTTTGGATGACGTAACATGTACTGAGATATACAGGGTGGCAGTTTGAAAACTAGATATATTCCATACATAGTGAGCACCCTGTATTTTCTAGTAGGTTTGGGCCCGTATGATAAAAAAGACTCGGATATGGTTACGAACGCTACATGGATTAATCAAATGACGATGATCTTTAAAGAAGCTTCAAAGGTTTCGAAAAAGCCTTCAAGATCTATTTTCCCGAAAAGATTCAAAAACTTTCAAGAATATACCCGAAAATCACTGATGAATGGTGTTTACCTGAATTCCATCAAAGACCTTTCACAATTAGCTTTTTAATGCAAATGGCGAGGATTCTAGACTAGATTCCCTAAAAAAAGAAAATTTTTTTCTGGAAATGTGTTACAAACAGAATTTCTAAAGGAATTTCTCAGATTTTTGGAATCCAAAGGATGCTTTAATCAAATTTTCCAAAAGGAATCTTGTTCTAAGCTTATTCTTAAAATTGACAGTCGAATATAGTTCACTTGGATTTTATGTGTATCCTAGCTCAGAGTCAAAATTCAATGTGGATCTTATGTATTTTATGTGGCACGTTTTGATAAATTACACTTATTTATTTTATAGCAGATGTTAAATTGGCATTATGAAATCTCTCTTTAGCAGTAAGAATAGTTAAAGTAATCTTTTTAACCGCACGCGTATAGATAAAGTGAAACATATGCTTGTGCATTCTAATGACATCTGTCATTCTTATTTCAAATGCGACGCGGAGCACAAAAGAAAATGAAGTTCACAGCATAATACAATGCTGTTTCTATGGAGAATACCGTGACGGCAGAACCTAAGCTTGCTATTTTTGACGTCTAGATTAAATTCAGAATAAACTTTTGTATTATAGGTACACAATGACAAAGGAAAACTAACCATCTTGTGCAAGTTAATTCACAACTTTCACTCAATGGTAAAAATATCCCTTTATCGTCTTGTATATAATAATTAACTATACGCTCACCTGGCCAAGTTTTTAATCGCTCCCTCCCAATGAGGATGGACAACCGCTTCAGCGAAAAGGAAAGCTGGCGATCGGGTTGGGCAATGGGCAGGCAACTGAAAAGAGAACAGATTTAGTTATCAGGATCAGGACTAATCCTAATCCTTTGAAATTTTGACGAATCTTTCAATGGCTTTTGTACCCTCGCTTATATAAATATATACAGGGTATTCATGGAAGATTGTGGGTTTATTAACGCACTAATTTAAAATTCATTGTCGGAGCATATTGAAGGCTACAACCTAAACATATTTTCCACAAAATTGCAATTGTTGTTGTGTCCGTCAATTTTCAAAATTGCAATCAAAGGCAACTTGATTTTTTTTTAATGTAACTCAAGCTCTCTTTATTATAGCATGTCAATGTTTATCTTTTGCATACTTTTTGTAATGCAACAATTTCTAATAATCTACAGTGTTTTTCGATTTTCAAAGCCTCTCCGTAATTAGTAGGCTGGTAAAAATTGAACTATATCAAAAATTTACTCCAAATAAAACAAAACAAAAAAACAAAAACCAGAAAAATCAAAATTTCTGTGGGTTCGTCCGTCTGTGCACACGATAACTCACTAACGGTTTCGAATCTTCCAATTCTGTTTTTAGCAATAGGCAGACAATAGTCAAGGGATTAATTGATTAAATTTTGGTCAATATTTGTCAACCGAAAGTGACCAGCCTGCCAGCCGGTCAAAGTGAGGTTAAAAGCTACATTTATACAAATAAATTTGCAAAAATTAATAAAATAAATATTGTCATGAAGATGAATAAACGTGATATCGGAAATGGTCTAACAGAAATCAAACCCCCGTTTCCGAAATAGACAAACTAAAATCTATCAGTGCAAATTCATTTAGTGACATGCGATAAAAATGGGAATGTACCCTCTCCTACTTATTTTCTTAATTTCTTTTTTAGGGAGGTGAAATCGAATAAAGTATAATATACAGTTCTATTTTAAGGTTAGGACCTAAAATTATGTAAAGGAAAAATTTGTGCTTACATAGGCAAACGAAGTCAAAAACTAATGAAATATAAGCGCTCCATTATTTTAATGTTGGGGGCCTAAAATCGTAAAGGTATCCCATAAATTTTTATTTTTTCTGAATCTTTTTTTAGGGAAATACGCAAACGAAAAATCGAGGTGTGCCTGCAAAACAAATTGCAAACAAATGAAGTATATAGCGTTCAATTAATTTAATGTTGAGTGGCCAAAATCGTGAAGTTGGCATCTCCAACATTAGTTTTTCAATATCTCTTTTCAGAGAAATGTGCAAACGAAAAATCGAAGTGTGCCTAAATGTGCAAACGAAGGAACTATTTCACGTTTCATTATTTTAATGTTGCGGGGCTAAAATCGTGAAGTTAGGCCCCCCAAATTTGTTTTTTCAATATCTTTTTTTTAGAGAAACACCAATCTTTAACAACGTTTATATGAAAATGAGGTAGGGCACCATCATGCTGAAACCACATTTCTTTTACGATGTGCACCAGAACATTTTGTAGTATGAGTAAAAAATCGAGTAATTAAAAATGCATAGTCAAGAGCACCGTTTAAAATATGTTATTCAAATTCCATTTTTCTAACAAATTAACCTAATTAATCAACAATCAACAACATAATTGTAAATGACAATGAACTAAACTGACAGGTGTTATTTCATTTTATTTTAATATTTTCGAATATGGCTTTCGTGGCTTACTATTCAAATTGTTTTAAATGCAAAATTCATGATTTTATTAAAATGAGCTATGAAAAACAAGTGTTTTCTTTTGTTTCGGATAAATTTTTTATCGTTTGAATTGGTGCTTATAATTTTTAACGGCCTACTGGTTACTGAAAGGCTTTGAAAATCGAAAAACGCTGTGAATTATTAGAAATTGTTGAATTACAAAAAAAAATAGGTTAAGGTAATAAAATCCGACGTTTCACGCAATAAAAAAACTTGGTAGTTCCATTTAAAAAAATCAAGTTACCTTTGATTGAAATTTTGAACAGTGACGAAGTGATTTCATTTAACCTGCGATATTCAATTTTTACTGGACATCAACTTTTTGAAAAAAATAACGAATTGTGGCTAAACGACTCATTTTAGATATCACGTGTAATACATAAAGTTACACTAAAATTGACCAAGGAATCGAAATATGTAATAAAACACCAGGGGCTGCAACCCCGAAATGCAGAGGCTTCATGCTTTCATCGAAAATTTTACCAATTGATAAAATTGCTTTTGCAAGCCTTGCAAAATCTGACAACAATATGTAGGTACAGTTGGAATTTAATGAAAGATATTGCAGACGTATTGAGTCACCTTAAAGTTATCGGAAACCTGTAAATCTATTACAATAACTACATTTTTGAATCCTTACGTCATACTACACGAAATCAAAATTCTGTACCAATCCAAAGAGTTTTTGCCATTTTTGGCCATAATGCATTATATACGTTAAGGTACCTGAATGTTAACAGCGCAAAAGAGCATCTACTGAAAATGAGTTTTGGGTCCTTTTAGAGGGTTGACTCATTGACTTGAGAAAAGTGGAACTTTACTAGTGATCTTTTAGTGGTACATTTATGTACAATGACAGATTAAATATTAATGGCTTAATTAAAAAGAAAAAAACTCACCTTGTAACGGAGTTGAAAGAACGAACGACACTCCACAATTTCGTGTCTAATGCGCGAATGGCCGAATAGCATTTGTATTAAGCGATAGAAGACGAACGCTCGGAAAAACCAGTGCCACGTTGTCACATGTTTCTGTTCATTTGTGATCTGGAACAATAAAACGAATCAGGGTTAAATCTAGTGGGATTATTAGTCGAAAGTCAAAATTATTTGATCCCCGAAAGGATGTAAAATAAATGTAGGTAAATCCTAAACAGCTAGGAGTATAATTTGTATGTTCATGTACCTAGAATTTACAAAATGGGAGTGGTGCAAAAATACAGTCACAAAAAGTACTAGGTTTACAGCGGTTAGGGGTCATGCACCTACGATAGGCAATCATTAATACCAAAAAGCATAATGAATATTTTCTAGAAAGAACTGCTATCTTCAGTTACATTCACAGGTGCAGTTGACTAATTGCAACATATGGCCCGATAAGCGAAGTAAGCAAGAAGAAAGTATTGAGTCATCTTTGCACTCGCCATAGGCTTTTAGTATAACTGTATGATCAATAGTTACTTTTTTGGGTCTTTACGTGTACGAAATCAAAATTCTGTACCATTCCGCAGAATCTTTACCACATTTTGCAAAGCGATTCGTTACGTTAGTAGGATTAAAAGAACCAAATCCACTGCAACAAGGTTGCAATATTAAATTTTGGATCCTCTCAGAGGATTAATCGGACCTTCTGATCAATAGTTTTGATCCTTTGTTTTAGTGCATTTAATTACTGTAGCCCTTAAGTAATACACAAGTAAAAACTCACCCTATCATTAATAGGCCTACCACTTCAGATACAATTCGCTGTTGAGGAACGAAAGATGCACTCAATTCAAACCCGAATGGCGAAACGATTTAATTACGTCGGTATTCGGATAAACACCTGCGTGGCGATAATGCGTACGCCGTATTGGTCACCCTTATCTACAAAATAGAAGGCGAACGTTTGGAAAAACCAGTGCCGTGTGTCACTTATTTATCTTCCCTAATTTAATTTACGCTTAGAAAAAGGACCCACTCAAAATATTTTTCTTTGTGGCCAATTTAAAATTACGCGCTCCATCCACCCACGTCTTCGGTGACTTTTTACTGCCGGTAAGTGCCCCTAGTCTGACATTTCAGTAAGGGAGTGCTTTACAGTAACTGGTTCCTAAACGGCAAAATATTTCGATTGTTCGAAGTTCTACGAGGGAGAAGAGTCTCCCCTTCTTTGAAAGCTTTAAGCATTAAAAAAACCTACACAATTTTAAGACCTATTGGGGTTAAATCTTCGCATCAATGAATTTAAATCTAAACTAAAATATTTGGCACCCAAACCTGAGGCCAGAATACAGCAGCCAAATGCAGAACACCCCCAAACAACCAGTGGTGCCGGAGAGTTCAGTCAAATACGAACTACTTCCTGACGATTTGCACCCTCCCCAAATAAAATCACTCTACAGCCCTGCTACCCTCAATAAACAGGGTTCCAATTGCTCACAGAACCCGAAAGATTAGTAATTATCCTACCGACGGAATGAACGGTTGTAATCAACCCTTATAAAATTCATTTCATACCCCCACAAAAAGAGTATCTTCTTCCTGACTAGACTCAAACGATTGGTAATCACCACACGTACTTCCAATAAAATTGGGGGTGTAATGCCAAACCTTCCCCTTTCGCGCAGTTCAATTCTTCGGAAAAGCTTAGGCCTGCACCATTTGATAGGGATCTGCATTTTTTAGCCAAACCTTCCCGTTGCGCGACACCTTTTCGAGATCAGTAGGTGGCCGGGAGGAGGGGGGGGGGGTCATCGAACTGTTACGAAAAATGCAGAGGAGTAGGCCTACGATTGAGAGAGTGTGCATTTCAATAGTCACCTTTTAGCCAATTTTTCCAAATTTATTTGTAATGTGTGGCTGGCTGGCTGGCTGGCAGCAGATGCGGGTCCGTAGAAGAATGCTTGTAGAAAGATAAGGAGTATGTACATGTACCTACCGAGGCAGTGTAATTAACAACTGTAGAGACGGGGCTGCATGATATGGTGTCGGCGCCATCCCCGATGGCGTTATACTAACCTGCAGATTTTTCAGTTTTTTCCTATCTTCTTCTACAGTTTTGGTCCGATTGTTTTCAGGTTGATGTCGTCGGAAAGATTCTTAGTAAAATCCACTAACATGCGAATTGCGGGTGAACGGAACGTCGGAAGTGGGTACCGACAAAAGGGAATGTGGTAGCCCCGGACAAGATCTTACAGATGGTGGAGTCAACTACATTTTCAACTGAAAATTCCCACAATGTAGTCAAAATTTTCCCTTCCGGTAATCCAGTAACATTTGATTACGGGGGGGGGTAGTGGACCTGATTTTATCTTTCATGGTACTCTAATGAAAGATCTCACCGAAAGGAATTAATTTCTACCAACCATAGTCCTCCTTGCCTCCCTTTCGTGATAGAATATATTCCCTTATATCTCAAAAGTGGATTGCCGGAATAGTGTACTCATAAAGGGCAAGTGAAACGTCAGGACGAGACATATCTAGTGATGATGTCAAAGCTTTCAGTGCAAATATATGCAGAACGGAGTGTCGGAGGATTTTGAATGTATGTATGTCAGGCGGGCTTTTAAATGTTTATGTGTAAGAGCCTCCTCCCCATAAACCAATGTCAAAAGAAAATTCAAAGGGATGTAACTTTTGAACTAGTAGCCCAATCTTGGAACTGTTTGAAATTATGGATTCTACAGGCCACATTCTATAAGAAAATTTTTTTTCCGGGTCGATCTGAGAATTTTTTCTTGGGGGCTCAAAAAAAGGCAGTGTAATATCTTCCTTTTTTAGCAAAAATCGACTGCACCAAAATTTCTCGGGAAAACACTTTTTCTTATTAATTTTGGTGCGTAGAATCCAAAACAATTTGTACATTTTCAATCGGACTTCTCAATCAAAAGTTATGGACTAGAAACCAATTTCGATAGAAAATTTAAAGAGCTGTAACTTTTGAACTAGTAGCCAAATCTTGGAACTATTTGAAATTATGGATTCTACAGGCCACATTCTATAAGAACATTTTTTTCCGGGTCAATTTGAGACAATTTTTTTTCGGGGCTCAAAAAAAGGCAGTGTATAACCTTCCTTTTTTACCAAAAATCTACTGCACCAAAATTTCTCGGGAAAACACTTTTTCTTATTAATTTTGGTGCGTAGAATCTAAAACAATTCGTACTTTTTGGATCAGACTTGTCAATCAAAAGTTATGGACTAGAAACCAATTTCAAAAAAAAATTCAAAGGGCTGTAACTTTTGAACTAGTAGCCCAATCTTGGAACTATTTGAAATTATGGATTCTACGGGCCACATTCTATAAGAAAATTTTTTTTCCGGGTCGATCTGAGACAATTTTTTCTTCGGGGATCAAAAAAAGGCAGTGTATAACCTTCCTTTTTTACTAAAAATCGACTGCACCAAAATTTCTCGGGAAAATACTTTTTCTTATTAATTTTGGTGCGTAGAATCCAAAACAATTCGTACTTTTTCGATCGGACTTCTCAATCAAAATTTATGGACCAATTTCGAAAGAAAATTCAAAGGGCTGTAACTTTTGAACTAGTAGCCGAATCTTGGAACTGTTTGAAATTATGGATTCTACAGGCCACATTCTATAAGAAAATTAGTGCTGTTTCTCGCCCATTCCCAGCGGTTTGTTTTTACTGAAAAAAATTGTGCTATTTATAGCTAATAAGCCCCAGATCAAACTTTTTCCAATCCTATTTTGCATTTTTATACGTTCATTCAGTTTTCCTTTGTTCGTATTATTGACCTAGAATCACCCAGAAGTTGATATTCTGTTTTCTCCACCGAGAATACGACTATTTATACTAATACGCGAACTGCAAGATGGAAGTGCTGCAACCCTTAGAAGCTATTAAGACAGTTAGGGGTGAAATGACAAAATTTGAGCGGCAACATTTTCATCTGGCTCCATTCCCACACCAAACTTCTAGAAGTTAGAATAAATTAATTGCTATAGAGCGGTGTATCAATATTATGTATGCCTCCTAAATAAGCACTTCAGAAACTTAAATTGAACACGCGATGTATACGGGCGATTTTGGATGAATTGTAAATACAAAACGCTCATGATAAAGTTGAGCTGCAAGCATCTGTAAGCTTATCAAAAGTTTCTCGATCGAGGGTACTCACGTTCCACGGTCTCATCATAAAAGTTTCAAGACATTTTTATTGGGGGTATATCAGTTATAATTTATAAAAAAAAGCTTGAGCTTTGACTACTAATACGGTTAGAAGGATTGTAAGTCATTTAAAGTTTCTCCTAAATACTAATTTATTACAAAATGGCTACACGTTTTATCAATCAAACTTTCAGTAATTGAAAACGGTTATACTTACACATAATTTGTTACTTATTGGTACCTTATACATTCAGCAACTTTCAAAAAAAAACCTGCGAACTGCTTAAAATATATTTGGTGTCCACCAATGGGCATTATAGCCATAAAGAAAATTTAAAATACATTCACGGAAACCTCTACTTCATTAATTAGTCGCCGCTTACGACACACAGTGCCCCTGCAGTAGAGAAATTCTACTGCCCTCTCATTAACTTGAATAATTCCAGTGATCTGCACAGAGCGGTAAAAGATAGGACAACGTACCTAAAGAAAAGGGTTTAAAGAGTATGAAATGACAAGATAGAAAGAGCTAGTTAGAGAATACACAAAAAATATGAGAGTACAGGAGTGGTCAGAAGGAAACAGGATAGAGCAGAAGGGGACAAGAGAGATGCTAAAAGAAAGAGGAAGAGTGCTATGGAGGGCGAGAGAGGACAAGATAGTACAGGAGAAGACAGTCAATGGCAGTATAAAGCATTAGAGACAATCGAGAGCAGAAGAAGGAAGAGAGCAGGAAAGTAGGGGAGAGAATAGTAGAAAATAGGGGCCGGCAGAAGAAAGAAAAAGCAAGGGAGAACAGATAGTGAAAGGTACATGACGGGAGGGAAAACATTACAGGAAAGAAAGAATACATGGGAGAAAAACAGGGCAGCACATTGCAGGAATAGGATAAAGAAGGAGTGAGAGCAGGAGAAGGCAATATGGGTACAGCATTAGAGGATACGTGAAAGTATAGAAGAAAGCAGGAAAGGTTAGACACAGAGAGAGAGAGAGAGAGAGAGAGAAAGAGAGAGAGAGAGAGAGAGAGAGAGAGAGAGAGAGAGCGAGAGCGAGAGAGAGAGCAGTAGACGTAACTTTAGTACCATTCCAGTATTTTTCATCCATTTCAGACCCCTGGGAGGGATTTCCTACAACGTTCCAGTTCCTTCCCAAAGGTGTTTGGTGTCTTCTGATCAGCAAGGCGATTTCGAGTGCTTTCTAGGTGTCGCCTAGATCCGAGATCTTGGAAAAAGGTAGATGGGTCTGGAAAGGGATATAACAAGATCCCACGTAAGGTCAACCTTCGCCCATCTGTTTACCGCGAGAACTACATTTTTTAATATGTAAACAAACACATTGCAAATGGGTTGCGTAAAATAATACGTCTAGACTACCCCAACGAATTTTGCTCACGTCGCCACTCTTTTTTTCTATACGCGAATGACATGCCTAAGACACAGGACAATATACTCTCTTTGAGTTTGGTAGAGAACCCCTCAGTGCTTCAACTCTCCCAAAAATTGAAATAGATCCTCACTTTTATTTCATGATAAGACCAAATACATTTATGTACACAGTATACAGTATGCGCGTTAAGTACAAACACCATGTAACATAATACATTTTATTACGATACAAAATAAAAATCTAAGGAACACAACCCGAACAGTCTACAGATTTCACTAAAGTAAAATAAATAGGACGATAAACAGCTAGGAAATTGCGTTCTTAAAACCACGAGAAGTAACCCTTTTTCGCCGGCGACTTTGGTGAGTTAGGTGTAATGGATGGGGTGCTGCCTATTGAACATCCGTCGGAAATTGCGTCGAAATCACCACAAGCTGCCGTCTGTAAACTAACTTGAAGTGCACTCGGTGCACTTTGCTGCACTAATTGATTAGTCTGCACTTGAAGCTTCCCCTCGTACTGCCTCACGTCTTCGTGGCTCATCTCAATCCAGTCGTCGATCCAGGCAAACGCCTGCCGATGACCCAAAAGTAGAACCTCCCTTACGCACTGCAAGGTGAATTTACAATGGTTAATCCTTGTGTGGATCGAAGCGGTGATTTCGATGTTAGAAAGTGTGGATAGGTGGATAGCCGTACAGAAAGATGGGTAGAAGGATAGAACACACAGACAAAGGAACCTAAACCGCCAACTGTACACACAGACAGACAAACATACGAACAGAAAGTGCAGAAACCTCAACCAAGAAAAATCTTGACAATTAATGTGCGCATGCGCAATGATAACTTTCTTATTTCTTGAGATATTTCTTAAAAATTTTAACCAATGATTTTAAAAATCAGACGCGCGCATGCGCAGACTGCGCAATGTCAACTTTCTTATTTATGAATTTTTTTTAAATTTTACGTAAAGATTCTTCTAGAGAGGGAAACATATGGCTTTCTTTAGGTGTGCGCATGCGCACACTGCACAATTCCGAGTTTCTTATTATGCCATGACTTATTTTCTTTTGTACACATAAATAGTTCTTGGAAAATACTCCCTTTAAGGGGGAAAGCCTTTTTTCAATACAAATTTCAATACAAAGGCTAAGGACTAGAAACCACCACCGCCACCACCACACCAAATGAACCTACCGACTGTACAAAATCCTCCACTCTTGTTTGCAAACCCCAGACCTCGAAGGACGCCCTCACAATTTTATATGAGCACATGATGGGAGTGTAACTATCCTGCCACCCTTCAACCAGCGGACCCCGGTGTGTCTTTTTCGACTGAAAAAACCTCAAATCCTCTTCCTCCTTGTAATGTTTCGGGGTCACTTCGTCATAGGCGATATCTAACCGCTCCACGCTTCTCTCTGCCAATTCTTCGGGTGTTAAATTTAAGGACTGCGAGAACAGAAACAATAAATAAGCCTTTGACCTCACCCAAGCTTACATTATCCGTACATCCGTTATTATTCTCGTAAGTCGTCTGAATGGATATGTTAAATCTTGGTAGAAACGAACACTAAAAGAGCCAGTAAGCAAAGGGATAACTCGACGAAATACCTACGGTATACTCGGTTATGGTAAACGGATAGTAATTCCACGCCTTTTCGGTGACGTAGAAGATTTTCGGGATCATCGCCTGAATCCAGTAGGGCAAGCGGCTGTTATGACACGACGTTTAGTTGCTATTATTTGAATTGAGTAGAGTATACCTTGATAGGTGTATTCGTTTCTCAGTAAACCTCCCCTTGCCGTGCTTCGGATCGACGCACTCGCTGTTTTCGACCACTTCGATTCCTTCCCCGTTTCCGGACTGCTCCAAACTGTGCCGGGCGATCATGTATAACTGACCGATTTGGTACTGGAAAAATTTGCGGTTAAGTGGCGGATTTCTTAAGGAGGCTGGCTTACTTCTTCCACGGTTATTGGCATGCATATTCGATATTCTTTGGTAAGCACCATTTAAGTTAAAATGGGGCTTTTTGTTTAATTTAATAAGTTCTCGTTTGTATTTTGCAATTTTTTGAAATGACAGCTGTCAAAAGTCAAGAACGTAGACGTACAAGTAACTAAAGCACGAACATAAGGAAATGAAAGTCACTAGATTTTAATATACACGGTGACACGAAGACGAAGAAATTGTTAAATAACCCCACGCATTGAAGCGTAATATCTCAGAACCTATTGGTCACAGACAAAAAAATGAATAGATATTGAAATGTGCATAATTTAACGCTCTACAAGTTTTGTTTAAACATTTTTTCTCCCCGATGTACATCAAGGGTGTTACACCCCAAATGATGAGGCGGTGCATGGTTTTCACTCCCCTCCCTTCGAGCGGGGACATTTCTCTACCACCTCACCAAATTTAATTTCTCTCTTAATTCCCTGATGGACTATACTATGACACTATGTCAAAAAGTAGAGAAAAATATACATCTTTTATTTTCAAACGGTCCACACAAAAGTAAAACACTAATAAAGTTTATAAACAAATACATTTTTACTATCCCTTACTTCCGAGGAGTATCTTGCAACATTAAGCATTGCTTCTGCAACTTAATCGATAGGGCATCCTTAACTTTCTTCTCGCTTTTCGGCGTTTGCAAACAGGACCTGTTCCCTTTGGGCGTTCGTAAAATGCTATTGCAATTTTTCCTAATCGAATTATACATCGTGATCGCCTTTTCCAGACCTTCATCTTCGGTAGCAAAGGTCACTTGCTTGGCGACGGTCGCGTCTTGCCCTACACCCAACAGCTTCGCGATCTCCTTCATGTTCTCCTCGTGCTTAGAGGCGTAATCGTCAAATTCCATTTGTAGCGAGTCGAATTTGGACTTGAGCCTATCGAAGGCCTCAGAGTCAGTTTTTATTATGGCATTAATTTTGTTCCTCTTCGTACTCCTTTTGTTGTTTACTTCATATTTTTGCTCGAGCTCGACGAATTCCCTTTCACCGGCGGACGATATTTTGCTGAGCTCGTTTGTCTGATTACCGCAGGTGTAGGAGGCTTGTGAGGGAGTGGTACGCTTTCGTTCTCTCGATTTTTTAAATTCCAAATGAGCGGGAAGCCTATTCTCTACTGAGCTTATGTCAATGAGAGGTGATGAATCGTTCAGTGAGGGATTCCTGCGTAATTTTGAGATGGTTTTCACCTTGAATCCTTGCTTAACAATCTCTTTTTTGCCGGACACAAACAATTTTTTACGTGCCGCTTTCTCGTCGGGCTGTTTCGGTTGTGGTAGTCTACTCGGCAGCTTACCTACAAAAGTTTGCATGAAACATACCCTTCCACCACTCTGAATTAATTCGGAGTGTCAAACAAAGGCACATACTCTGTTCGGGTGGTTTTACAGTCAGTCTTGC
The DNA here is from genome assembly GCF_008802855.1 of Photinus pyralis. Classification (NCBI taxonomy): domain Eukaryota; kingdom Metazoa; phylum Arthropoda; class Insecta; order Coleoptera; family Lampyridae; genus Photinus; species Photinus pyralis. The sequence goes on along the minus strand of NW_022170819.1, from coordinate 1,102,904 downwards.
AGGTAAATAAATGCTTCGTTTTGGAGCTACATTGGAGACTTTGGCCTTTATTGCTACAATTCAATGTAATTAGTCTTTCAGTCAATATTTACGTTGCTATTACCTTTGGGTTTTGTTATGATAACTTGTGGTGCAGGATTGTAAGCCGATTCTTCCAACAAATCTTGCAGCTCTTCTGTAAATAAAGTATAAGTGCATGCTTACTATAGCCATTATTACGACCTTTACTAAATAACTGTAAAAAACGTAACGGTTTTCGTTGGTTCATTTCTTCAAGAAAGTCGTTTCAAATTTAAATGCCAAAAGTCGTTACTTCTTCTTGACAACTGTGGCAGTGGCGAACTCAGTACATTATGGCTGTGACTAACGTATCGCCAATTGAACCTCAACCTCCTACAGTGACTGTATACAGTGTGACCGAGGCCATAACATGATGCTTCATGTCGGCCATGTTTTTTTTTCTAATAAATCATTTATCTGATTGGTTCAGCCAAATAGTAGATTTTACTATGGTCGCAATTGTGTCTAGCAAGTTAAATATACATCACCCTAGTTGCCGGGTTAATTTCTACCAATCCGGTGTATTTGGCCAAAACATGGCGGATCTCCCAACTATCAATAGAAAATAACACTACCGATGACCACACTGTCTCTTAGTCTCTATATAGTAATAATAATAATAATACGCTTTTATAATATAGTCAGATGTACAGTAACAAATCTTTTAATGGCCATTTTCTATTTCAACTGCGTTAATCTGCAATCACCCTGTATACTGGAGACCTTTCAATACTATTAAAATAATCTGCAATGACTAACAATTGTTTATTACAGAACATTATACAATTGTAGTATTAATAATAATTATAATACAAACATGTAAAACAAAAATACAGTACAAATCTTTTAATGGCCATTTTCTATTTCAACTGCGTTAATCTGCAATCACCCTGTATACTGGAGACCTTTCAATACTATTAAAATAATCTGCAATGACTAAAAATTGTTTATTACAGAACATTATACAATTGTAGTATTAATAATAATTATAATACAAACATTTAAAACAAAAATAATCTCAAAAATATAGTTCATCAATTACGGAGGGGGTATATTACAAAGTTCGCTATTTGTACAATTTTATGGGTATGTATGTGTTTTTCTATTCATCACAATTGTAATTACTGACGGTCTTCTTGTTGTGGCGGGGCCTGGTTCTCGTCCTGCCTGTTTTGTCCCCAATCGAAGCCACCGGGGCGTTCCTCCGGCAACGGGACATAGTCCGGATCATCCGTGTGATTATCAAAAATTGTTTTTCTACAAAAACCCGCTTACAGCAAACCACAAGTCGACGTATCTACCTACAATATCGTTGGCGTCTTTAGAATTCTGAAACCTCCTCTTTGGTTTGGAAAAACGTCCTCGATAAAATAGTAAATGTGCCCGACGACGATGCCTATTAAATCTATATACACTGTGTTTCCTAATAGTACCGAAAATGATAGAAGGGCCCACGGTAGGTAGGGGGCCTGAAAGTTACAGGTTAAGTGGTCGGACGAACGATCTCGCCACTTACTTGAAAATTAACTAGACCGAAGAAATTCATCCGGAAAAACGGATTTCTTCGTGACCATATATACACCAGCATTATTGTAAAGGCTTGACCCAAGAACAGTAAATTTACTGAGAACCCAATAGCCTTCAATTCGTTAAGGAGAACATCTTTGCTTAAAACTGTTTCTTTACTATGGTTTTATTAATAATTATTCAAGCTATACAGGGTGTCTGCCTCTACCATTCAAACTGGCATACTTTAATTGTGACACACTGTATATATTCAATACTCATTTTATTAAATAGAACACCCTGTATATTTGAATCTAGAAAGATTCTCTCCTTTCAAAAATTCCAAAGATTTAAAAAAAATTTGAATCTGTTTTAGATTTATTTTTACTTTTTGAATATTTTTAAATCCTTTAGAATATCAACCATGGTGTGTTATATTTGTGAAATGAGAATTTAATATGCTATCTTTGCAGATTAAAATATAAAGGGTGTTCCAATTAAAAAAATGAAGTCAGATCCAATAACTTTTCTACCTGACCTGTTCCAACAGACACTAAAATGTTTTAACACATTGCAACAAAATAATTCATATACTGGGTGTTCCATTGACATTGTCCCACAGCATGTACCGAGCATAAAAAAGGATACAATCATTAAACCTCCACCGAACAGGAACATTGTGACAAAGTCAGAGGTGCGATTTCGAAACGAGCCCTCCTCCAACATCCTGCAATACCTATACGTGAATATCATATTAAAAAAGAAATTAAATCCGAATGTGCCGAAGAACAAAAACGTCGTAATCAGCCTCCATATTTGCCCCTTATATATTAAAATCGGATTAAAATACAGCTGGAATGGTGACGTCAGTTCGAGTTGCTGGAAGTGAGAATTAAAACGGTTTAGGGGATACAATATTCGGCTTACCACAGCGAGGGAGGTGATGACACAGGCAGTCGTGTATGCCCTCGTAACCGGGGGCATATTCAGGTACTCCTGCTTGAGAGTTTGATAAGCCATTTTGCGGTTCTGTTAGTTATTTAAGACACTACTAAAGCAACGGATAAATAAGTGCAAATAATAAATACAAGTTCGTATCATACATTGTCATGTCAACTGAATAACCACTGACGTATCAATATCAAACGTCAACCGATAGCATTGTAGGGAATTTTATTTTGGTGTCTGAGTTCACCCCTTTCATGGTATATATAAGGTATTTGGTATTTTATGCCCCAGTGCTCAGGTCCTCAAAAAACGTCAAAGTGAACAGCTGTTTTCTGTCATTGATGAAACAGCTGTTTTTGACGTTTATCATGTGACATAAGCTCGTCTTCCAAAATCGGACGTTTTTTTCGTGTACTGTTATTTAATACGTGCTAATTATTGTTTACAGGAACTATTCGATAAACTTAGTTTATAACAAAACAATGCCATATTTATCACTTACTTGCAGCCATATTGATAAGACCAGCGTGAATTTCGTTATTTATCACTTCGACATCAATATTAAGATTCAGACTAAACACAATTCAATTTGTTTATTTAGCACACAATAAACTTTCTAAAGAAATCTTGAATCAGCGTACCTATTATGTTTCATAGTGATAGAAAGAATTAGTTACATTCGCGTTCATTGGTTCGCTCCTTACGCCGGTGACCAATCCGCTATTGACATTTATGGCGTCTTGATTTGATACTATCTTCAGAACTGGAGATTCTTTAGTTTCTTTAAATCCTTTGACGGTCCTTCAAATTTTCTGACTCATCAGATCCTTCAGAATCTTAAAAATTAAAATGCTTCAGATGACTTTGTTTTTTGGGAATTGTTCGATTATTTTTGATGTTCATTAGTTGCACTTGCAAAACAACAATCTGAAACAAAAACTCATAAATAACTGTAATAAACAAACGCGTTGTCACCTTTTAAGCTTCTTTTTCAGGTTTCTTGTTTTTGTTTTAATTGCTTATTTTAACAGCCATTCAGATTTTAGTAATATGGTATTCTGGATTCTCGAAAATTCGAATTTTTGTGATTCTTCGGCTATTTTCCCAGAGCTTTTGGGAGAGTCCGTGGTCTCCACACAGCTTTCTAAAAGCCTACTATTTCTGAGCTTTGGAGATTTCCTCATCTCCATGCTTCTCGCGAGACCTGTTCAGCACATTCTGAAACCTTTCCAGGTCGTTACATTTTACCTTTCTGGATTTTTGCACGTTTCTAGGCTGTTCACGTACTAAAAATCTCCCAAAGCCTTAATTAGTGCTTTCCAGAGCAGTTGTAGTTTCTAGGTAGCTGTTTTCGTAGTTTTGCTGACCATTCTAGCTACAGCAGCAAATAGAGCTTCTGTATAGTAAACTTTGCAATTTTGCAAATGTCAAGTGTTGTTTGGATAATACGAAAAACTGCAACAACAGTGAAATTTAGGTTCTAAACACTTAAAAGGTTCTGGAAATCACTTGAAGATTTTCCATAACCCTCCAGTCTCCCAGGGATTTACCTACCAGAACTTTATAACTCCTCTCCACATGTCTTTCAGTGCCTAAATATTTCGGTTGATGGCCAGGGGTCAAATTTAGGCAATATGGGCCAGGGTGTAAGGTCAAATTTTGGCAATTGGCCATGGATGCTGGACCCATGGTCTTGGATGCTGAACAACGCTATCACCTGAAGTACAGTAGGGAAGGAACGTAAAATAAAACACTGAAATTGTGAAGTTTGTTTAATAATTATTGCTCATATTATGTGAATACTAGGAAATTTAAGTCGAAATAAATTACATTGCAAGAATAAACTTTGAAAATGGTTCACTGAATAAAAATAGGCTGAGAAAAAATATCTTATAAAAAAACAAATGCATATTAAATTGTGTAGTAAAATTAATTGTATGATATGAATGCATAACATAAAATTATAACAACAAAATATGTTGCATGTAAGCTTCGAGTTAAAAACAAGTTTTTAGAACAATGGACCATCTTAAGCAGGTACCAAGATGTGGGAAGGGTGAAATACATAGGATGTGATTCATCTTTGGTGCAATAAGACCCTTCTGTTAAGGAGCGGGATGGCAACTTGCATGAGCTTGTAAGGCAATTCAATGTTACGACAAAATATGTGGAAATCAGTGAATCGCAACTCATATGACACATAGATTCTAAACCGAAGAGTTTTATTATCAGAATCTCGCCCCCGAGATAGATAACTCGCCCCTCGTTCGGGGTTTCGACCCTACAATTGACTGTCGGGATCAGCCCAGGTATTGAGTGTAGTAACTCATTTGGTTACAGTTTTTACCACCCCCGGGACCGTCTCTACAAGGCGAAAATGTTAGACACACATCATGTTTCATGTGTTTAAAAGAATGATCAAAAATGTATAAATTTAAGTTGGAGCCAAGACCATGTAATCGAGACATAAACAAAAATTTAACAAACATTACACCAAAAATGAACACAATTACAAACAAAAGGTATCAAACACATGAATCTGCATTATGGTTAAATCAAAATCCAAGATTGAAACTCACAAAACACAGATACAGATAAAGAAATGCAAAGATTACTACCGACTGCATTAAATAACACAAACATTTACGGAGCGATGCTTTCGTGGCCGCCATTAAAGACAAGATGTCAAACTTAACCAACGGTCGTGGTCGCCAGATGGCGCTTTTGTTCTTGTACATACATGTTGTATATACAGGGTACAACCTCTCAAAGTCAATAAGCAAGACGGTGTACTTTGAATTTTAGTCTTTAGTCTGTAAAATTGCATTTATTCATAGTTTTATTTTTTAATTTTAATTTTATCCCTCTCTTGTTTTGGGCCCTCAACAGGCATGCGCCCAATTACAGAGTGACCCGCATAATGCTATTTAAAGGTGCCTCTGAAGAAGGTCTTAAGTTGGTCTATACTACTCCGGTATTTACCTTACGAATTAGGAAAACCTAATTCGGAGTAGCCGGTAGAATGCTCGGAACTGGTCTAAGGTAATTTCCATCTCCGCCACAGATGAAAAATTCACCTCAACCCAGGTTCGAACACCCGACCTCCGGATTTATAACCCAATGCTCTACCACTGAGCCATAAATCCGTATGTGTGGTATAAATACACTTCCGGTGTGCAATGTACAAAAATGGCAGGGGAGAAGACTGAGGTTATGCGTTAAAATGGCGCATGCACACACTTCATCAAGGTCACATCAATGACGATAAATCCAACATTTTTTCTGCATTATAGCGTTATTTTCGCTGGTCTTAGAGAGTAGGCCAAGCTATCGATCAAAGTCCATTCCCTGCTGTTCAAAGTCCAAAGGTTGGCAAGTACAAAAATTGTGGGTCAAGTCCAAAGGTTGGTGTAAGGCGAAGGTCTGGGAGTCTTTCCAAACTTACTTGCAGTCCTTTGGACCTAAAGAACATGTTATAAATGGCGGCGAACGCCAGGAAGACGAAGTTAATTTTGGAATGGTTGGTATGAGACCAGAGAGATAACGAGGTGTCAAAATCATTACCATCCAGGACATTTCCTACAGTCTAGACCGAATCTTATCCATTAAAAATTGGTCTTTGTTTGGGAAAATCTGGACCCTTGCTATCTTTTTCCATCCCTACACAAGTAAATCACACAAAAAAATGTGGTTGGTCTTTTAATACTTACCCATAAATAATAGCCAGGAACCACTTAGCTTCTTTAATAGCAAAGGCCGCCGGTTGCTCCCTTGTAAGAGTGGAATATTGAGTAAGCTCCTAAATTTGAGACGAGCCTGATGTGTCAAACATTACCTGCATTCATTCGAAAGCATCCACGTTTAGACACTGTACCTATTCTCAATGTGCACAAAGCATAAGTCGTCGATAACAATTGCTTTATTAAACAACTACCTACATTAACTGCTCACTGTTGTACAAGTTAAAAATACAAAGGAACCTTTAACAAAAAAAAAGATCCTAAATGTTGCGAAGTAGTCATTTTGGTTTGATCATCACTAAGTTGCACAGCACAATATTAAATAAATTCCCTATCTACATTATTCGCGCGGTTGTATACGAATAATCAAACAAAAAGAATTTTATTCAGATACACTGGCGAAACAACAACATTTCCATAACTTATCCTGACAGCCACAATTAACAATATCGAACAAAAAAAAAATCGTACCTACACGAAACCACAGCACTTCATTTAACCTAAAACAGCACGAAAAAGATAGATTTGCAAATGAACCTTAATAGCTACACTATTGGGATAGTTCTAATCCTGAGATAGTCAAAACGCAAGATTACAAAGTAACTTAAATAAAACAAATCAAACACAAATTCGAACGATTTACAAATCTATCTAACAAAACCTTAAGAACTAGAAAACTAAGATGAGTTGCGCATAAATATGGATCAATGAATATATGAGCGCTCATGACGGAAAACAAGATTTGTAAGTACAATTACTCCAAAAGGAGAAAAGGGAGCATTCTCATATACATATGGGATGAGTGTGGAGCAATATTGATGCTGATCCACTGCAGATATAGATAGAATAAGATACTTCTGATACTAACCAGAATTTACTTAATACTGTAAGTACAAATTAAAATATGTTGCATTCTCAGTTTTATATCAGAATGAAGCATAGTCAACATAGGAAGGGGTCCATCTTTAATCGTAGCGATTAGTCAAATTGAAAAAATGAGCGTCATTTGATTAAAATCAATATCAATCTATTTCACAACCAAAGTCCACTGTCGTTAATATCTTGCACTTTAGATTCATAAATAAATAGTACACCAATTTAGTGCGTATTTTGTTTGCGTTTATATTAATGATTATTGCCTTCCTCGATATTTACTGCACTTCGTTTTCACAGGCATCGACCCCCACTTTAACCTAGGCGGGCTCGTATAAGCAATGCACCTTGGGGCATTAAATTAAAAGGTCGAGTATTACTTACTAAAGTGTTGTTTCGTCTACATCCGGCAACACTTATCCGACTACAACAGAATAGGTCGTTACATAATCAGAAATGAAAACGATAGCGCTCTATGATTTAATATGAACAATCGGTTTAAGGCTTTGATTCATATTGCCACTGTTGCAAGTAGAACCGTGATATCATCTGGTTTTCCACCTGTAATCAAAGATGGGATTAAAGTGGCACAAATTAGACAACGGGTACTAGTAGTAAAAGCATCTCCTTCCTCTATTTTTCTGACGTCAGAGTGCGCTGCGTTGTGATTGGCTGCGCCATTTTGTGGCGATAAGAATTTGCGGATGTCTGCCATTTTGTAGCGGTAAATTAATGACGTATTGGCACGGGTACAAACACAGCGATCACAAATACCCAGCATATAACTGTCATTATACCCTGTATATTTAAAATCACAGCCAATCACAGTAAGAAATTCAAATTCCCGCACAAATTCAAACTTACCGCTACAAAATGGCGCAGCCAATCACAACGCAGTACTGTGACGTAAGAAAAAAAGGGGGAGGGGATGATGGGACGAATCTTTCAATGATAAAGGAGAGTCGGAGGATGTTGATGGTGGGGCGACGGAGTCTAACTTACCTATCGTATTAATACCATTAGCGAAGGCGCTTTCAGCAAACGGCGAGATGAACGTTTCATCGAACGAGAGATTCCGAGCCATCCAGGCGATCGAATTCGCTACGGTTTGCAGTCTGGTAGCGCACCTCTCGCCTTGAACCTAAACAAAACGCGCCATCCGGTGAGTAGGCAAACGGGTGAACGGACGGACTCACCTTGCAAAGCTCCTTTATGAGTAGACTCTGCGGCAGATTGTCGAAGACGCCGTCGGTCGCGACGAGAATCACGTCACCATCTTCGACTGGGAAGTTGTTGGTGATCGCCGAGTCTGGCTGGTCGGACAGCACGTTCGCTTGGTAGCCGGGTGGCGGTAGGGAGAGTTGAAAGGGGGTATTAAAGTAGTGCTGTTGCTCTTCGGATTTGTGTATCACCTTACCGCGACGGACCACCATGAATCCGCTATCTCCTATATTGGCAGTGTATAACGTACTATTTTCTTTATTTAATACAACAACGCACGCGGTACTACTTCCTGCAATAGAAGAAGACGACAGTCAAGTTGCGTGGGTAGCTAAAGAATTTTACATTAGAATTATATACAAATTTGAATAAGTTTTTCTGGTATCATAAAAGGGAGTTCGGGGAGGGGAGCTGGTTTTATCCTTCATGGTACTCTAATTAAAGGTCTCAGCGAAAGGAATCAATTTCTACCAATCATGGTCCTCCTCCTCGAACCCTTATTTTGATTGGTTATAATTCCTTACATTTCAACAGCGGATTGTCAGAGGAGGATATACAGGGTGGTGACTTGCGTCACGCATCATAGGGATTTCAATGTAAAATTCATAACATGCAACTATTGGCTCCCCAAATTATTTTAGAGCAAAAATGTATTAAAGTTTTTTGTAGAAAAAAAATCTTTACGTCAATAAACCGTATTAGTTTTCAATTTTTTACATAATAAAGACGGAAAATTGGAAAAATAAAACCCGCATCTTTTGCAATAATCTGCGATGCCATGGAATTTTCTAAAACAAAAAGATGTCCAGTTATCAATTAGCAGTAGTTCGAAATGGATTTTATGATTGACTTGGTTACTGCCTTGCAGTTAATGGTGACTTATTCGAACATTTATTGTAAATTGTTATATTAGGAAACCGTTTTTAGTCATTTGGTCTTTCTTTATGTTGAATTCGCTGTTCTAAATATAATACTTTTTGATAGAATTTGATTTGTTTTATAGCAGACATTCCATGGCATGACGGATATTGTAGTTTTTGTATTATAAAATTCCATGGCATTGAAAAAGATGCGGGTTTTATTTTTCCAATTTTCTGTCTTCATTATGTAAAAAATTGGAAACTAACGCGGTTGATTGACGTAAAAAATTGTTGTCTATAAAAAACCTTAATACATTTTTGGTCTAAAATAATTTGGGGAGCCAATAATGGCATGTTATGAATTTTACATTGAAATCCCTATGATGCGCGACGCAAGTCACCACCCTGTATATCCGCCGGTGATGGCAAAACTTTAAGACCAAATATCGGGAAAACGGTTTTGTCAGAGGGCAAAGGCAAAAGCGAATATCTTGAAAATGAAGTGTCGGAAAAGGGTATTCATAAAGGGCGAGTAGAACTTCTGGACGAGACAAATCTACTGGTGATGTCAAAACATGTTGGAGTGGTTCGTAATTGTATCAGTCATTCTGTGTTATATGTTATTTTTTTATTTATTATGTTTGTTGTATTATATGGTAGTGTGTTCTTTATCTAATGACGAGTGTAAATGTATCAACATGTCTGCACAACAATAAATAAAATATAAAAAAAATATAACTTTTGATTGAGAAGTCCGATCGAAAAAGTACGAATTGTTTTGGATTCTACGCACCAAAATTAATAAAAAAAAGTGTTTTCCCTAGAAATTTTGGTGCAGTCGATTTTTGGTAAAATAGGAAGGTTATACACTGCCTTTTTTTGAGCCCCGAAAAAAAAATTGTCTCAGACCGACCAGGAAAAAAAATTTTCTTATAGAATGTGGCCTGTAGAATCCATAATTTCAAACAGTTCCAAGATTGGGCTACTAGTTCAAAAGTTACAGCCCTTTGAATTTTCTTTAGAAATTGGTTTCTAGTCTATAACTTTTGATTGAGAAGTCTGATCGAAAAAGTACGAATTGTTTTGGATTCTATGCACCAAAATTAATAAGAAAAAGTGTTTTCCCGAGAAATTTTGGTGTAGTCGATTTTTGGTAAAAAAGGAAGGTTATACACTGCCTTTTTTTGAGCCGCGAAAAAAAAATTGTCTCAGATTGACCGGGAAAAAAAATTTTCTTATAGAATGGGCCCTGTAGAATCCATAATTTCAAACAGTTCGAAGATTGGGCTACTAGTTTAATAGTTACAGCCCCTTGAATTTTCTTTCGAAATTGGTTTCTAGTCTATAACTTTTGATTGAGAAGTCTAATCGAAAAAGTACGAATTGTTTTGGATTCTACGCACCAAAATTATTAAGAAAAAGTGTTTTCCCGAGAAATTTTGGTGCAGTCGATTTTTGGTAAAAAAGGAAGGTTATACACTGCCTTTTTTTGAGCCTCGAAAAAAAAATTGTCTCAGATCGACCCGGAAAAAAAATTTTCTTATAGAATGTGGCCTGTAGAATCCATAATTTCAAACAGTTCCAAGATTGAGCCACTAGTTCAAAAGTTACAGCCCTTAGAATTTTCTTTCGAAATTGGTTTCTAGTCCATAACTTTTGGTGCAATCGATTTTTGGTAAAAAAGGAAGGTTAATAACTGCCTTTTTTTGAGCCCCGAAAAAAAAATTGTCTCAGATCGTGCAAATATCCTCAGAACGAAGTGTCGAAGCAGTTTATCTATAAAGATCAAGATCCCCCTCCCCATAATCTACCAATAAGGTAAACATTGATGAATACCTAATAACCCAACTATTTTCTATTTTGGGGGGACAACACAGTAACGGGGAATGTCAGGCAAAGAAAACGAGTACTGAAGGCTTGACAATTTAGGGAAGGATCTGGGAAGCATCTGGATATCTGAACTTCTAGACGGTATCTGCCGTCCTGTTAATTAGGAAACTTTCCACTATCGCACGGAAAATTTTATTGTTTCAACTTTTATCTTTGAGGAATTTGTTTAAAAATTAATCATTAATAAACAAAGACGAAGTTTTCCACTCTACAGGGAGCAGTCTTCGGCCTTAAAAATTGAAGATGCATGATCAACTGAACCAATCCGCGTGATCTTAATTTGATATTCTATGTTAATTGTATATGCAAACCGCGACCGCAATAGAAACGAATTACGTAAAAACAAGCAGCTCAATAATCTATGCGAAGTCTGAATGGAATTAATAAAACAGAAAATTGCAAAACGGGGAGCCTCCCAAGTTGGACTCGGGCTTTTTTGTTTCAATCACAAAAAACCGGCTGTATCTAATTAAATCGATACCAAGAAGAGCGACAGACCTAATTAAGTCAAGGTTTAAGTCAGTGGAAAATAAGAAAAAAACAAAGTCCACTTGGTTGTAAAATAATTTCTCTCAGGAATTAACTCAATTTGTTCCCTAAAGTTGGCGAATACCGTCCACAAGCTTGTACAATGTAATATGCAAAACTGCTACACGAACCAGAGGTAGAAGAATTTATATGACATTTTTGTGGTAATTCCATTCACGCCTCTACTAGTTTGGTTTATCATTTTAATTAAGTTACCTTTAGGGGATTAAACATTTTATTTTATACGAAAGCATTTTACGGGCCGAGCGTTAAATAACTCAATTTTGACGCAGTTGAAAAAGGACTACCCCGCATGCGAATCTTATCGATTGATCTACCATTTAATCCTCTCCTTTGATGACCTTCAATTTTAATTGGTAGGTTTACCTATTGACTGCTTAAATGTGTCTTGGCGAATTGCAGAATCGCAGAATTGTTTGTAATTGCCTACTGTATTTTAAGAATTTTCGAACTCCTGCGTGCGAGGTAATTCGTCCGAACAAACTTTGTAAGCTTCTCATTACTTCACCAAATTTGATTTAATTTACATTTCATGTGTATTGGAATGAATCGAGGAATAAATGTTTGCCACTGTCAATCAATTAATTGTGTGTTTATTCGAACCCATTGTGCCACCCGGATAGATATTCTTTTGCGGTTTTTTTTTAGCACCCACTATAACTGCACAACACGGATCGGCATTGCGCGCCGACAATTTTATTGCATTAAAACCATAAGATCGTAGAGAAGTGTCATAAAGTTCTAATCTTGAAAACCGAAATCTTTTGAAAATCTTTCTGGAAAAATACTGTATAAAAAAACCTTTTAAGAATACTGAGAAACTTCCAGTGAAGTCCTTTTAAAAATCCAAAAACTCTCCAGGGAACTTGAGAAGCAAACTATTATCGACAAGTTTTTCAAAACCTTCCTAGAAACTAAGCCTTCTTTTTAGAAACCACTAGCAGACCCGCGAACTTCGTACCGCCTTTGATAAATCTCGTTTTCTTGGAGGGGACATACGCTCGGATTGGGCAGCTGCGCCGCCTGACCTCGTTAAGGAACAAATTTGTCTGTGTTTGGTCCTGGTATCGGTCTCCAGGATTCCGGTACGGCGAGCCCTCTCTTTTCTCCCGCAAATGCCAATATCAGATTATACAAAACTGATTGGCTTAATAAATATTTAATCGATTATGTATATTTGACCCACTTGCGCTCACTTATCCATGAACTCGAAGGAGAGTGGTTATTTTGTTAAACGGTATCAATTGCACAGAAGCTATTTACAATTTCATCAGCGAGATTACAATATGTTACAGCACACGTCGCCGATACGAAAAAACAAAATCTTGCTTAATTTAACATTTAACTAAGCACCTTACGCAAAACCCAATGATTTCAGTTTTCGCAAAAAAAAAAGGTCTCTAAGTATCATTATGCAGTGCTGTCTCCCATCAACGTAATTATGCAATTTTATCCATGCAATCTCTAGTGAAAAATTCATATCATCGTATGGTGACCTTAGATTATGGCAATCTTTAGTTTTACAATGATAATAAACAAATATCTTCATATACGTCAACATTTATTATTGTAATTAAAAAGCAAATAAAACCACATTTTCCGTGGAAAAATTAAGAAATATTAACTATTAGAAACTACACTCTCATTAGAAATTATTAGAAAGAGAAACGTTACCGCAGCCCCCCCCCCCCACCGGTACCATCTCGACTGTCACTTGAATAATTAAGAAGTCAAAATCAAATTTAATTTTCCTCTCGCGTTCCACCCTGTATAACTAATCCCAATCAATTTATCATATGTCGAATCGATGGCAAGCCGTAATACCTTACGTAATGTATGTACACATAAACGTTCTGCTCGCCTCGGTAAAAATAAACGTCTCGAGTTTTACAAGAATAGCCCAACCGGCGAATCCAATTGGAGGGATTTTGTAAAAACAAAAAAAAAGACGGATAAACAAGCGTTGCCTTGAAATGTGAGAGATATTTCGAATGTGAAAATCTACGAAAAACACCGTTGGCTATTGTTTAAATTTCCCCCCCGTAACTATTTTTTTTGGCCAGATCTCGCGAATTGTACGTGTGAATTAAGAATAAAGCGCAGTCTCAAAAAAACATTTCCGTTTCCCATAGTTAATACGAATTTAATTTTCATCACGTACTTAATTATTCCATAAAAACAAGCGAAGGTGGCATTTTTTGTTTTTTTTTTTGTGAGGTGACAGATATAGATTGGACCCCCCTCCGCTAATTTTTAAATATTTCGCACGATGAATCGATTCCTTTTTACGTTCAGACAATAAGACCGATAAATGAACGAAGAAGAAGATTACATCGTTAAATAAGATGTGAAAGGAGGAAAGGAAAAGGCGAGAGGGAAGCATCAAGACAGGGCAACAGAAGAAGATCTGAGCGGATGTAAAACACTCTAGAAAGGAGAAGGAGAACATGAAGCAGTCATGAAAGATGCGTCAGTAAAACGTGAAGAAGGTTTAAAAAAGCTGTGAAGAAATTAGGCACGAAGAAAACAGATTTTTAAAAAATTCAAAAATCTTTTTGAATTCTTTAAATGTCATCCCGTGTGTTATATTTGCGAGAAAAATTTAATATACTATCTTTTTAGGTTAAAATATACAGTGCTTCATTAAAAAAATGAGGTTAGGTATGATAACTTTTTGATCTGATACCTTATATGTATTTTAAAAACGAGAGATATAGCAAAATGTTTGTTACAACAGTGTCTTTATAATGTTAAATAATCTGCAGTTAAGAAATTAAGTCATATTACACACTTGATATTAAAAAAATTAAAAGATGATTTAAAAAAATCAAGAATCGAAATTTTAAAAATCTGTTTTCACATTCAATGTGGATTTTTTTAAGTATACGGTATCAGATAAAAAAGTTATAGGACCTAACCTCATTTTTTAAAATGGATTTTAATCTAAAATGGTAGCGTATCTTATTAAAATCATTTAAAAAATTCAATATCGATTCAAAAAGATTTTAAAAAAATTCACAATCTTTTTTAATATGTTTTTTTTTGAATCATTTGAACCTTTTCCTCATTTTATAAATCATTTTTTAATTTTTTGAACTTTTTTATATGTACAGTGTGTAGAGCGATGGGGTATACAAGAGGGAATTTTTTTTAAATATTGATTTATGAACAAAATTTATTCTTCACGATATTTTTTGCTTGCTTTGAAAGTACCAATAACGTTTCGATTGTTTGTGGTTTGATAGCAATACGCTATCTTGATTATAATGTAGGATGATAACTTTCAATAAAAAAAATTAATTTTATTATTTTTCCAGATTTCTATAAATAAATTTTAGATTATCGAAACGTTATTGGTACTTTCAAAGCAAGCAAAAAATATCATGAAGAATAAATTTTTTTCATAAATCAATATTTTAAAAACAATGCCCTCTTGTATACCCCATCGCTTTACACACTGTATCATCCCGCGTGTGTTATATTTTTGAAGAGAGAATTTAATACACTACTTTTTAGATTAAAGTAACACACCGTGCTCTATTACAATGATGAGATTAGGTCCGATAACTTTTTTATCTGACCCCGTATACTAAAAAATTAAAAAATACAATATTGATTTAAACAGATAAAAACGATTCCTAAAAAAATAATTGTTCAATTTAAAAAAATTAGGTTAGGTCCAGTAACTTTTTTACCTGACCCCGTATATATATTTACTTACTATGAAAAAGTAACTTATGTAATATATTTTTCTGTATTTCTTTTAACACATTTTGAAAATGACTTGGTTAAATCATTGAAATAGTGTTTTTATTCAATGGTTAAATGAAATGCAGCAAAATGTTGGTTACAAATGTTTCTTTATAATAATAATATTTTTGAAGAGAGGATTCAGTATACCATCTTTATAGATTAAAATATATAGAGTGTTTCATTCAAAAATGAGGTTAGGTCCGATAACTTTTTTACCTAACCCCGTATACTTACAATTTTAAAAATTCGAATTATTCAACAATTACCTTAAGCAAGCAAATAATTTTCCAATTTTGATTTTACCATTTTAAGTTGGACCCAAAAAGAGCACATGACATATTACTTTTTTGATAACAACTACGGAGATATTCTATAAAAGTGTCGAAAATGGGACACCCTGTACTCTACTTGGCGCGCTTCCTGTGCCAAGTCGATTCAGAAGGAAGGTTCATTGAAAAGCGGAGCGAGTGCTCGTACGCAGTTTTACCCGGATGAATTATTTTGCACTTTTCTTGGAATCCAATATTACAGAGTAAATATTTTTTAGGGAAATATGACAAGGGTGAGTTTTCTTGTGTAGAAAAGGTCCCACCCATATTTTTAAACATTTTGTAAATTGATTTCCATCCGGATTTGAACAATGAGGGCAATAAATACACAAAATATGAGAGTGATAACGATACAACAGAGAAGGAATGAAGAAACTTAAAACATAAAATATGGTAGACAAAAGGAAGGAGTGGCGAATGTTGTGGGGAGATTTTAATGCCAAAACAGGAATTAAAAGAAAATGGGTAGAGATGAGAAGAAAAACACAAGATAGAAAATCAAGAGATAAAGAGTGTAACAAAGAGAGAGAAGTGTGGAATTATCAGAAAACAGAGATTAGGAAATATGGAGGGGGATAGTGAATGAGAAAATACTGGATGAAATAGATGAATTTAAGGTAGCAACAAGGATAGAATCGAATCATTGAGTCTGAAATAGAAGATAAGATCAACAAATAAAAACACGAAGAGGAAGGGGGAGACAGTTACGGACAAGAGACACGGTGGAGCTGTATAGAGGGAGGCTAGAGGAACAAGGAGAAAAAAAAAGGAGACAGTATAGAGGAGAGAAATAATAAAAAGGAGAATATAAAAAAGCAATAATGTGGACCAAATAAATGAAGGGAAGGGGAGAGAAAAAGAAAGAAGTGATGCGACAGGGAGTGCACTGAAGAGAGAAATGATGGAGAAAGAAAGAAGAAGGGAAAAAAGATGAAGAAACAGAAAGAATATGAAGAAGAAATTAAGGCAACAGAGCTAGAATAAATAAAGGAAATAAGAGGAGAGAAAAGAGAGATAATGAAAAAGGGAAGGAATGGAGTTATATGTAGATAAGTTGAAGATAATGAGATTTGTGAAGGGGAGTGGAAGGAAAGTGGAGATAGAAGCGAAATTGAAGATACCAAATGCAAAGATTATGTGGGAGAAATGCGCAAATAACAGAACTAAGGAAAATGGGGTGGTGGCGATGAGACAGGCGCTAATGTAGAGCAGAGATATGTGGAAGGAAGAAATGGGATGAGCTGGAAGGAATACAAAAAAAGGTATTATAAATGAGTATGAAGGGCTAAATCTCGGGCTAAACGAAAGAGCACCAAATTGTATATTAGAGTGAAAAGGCAAGCGAATTGGTAATTGGTGTGAAGAACAAAGAGAAAAATATTATGAAAGAAATGGTTGAAAAGAGGCAAGGAGTAGGAGAACGGGCACAAATACAACAACAGAGGATGAAGATATAGAGCGCACGCGTAAGAAGAAGTTACAAATATCTAATAAGAGAGTGGTTACTAAAATACTGTTGGAAGGAAAGAAAAAATATGAAAATAATGGAGAGATTCCGATGTGGAAATTAGGAAAGAGGGGGTGGAAAGAACAGGGGTGAGGTGCTGAAAGCGGGAAGACGTGGTGAGAAGTGGATGAGGCGGATTTGTCTCTACGTATCCCCGGATGGTTTAGATTCACAATGTGGGGGTGAGGATTTCGTGGAGAAACTTATCGAGACGACTTTTCCTGAGGCAAGTTTTCTTAAGGGCAAATTTTTGAGACTCCCTGAAGCAAATATGAGAGGGGGACAAATTTTCTCAAGGGCGAACATTCCGGAAGCGAGAGTATCGTAACGAAACCTACCGGATTGAATTTTCAAAAAAGTGATCAGGGGTAGATATCTAGTGGACATCATCATGCTTCAAAATTTTTAGAAAATTTCTTAGGCGCCCGTTGGGGTGGCTTAATCAGCACTAATTTTTCGTGAGGGCGAGGAAAAATGAATCTGTCTGTCAATCGGCTAATTGGAGGGGATAGATTGGGAAGTATGCGGCTCCATTAGTTAATCGGATTAATAGAAAAAAAAATCTGTCAATTTAAATTTTATGATGATGCAGTCTTAGTCCACTGGCCCTAATTTGCTCCCATTATAACCCACCAATGTAAGAAAAAAGTTTGCTGCGAGAACATTATCAACCGAACGTGTTTATTGCCCTTTTTCTAATAAAGCTCGCGATTCAGCTATACATACCATAATGGAGCTATAAAAAATCGCGACACATACAATGTTCGACGTGCCATTCGGTGAAATTGCTTTCTTTAAACAGAAACTAATTTGCAACATTGTAACCAATTGTTTTAACACATCGATAAATTGCTATATAGTATTGAATCATTCACTTTGAAGAAAGCTATGACTATTCGACAGTGAAGAAGATGAATGTCTGGTATTCTTCAATTTTTGACACCACTTGCACGATGTCAAATCACTGGTATTCGCTTTTGGTTTGGGAAGAATGCACCCAAAGATCTTCTGCCCTGAAATCTTCATTTCCTCTCTACTATTTTGATAAAAAAAAAAGGTTTGTGCAACTTGAAAGATAAACAAATTATCTGCTCCAGTATGGAGGTCTAATTCATGATACTACAACTTGGTACTATCATGGGTCTAATTAGTATTTGTCTACATTATGTAATAAGTGAGATAGTAAATTTTTTTTAACTCCGATTAGGTTATACAAGGTCAAGATTTATGTCATGGGGACCTTCGCCAGAAGCTCGGAGAAAAACTGAACGGGTCCACTTTCTATCTTATTCGAGTGATTTATTTAATACAATGCAAGCGTGACTAATTGACTTTCAGTTTTGCTGCAACAAAACGAGGCTAATTATTATGGTGAAAAGAAACGGATTGCTGCTCATCCATGATCTATTGACTGCAAGTACGAGGGAAACGTGGAGGTTTAGAAAAAGCGTTGACACAAAACTATCCATTCTTGATTTTTTGAATCACAATTCCGATCTTACATGGGCCAAAAGTATCAGATGAGAAATCCTCAGAAGTTCGCTTGCAGCCATTGTTACACCGGGTAACGAGTCACATGCCATGTGAATATTAATATCCTTCCTAGGATTTTTTTTTTGTAGTTATGACATAAACGCGACAAACAAGTTCATTGTACGAAGTGTAAATAATATCAGTTTGCAATACGCACCTACTTTCTACCAAAGGTCGAAAACCTTTCGCCCATTAACGACCGTACGGTCGCAGGGAAAATTGGCGATTTCCTGCAATACGAGAGTGCCAAAATTCCGCTCGAAATAATTAAAAAGAACTGCCGTCAAAGTTCATCTTTTCAAAATAAAAGCCGCGTGATATCGCTCAAATGTTTTAAAATAGAACGCGCAATCTGCCAAGTTTGATGTAAGTATGAATGGAGTTGACGATTCCGGAATTTGATCGTCGGAAGACTTTGTGGCTACTAATGACACCTAAGTATCTGTTGGCGTGCCCCAAGGCGCTATTTCTGGACCTATACTATTTACCAAAGGCTGTCACATTCTAGTTTTTCAGAATTTCATTTCATGGAAGACACTCCATTGAAACTGAAAAACTATCTAGACCAAATTATTTTTTTATGGGCGCTGGATCAGAAAACACCTACGAAAGCGCTCAGAATCAGAATCGCCGGCCAAATTTTACATTCTGTACTTCTGTACAGTACGCATTAGCTTGTGCCATTTTATTAAATGAAATTACACTTGTGACTTGATGTACTTAGATACTTTACACGTAATAACTCGTAAACCGTTCAAGTGACAATTATTGTTGCGCTGACTTGAATATAAATAGAGGATACATTTTCCGAGGTAATTTGGGCATTTACGTATCTGAACTTACATGCTCGTCTGATGTAGATCGATACCATTTTGCACTAAGGCGAAAGCCCAAATTAATTCAATTTCTACAGACTTGCTTTTTTCGCGACCCTGTGCCACTTTTTGTGAAACTTTCAATACCGCAAACAGAATCAATTAGCCACGTTTGATTCTGAGATACAGGGTGAAAACGAAAAAGTTTCACTTGTTGGGATGTTATCGTATCGTACTACCACTGCAAGATAGAAAAAACTGAAAAACTGCCTTTTTAGATATTTTTACGTAGAATCTTTATTATGTACCGATTTTCTTGAAAAAAAGACCTCATATCGACTTCGGGTTTTCGCTATATGAAAGCTTATGGGTTCCAAATGTGCAATAATCAAAAATTAACTTTGGAAACCAGCACTTTATTGCCCAAAATCGGCCTAAATCTTTATTTATGCATCAATTTTCTTGGGAAAAAGACCACATCCCATTGCTCGATGCCCAAGAAGTGTTACATGCGTATTTTTGCCGACCAAAATATTTTTTCCCAAAAGATGAGAAAATCGTTATTTACGCACAAATTTTGTTGAGAAAAAGACCAAATTCGATACCCAATCCATATTTGTGCAATGCGATATAAAAGAAAGCGACGGGCATATTTAATTACGTAAACGATAAACTCAGCTGAACTACATAGATAATTTATTCTTCAATAACTGCCCTAACTTGTTTATTAACATTACACTTCCTAACGGTACCTCCTATAAACAAAATTTGTGTAATATAATGAATATTTGTTTTGCGTCTAATAAACAAATACATTAGCACTTTAATGCGAGATCTCTCACACCGAAATTTGAAATGTAAATAAAACCACTTTAAAGTAGATTACACAAGTCTCACGTGAAATCCGTTCCCGACATTTCGGCGCTAAGCCTCCGGTGGGAGTGCTGTTTACTATGCGCGGATCAGTTTATCGGCCTAAAAATGGCACCTAATCTGGTTAGGTTCAATGATTCCTTAAATAAATACACATCGTTAAGTGCAGATTTTGATTGCGCATCTCCGACTCAGAAATTCGCAGTGCGAGAGAAATTGCGCGGCTTCTTGTATTATCAAGAGCGTGATAATGATATCTCTCTTGTTACCTACATTGATAAAGGTCGGCGGAAATGAAGGGAATAAATCCAATTAATCAACCAATTCGCCGCCGCTGGTGTGATAATGATATCAACGATAATTTGTAATCTGTAAGAAAAATTGGTTCGAGGGGTAGACCCCCCCATTTCGCTCACAGACCATTCAAAACTCCCCTAACACTGGAAGTCACAACCTAGGAAGGGAATCGTAAACTGAAAAAGATGTTTTGAGTTTTCTTTAATGTTTTTGAAAAAAGAATTTAATGTTGCCATTTTAAATTGAAATAAAATTAAATTATCTTTTCAAAAATATAACACAAAACATCCCATTAAGATTCAAAATTTTTTAAATTAAAAAACAATCAAAAATCTTTTTTTATTTTTTGTATTTTTTGCATTTGTAACAATTACAGGGGTTGGAATACCGTGGTCCGTACTAGAGAAACAATTCACACTACTTTTAAATGCGTCGAAACGGAAGTGTTTTGTATATTACAATGCGGCTTCAGCCAATTTACAAAGATCGATACCTTTAAGAAATTCTCTGATTACTTTCAACAAAATATTTTTACGCAACCGATCGTTTATTTTTACACAAATCAAGAAAAATTACAGTACCTTACATATATCGCTCTGGACACGATGGTTTTCCTACAGTACAAGGTCTCCTTCGCAATGGATAATATAGAATGGAAATTGGATCTCTTGAAGTACTACTGCCGGGCTTTTTTCTGAATTCTCTTTACAGGGTTGGCAAAACGAAAAAACCATTTAAAAAACCCACAGGGTTTTTGTGTCAAAAACCCACCCAACGACTTATACAAAACCCCATACAAAAGCCCTAAGAATTTGAGACACAAAATCGAGATAATTTTTATATAGTATTTAACAACAAAATATAATGTAGTATCCTTGGAAACAGACAGGTACTGATAGATCAGTGTTACATTCTTATTCCTAAGTTTCAAGAACATTTTACATTAAAATATAAAATACGAAACGGCTTTTTCATTAGAAACAAAAACAACATAGAATATATTTCACTTGGAAACAGACAGGTACTGATAGATCAGTCTTTATATTCTTATTCCTAGTTTCAAAAAAAATTTACATTAAAATAAAAAATACAAAACGGCTTATCCATTAGGAACAAAATAAAATAAAAATAATAATTAAAAACCTAAAACAACTTTTTCTCTTTTTTAAAGTGGCTCATTTTTACTATTTTCACAAGCTTTTCTACTTTATCGGACAATCTAAGTCCAAAATAAATGTTATTTTTCTATAATTTGAGGGTAGAGTTCCGAAAATTCGACAAGTACCCAAAAATTACCCGAATATCCAAGAAAAAAACAAAAACCCAACACAAATACCCAAAACCCCACCCAAAGCATACAATAACCCAGATTTTTGCCAACCCTGTCTCTTTAAGACTACTGACTACCTTTTTATATGCAAATGACCGGGCTGTTCTCACAATGTAAGTAGCGCACAAAAAAGACCAAATAAATTGCAACGTTATATTACCAAATTGGGTAACTTTCATTTTTTTATTAATCGAAACGCCAACTTGAATACACCGGATAAAGTTCGTTCGTACTGTTATAATTTTCAGCAGTAGTCTCCAATATGAATTTTCACATACACTATCTTTACGGGGCAAATTTATAACGTGGAATTTCGTTTATGCCTTCTGAGCGAGGTCCCCAAAACAACCAGTTAATTTATTTTCCGACGAAACTTTTGCGTTCGCGATTTTACTGCGTTAATCTTCCTTTTAGTAATGCTTATTTCAAATTCAAGTATAGACAACCCTTCGAACTTGGGACCGGCGGACCGTTTTCTTTTTTAAATATGGTTTCTTTGGCCTTAGCTCTCCCCAGGTGGTTCACAGGCGTACTATTAAATTTTCGCTCTCTTAATTACTTGTAGTGAGCTCTACGTCGGCTTCAAACGCATTCGTTTCTTCTCTTGTAAGAACTTGAAACGAGATCCACTGCGGTTCGACCCATAATAAATCGTCCCACTACACCTCAGCGAAATTCCCAGTATTTTCTAAGCTTTATCTACGACCGAATATGATTCAGCGGTATTTCTTATGAATTCCGCCTTACTGACTACTTAAGTCCACAGATAATTGAATTTTTTTTAACAAAAATCGAAATAAATAATCACGCTAGAGAGCTCCCGTTACAAATTTAAACCTTTTTTTAAAATCTTTTTTGAATTTTTTTAAAAATCAATCCCTGGTGTATTATATTTTTCAAAAAAGAATTTAATACGCTATTTTTTTAAAATTAATAAATAATAAATAAATATAGTGTCTCATTTCAACAAATTTCGTTAGGTCCAATAGCTTTTTTATCTGACGTAAGTTATTTTGAGAACTGCAGATTATTATTTTGTATGAAACATTTTCCTATGAAAGTGTCAAAAATGGGACACCCTGTACTGTTTAGTGTTAACTTTACAATGGTTGTTTGCTTCACAATCAAAAATTAAAAACAATTTTTATCTAGATCTCCATTGTAATAATCCAAAAATTGAAGCATTGAAGATTCGTAACTGATCACCTCGCTGATCACAATTGCCTTGTGAAATACGCTTTCAAAAGATTCATGAAACTTTACAAAAACGCTTTAGTACTGCATAGATGTCAATTATTTTATACTGACCAATGAAATTTTTACTGAATCTCTCCTCTCACCCATATCACCAAATAGCCCCAGCAATAGAAGTAATAATAATAACCCCAAAAGGCCTTTATTAAGATTATACAGCAAATTATATTAACAAAGATTGAGAAAGTGGCACACCCGTTTCCTGTTCTTCCACCTAACCTGCGAATCTGGTATCAAGATAAGGACCATTAAAATTAAAAAAAAGACAATAAATAATTAAAAACGAGATAAAAAATGATTCAACTGTCCTGGGAAATCTGCTCTGCATTGAGTTTTTTCGTGACATACCTATTCAGAAAGAGAAAAGCTACTCACCTCCATTGGTAACATGTAATAAAGCATCACAATGTTAGAGAGGTGAACTATTGAAGAACATGATACCCCACAGGATTGATTTAACTTCTGTAAATAGTTAAGACTCTCTATAGTCTATAGGCAAAACATGGTGATGTTCCACAAGACAGTATCTTTGGACCTATGCTTTTCAAGTTTTGTATGTCATTTATTTGTTCTTATCGAATGTTACCCAGAACATACAATTATTAAGTTAATCCTCGAGTTAATCTGTACCAATGTAGGTACTGCATAAGAAGATGTACAAGTGTTTATCTCCCTGTGTTTTTGCCTAGCTATTACACAAACAATCGAACCACACGAAACAAATTTCATATTAATCACACAACCGGGTATGTTTCAATTGTTGTTTTACGTATTTAAACAAAACAATGACACTTAATTTGTAACTTCAATTGAATTGCTGTAATAGGAACAAAGTCCAGTGCTCTCAATTGCACGAATAAACATTGCGGCAAGTAACATTTACAAACATTCCCTTACCTAGAATGGCTTTCTTATGATGTAACAGTTCGTAATAGCTCCTGGCGAGCAGTTCGGAAGGGTTAGTGGGAGTAAATCGGCCCATATTGACTAGCCTTTGACATGTCTGCATTAAATGCAACGAGAACTCGCCGGGATCGATGCCGTACGCTCGCCAACCGCCGACACCGTCTGCAACCCCTGCAACATACGTGTTAGCGGAATGTAAGTTTAGAATTTGGATACTGACCCAAAACGTCCGCCGTCTTGTACTTGGCCGTAAACCAAGCGTCGTCCCCGAACTGTCCCTTGATCAGTCTTTGTATTTTTCTCTCCTTAGGAAATCCACAGACGGCGGATATGATTTGGGGGTCCTTCTTTCGTTGTAGGTTCGCGTCCGCCGCCGTCGACAGATTGGAAATGCCATTCCAGATAGCTCGAGACAGTAACCTGCTCGTCAGCCACAGTGTGTGCATTATTATATAACACTATCTTCTTAAAGCACTAAGTTTTTTTTAGTAAAATTGTGTTCGCGTTCATTTTTTGGTCACCGCAATTGAAGTAATCGTAATCTCACTCGTTTATTACAGTTCCAGTCATTGTCACATGCACACCACACACCTTCTTAACCAAACTTTTACCCTAAACATTCACAACCAGCACCATTTTCTAACTGCGAACTTCGACGAATTCGATTTTGTTCGAGTATTCCCCACTACTGTACGATAAACCAGTGGCGTACCGGTCGCGTAACGTTCTTCCCGCGCTATTTATAGATGAGCGAACGTTCCCAAATTGATTCAAGTATAAATAATTGGACAATTGGGTCAAATTTTATGTTTATATTACGATTTGGTCAATTACAGTTTGACGTAGATTTTAGAAATGGCAACACGCGACAACTTAACATGTAATATCGCGTGCATGCTTCCTACTTTACTTACTGATGTGATGTGACTATAAATCATTCCGGTTCATTTTCGCATTTCCACAAAAGACACAAAGGCGCCGTATTGTGGCCATTTTGTCCATCCACCGGAAGTAAAATGGTGGCCAATTTAGTGAGTTTTTTAAATTTCCAGTAGGAAGAGAGTCATAGTTACTCGTTACACATCGGAGGGCCTGGGGGTCAGCTCCCTCAGTTACCCCGCAATAGGGCCGCATTGAATACGGAGGCAATGAAGTCTAACGTTTAACTCCACAGCTTCTCCGTCCTGGTTCAGAGAGCGGAGGAGTCCCCGTCTAGCACCAGGCACCATAGCAGTGGAGACAACACTCCACCCTGCAGACCTCTAGTAACCGATGAGCTCATCTCCGTCGTGCCTATTAAGGATTTAATGACTCTCCATTTTACGATTGCCCCATCAATGCCAAAGCGTTCAGCATCTTCCACTAGTTGAATCGAGCGGGGTGTTGTTAAATTCACGCTCAATATCTAGAAACGTTTCCATGGTCCCCGGCAGACATTACCCTCTCCAGCCTGCACACTAGGCTCTGAAGAGCCGTCTTCGTGGACATACCACCCTTGTAAGCATGTTGGAATGGATGCAGTCGCCTAAGGACGAGTACCCCATTCCTTATGTATGCATCCACCACCTTTTAGAAGAAACTATGATAGGATGATGGGCCTGTAATCCTTCGCCATGTCATATACGGCCCGAACCGCCTCTTACCTGTCTCCAGCCTTTGGCGATATACCCTAAAGCCAAGGAGGCTCTAAAGAGGTGCAACAAATGTAAAAGCAGAGGTTCCAGGCCCTTCTGCAGAAGAGCCGGGACTATCCCGTCTGGCCCTGCACTTTTAAATGAACTGAACACGTTGATCGCCCATCTCAAAGATCCCTCGGTAATCATCCGGGCAGCTACTTTCCCTCCCTCTCCTTTTTTCCTTTTTGTTTTCCACCCCAAGAATAAACATGTCAAGACAACCCTCAACCCATTTTCCGTCATGTTTAACGCTTCTGCGCCTCTAAAAATTTTTTTCACCCTTTGTCGTCCGTTTTCTTTCCTTCTTGCACCCCTAGCAGCGAGAATAAGCATTTCACAACAACCCTCCACCCATTTTCCGTCATATTTAAAGCTTCTGCGCCTTTAATAATTTGTTTCCCCCTTTGTCGTCCGTTTTCTTTTCTTCTTGCACCCCTAGCAGCGAGAATAAGCATTTCACAACAACCCTCCACCCATTTTCCGTCATATTCGAAGCTTCTGCGCCTTTAAAAATGTTATTCACCCTTTGTCGTCCGTTTTCTTTTCTTCTTGCACCCCTAGCAGCGAGAATAAGCATTTCACAACAACCCTCCACCGATTTTCCGTCATATTTGAAGCTTCTGCGCCTTTAAAAATTTTATTCACCCTTTGTCGTCCGTTTTCTTTTCTTCTTGCAGCCCTAGCAGCGAGAATAAGCATTTCACAACAACCCTCCACCCATTTTCCGTTATATTTGAAGGTTCTGCGCCTTTAAAAATTTTTTTCGCTATTTGTCGTCCGTTTTCTTTTCTTCTTGCACCCCTAGCATCGAGAATAAGCATGTCGCAACAACCCTCCACCCATTTTCGGTCATATTTAAAGCTTCTGCGCCTTTAATAACTTTTTTCATCCTTTGTCGTCCGTTTTCTTTTCTTCTTGCACCCCTAGCACCGAGAGTAAGCATGTCACAACCCCCCACTCCCATTTTCCGTCATATTTAAAGCTTCTGCGCCTTTAAAAATTTGTTTTCCCCTTTGTCGTCCGTTTTCTTTTCTTCTTGCACCCCTAGCATCGAGAATAAGAATGTGGCAACAACCCTCCACCCATTTTCCGTTATATTTAAAGCTTCTGCGCCTTTAATAATTTTTTCCCCCTTTGTCGTCCGTTTTCTTTTCTTCTTGCACCCCTGGCACCGAGAATAAGCATTTCACAACAACCCTCCACCCATTTTCCGTTATATTTAAAGCTTCTGCTCCTTTAAAAATTTTTTTCACCCTTTGTCGTCCGTTTTCTTTTCTTCTTGCACCCCTAGCAGCGAGAATAAGCATTTCACGACAACCCTCCACCCATTTTCCGTCATATTTGAAGCTTCTGCGCCTTTAAACATTTATTCACCCTTTGTCGTCCGTTTTCTTTTCTTCTTGCACCCCTAGCAGCGAGAATAAGGATTTCACAACAACCCTCCACCCATGTTCCGTCATATTTGGAGCTTCTGCGCCTTTAAAAATTTTATTCACCCTTTGTCGTCCGTTTTCTTTTCTTCTTGCACCCCTAGCAGCGAGAATAAGCATTTCACAACAACCCTCCACCCATTTTCCGTCATATTTGAAGCTTCTGCGGCTTTAAAAATTTTATTCACCCTTTGTCGGCCGTTTTCTTTTCTTCTTGCACCCCTAGCAGCGAGAATAAGCATTTCACAATAACCCTCCACCCATTTTCCGATATATTAAAAACTTCTGCGCGTTTAAAAATTTTATTCACCATTTGTCGTCCGTTTTCTTTTCTTCTTGCACCCCTAGCACCGAGAATAAGCATTTCACAACAACCCTCCACCCATTTTCCGTAATATTTGAAGCTTCTGCGCCTTTAAAAATTTTATTCACCCTTTGTCGTCCGTTTTCTTTTCTTCTTGCACCCCTAGCACCGAGAATAAGCATTTCACAACAACCCTTTATTCACCCTTTGTCGTCCGTTTTCTTTTCTTCTTGCACCCCTAGCAGCGAGAATAAGCATTTCACAACAACCCTCCACCCATTTTCCGTCATATTTGAAGCTTCTGCGGCTTTAAAAATTTTATTCACCCTTTGTCGGCCGTTTTCTTTTCTTCTTGCACCCCTAGCAGCGAGAATAAGCATTTCACAATAACCCTCCACCCATTTTCCGATATATTAAAAACTTCTGCGCGTTTAAAAATTTTATTCACCATTTGTCGTCCGTTTTCTTTTCTTCTTGCACCCCTAGCACCGAGAATAAGCATTTCACAACAACCCTCCACCCATTTTCCGTAATATTTGAAGCTTCTGCGCCTTTAAAAATTTTATTCACCCTTTGTCGTCCGTTTTCTTTTCTTCTTGCACCCCTAGCACCGAGAATAAGCATTTCACAACAACCCTCCACCCATTTTCCGTAATATTTAAAGCTTCTACGCCTTTAAAAATTTTTTTCACCATTTGTCGTCCGTTATCTTTTCTTCTTGCACCCCTAGCACCGAGAATAAGTATGTCACAACAACCCTCCACCCATTTTCCGTCATATTTGAAGCTTCTGCGCCTTTAAAAATTTTATTCAGCCTTTGTCGTCCGTTTTCTTTTCTTCTTGCACCCCTAGCAGCGAGAATAAGCATTTCACAACAACCCTCCACCTATTTTCCGTCATATTTGAAGCTTCTGCGCCTTTAAAAATTTTATTCACCCTTTATCGTCCGTTTTCTTTTCTTCTTGCACCCCTAGCACCGAGAGTAAGCATTTCACAACAACCCTCCACCCATTTTCCGTAATATTTAGAGCTTCTACGCTTTTAAAATTTTTTTTCACCCTTTGTCGTCCGTTTTCTTTTCTTCTTGCACCCCTACCATCGAGAGTAAGCATTTCACAACAACCCTCCACCCATTTTCCGTAATATTTAGAGCTTCTACGCCTTTAAAAATTTTTTTCGCCATTTGTCGTCCGTTATCTTTTCTTCTCGCACCCCTAGCACCGAGAATAAGCATGTCACGACAACCCTCGACTCATTTTCCGTCATATTTAAAGCTTCTGCGCCTTTAACAATTTTATTCAGCCTTTGTCGTCCGTTTTCTTTTCTTCTTGCACCCCTAGCAGGGAGAATAAGCATTTCACAACAACCCTCCACCGATTTTCCGTCATATTTGAAGCTTCTGCGCCTTTAAAAATTTTATTCACCCTTTGTCGTCCGTTTTCTTTTCTTCTTGCACCCCTAGCACCGAGAATAAGCATTTCACAACAACCCTCCACCCATTTTCCGTAATATTTAAAGCTTCTACGCCTTTAAAAATTTTTTTCACCATTTGTCGTCCGTTATCTTTTCTTCTTGCACCCCTAGCACCGAGAATAAGTATGTCACAACAACCCTCCACCCATTTTCCGTCATATTTGAAGCTTCTGCGCCTTTAAAAATTTTATTCAGCCTTTGTCGTCCGTTTTCTTTTCTTCTTGCACCCCTAGCAGCGAGAATAAGCATTTCACAACAACCCTCCACCTATTTTCCGTCATATTTGAAGCTTCTGCGCCTTTAAAAATTTTATTCACCCTTTATCGTCCGTTTTCTTTTCTTCTTGCACCCCTAGCACCGAGAGTAAGCATTTCACAACAACCCTCCACCTATTTTCCGTCATATTTGAAGCTTCTGCGCCTTTAAAAATTTTATTCACCCTTTATCGTCCGTTTTCTTTTCTTCTTGCACCCCTAGCACCGAGAGTAAGCATTTCACAACAACCCTCCACCCATTTTCCGTAATATTTAGAGCTTCTACGCCTTTAAAATTTTTTTTCACCCTTTGTCGTCCGTTTTCTTTTCTTCTTGCACCCCTACCATCGAGAGTAAGCATTTCACAACAACCCTCCACCCATTTTCCGTAATATTTAGAGCTTCTACGCCTTTAAAAATTTTTTTCGCCATTTGTCGTCCGTTATCTTTTCTTCTCGCACCCCTAGCACCGAGAATAAGCATGTCACGACAACCCTCGACTCATTTTCCGTCATATTTAAAGCTTCTGCGCCTTTAACAATTTTATTCAGCCTTTGTCGTCCGTTTTCTTTTCTTCTTGCACCCCTAGCAGGGAGAATAAGCATTTCACAACAACCCTCCACCGATTTTCCGTCATATTTGAAGCTTCTGCGCCTTTAAAAATTTTATTCACCCTTTGTCGTCCGTTTTCTTTTCTTCTTGCACCCCTAGCACCGAGAATAAGCATTTCACAACAACCCTCCACCCATTTTCCGTAATATTTAAAGCTTCTACGCCTTTAAAAATTTTTTTCACCATTTGTCGTCCGTTATCTTTTCTTCTTGCACCCCTAGCACCGAGAATAAGTATGTCACAACAACCCTCCACCCATTTTCCGTCATATTTGAAGCTTCTGCGCCTTTAAAAATTTTATTCAGCCTTTGTCGTCCGTTTTCTTTTCTTCTTGCACCCCTAGCAGCGAGAATAAGCATTTCACAACAACCCTCCACCTATTTTCCGTCATATTTGAAGCTTCTGCGCCTTTAAAAATTTTATTCACCCTTTATCGTCCGTTTTCTTTTCTTCTTGCACCCCTAGCACCGAGAGTAAGCATTTCACAACAACCCTCCACCCATTTTCCGTAATATTTAGAGCTTCTACGCCTTTAAAATTTTTTTTCACCCTTTGTCGTCCGTTTTCTTTTCTTCTTGCACCCCTACCATCGAGAGTAAGCATTTCACAACAACCCTCCACCCATTTTCCGTAATATTTAGAGCTTCTACGCCTTTAAAAATTTTTTTCGCCATTTGTCGTCCGTTATCTTTTCTTCTTGCACCCCTAGCACCGAGAATAAGCATGTCACGACAACCCTCGACTCATTTTCCGTCATATTTAAAGCTTCTGCGCCTTTAACAATTTTATTCAGCCTTTGTCGTCCGTTTTCTTTTCTTCTTGCACCCCTACCATCGAGAGTAAGCATTTCACAACAACCCTCCACCCATTTTCCGTCATATTTAGAGCTTCTACGCCTTTAAAAATGTTTTCACACTTTGTCGTCCGTTTTCTTTTCTTCTTGCACCCCTAGCAGCGAGAATAAGCATGTCACAAAAACCCTCCACCCATTTTCCGTGATATTTAAAGCTTCTGCGCTTTTAAAAATTTTTTTCGCCCTTTGTCGTCCGTTTTCTTTTTTTTTTTTTTTCCTAGCACCAAGAATAAGCATGTGACAATAACCCTCCACCCATTTTCCGTCATATTTAAAACTTCTGCGCCTTTAAAAATTTTATTCAGCCTTTGTCGTCCGTTTTCTTTCCTTCTTGCACCCTAGCACCAAGAAAAAGCATTTCACAACAACCCTCCACCCATTTTCCGTCATATTTAAAGTTTCTACGCCCTTAACAATTTTTTTCAGTTTGAAGGATTTGCGAGGTGCATACGAAAAGAAGGGTAGAAGGCGAAAGAGAAGTGGAGGAATTATTATGACGGCGAGAAGTATCAGCATTAAATTTGTAGCGACATGTAGCAGACGTAAGGGAAATGCAAAGAATATAGGGGGCGTGCAGAAGGGGTAAGGGTAGTTTGAAACAGAAACAGTTAAAATTGCGTTCTTGTTCTCCTCTAACAAATTTTCACATATATTTCCCTCAAGTTCGTGTCAAGTTTCCATGAAGTTTGCCTTAAATTTCCCTTAAGTTCCCATTAGTATATAGTCCGGGAAAAACATAACGCTTGCTCTGCCAGTAAAAGCCTCCATGGTGATTAGGTTCTCCCTAAGTTTTACCCGAGCTCCCCTACATGTTTCCTTCAACTTTTCCTTAAGCTCGCCTTAAATTCTCCTCTTAAAATCCTCTAATGTTCGTCAAGTTCAAGGCAACTTTGGCTTCCTCCAAATTCCCTTCAAATTCCTCTCTGGAAGTGTATTGTCTTCTTGAAGGGATTTGTGTACTGTGTGTAAGTGATAGGATATCGAAAATCCACACTTGTTCCAAGAGGATTTGATTTGATTTTGTGTACATTATAATTTTAAAGTGGTGGTAGCTGTAGGTGAGGAGTCAATGCTAAAACTAAGGCAAACCTTCCATTAAACTTCCTCCTAAGCTACCTAAATGGACGAGTTTTTGCAATTTTTGATTTTTTTAATCAAAATTTAAATTACAATTTGTGGTCCGTTTTGAAACGAAAATGAAATCAATTTCGAAGGAGGAGAAATTACCAACCGTAACAATTACGGTTCTTTGTCACGTACTCACCTTGGATCGCGTTAATTACCTTAGCATAACGAAATTAAGTAAGTATACGTAACAATAAAAACGATCGAACTTTCATCAAATTGAGGTGAACTGTAAACACGAATACGTCCAAAGAGCACTTCCGCTGTAAGCTGTAAAACGAATGTGTATATCGGAAGTGTCGGTGGGGGAGGTAATGACAAGTTTATTGTTTGAAAACATGAAACGATTTGATTTTATGCGATTTCTGAATCTGATGTTGTAGGTAGTTGCGTTTCGATTTACCTACGATCGCGAATGTGAAGTGGTTTATACGGAATTTTCGCAAAAAAAAGGTAACCTTTTTCAAACTTTGTTCTTCGTGCGCCGATCATTTATCTAATTCCAGTGGGTTTATGTTCCCAATTTTGGACACAAAAAGGTACCTTTTGCGCAATTTTGGGTTAAGCTTTGTGATCAATTTTCTAGTTTTGTATTTCAATCAAAATCCATGCGTAATTGCAACCTTTGGATCATACTCCTACACAGTTACGGTTTATTTTATGACCGTAATTTTTTTTGTCCTTGAATTGGAAGATATTAAAAAAATAAGTTTATTGCAGCAGTTACAATTATCTTTACTATTTGCAAACATACCCGATTTTAGCCAGTTTTCTGACACGCCCAAACAATTATAAAAACCTTGTCTAGACACCTGTTCCGTGATAAGTTAATTATCATATTGACTATGTAATTATAGTCACGTGATCAATTTTTTAAGGTGTCATCTTGAATGGACAAAGTCTAAACTCGCTATACCTTCCGTTTAATTGAAAGGGAGGTTTTTTCTTCAGTTGCTCAAATTGCTTCTTCCTAGAGGACGTCTTCAGATGATAAGTTTGTGTCCAAAATTCCCTTTTCACTCAACCCAACTTGGATAAAAAGTTTCCAATTAGTCGATGCAAAGCAAAAGCAAAGTTTCACCTCAAACGAGCTTTTACTGATACTTCGCTCACCCCTATAAAGATGTTAAAGGGGGTAGTATGTAATGTGATATTAATAAAAATTCATTAAAATTGTTAATTGTCACAATAAAGAATCTTTAACACTGTGAACTCTCCGAAATCCAGGGATAATTTTACTAAAAAGTACTAGATACTAAACAACCCCTGAGCCCAATTGGGAAAGTAAAGCGTGTTTTGAAGGGAATTGTACGAAACACCTACGTGATAATGATACGATTTTTTTAATTAAAAATGATACCTGAATACCTTTTAATGAAGTAGGTACCCTAATTGCAATTGTCATTACTAATCCGTTTGCACAAACGATGATATTTAAAGGCTTATTTTAGATTTCATTGCATAACTGCCATGTTATTAAGCTTAATTGGTAGGTGCCGAGAGGGAACCTTGAATTAAACAACAGCGCGTTCCTTTTATTACCTTAATTTACATTTGTATCAATCTTTTCAATTTGTAAAATGAAACTGGGCAAGGTTTAGGGCTTCCAAAACTTTATTCGCAAACGAAACAATCAACCAATCAAAGTAATTTATATTTAGCTACACAATCGCAAAATTATATTTATCAGCCACTCTTTATGTAATTTTAATTAATATACATGAGCAAATGTTGACTTCAAAATGATTATTAATTACGTAATTTGCTCTCATAATTTTCAGGCATAAACTGTTGTTTTTTAATATGCATTATTTCATAAATTTAATTAATACGTAATGAGCTAGCGTCCAAATTTCGAATTTCCACGATTTCTGTGATAAAATTATGCAGTTTCAAAAGGATTAAAATTGGACATATTGCCAAAGGTTCCCTGCCAAATTGTCTAAGAGAATTATGGAACTATTTCGAGCGTCACCAAAGTGTACCTATTTGCAAATAGCTTTTTGACACCTTCACTCCTTTGAGTTTCTCACAGGGCACGTCTGTAGTGATTTTTTAGGATAATATACAACCTTCTCCAGTAATTCAAACTTTTTTTTAGATTAGAAAATTTACCTCGGCGAACAATAAACAATCATTTAGATAAGATTAATCTTAACATTATTATATCTCGACTTTATTCACATTTTGTTCCATAAATAGCGTAAATCATATGACTTTTATCCACGAGAAGCAAAATACGTTTCTCGTGATCCACATACGAATTTTCTCATGACTGGGAGAGCACGAGATTCGTGAGGATATTAATAGAGTAAAGAATTGAAAGTTGGAGGTGGTCTGCGGCAGATGCTGTAGACACTTAATTATCTCAGGAGAAATCTAATAATGAAATCAGGCCGTTTTGATCTCAATTTAATTTAAATGTAATTCCACTTATATTAGATTGCAGGAGACGAAACGTGACTAACTCGACAAGCGAGTAGTTTTTTGTGCCTATTCCCCACAAAAATTGAAAACCTACTCCTGCAGCCCTTGGCTTGAAGAGTGTAGATTCGTCTCGGGTACTTCAAATAGGCTAAATTTTGATAGCTCTTCCTCTTTGAGCACATTACTGAGGTCTACTGTAGAAATTAATGGAAAAAATCATTTAAATAAATAGTTCGTAGTCCGAAGATAATTGCGTTAATTCCTTGATTGTTTATTTTTTGTGGTAAGTAAATAACCTGTTGCTTTAAAATTGTAAACTAATTGTTAAGTAATGTTTGGTGAACCAAACGAAATCATCACCAATCAATTTGGGTGTAGAATTTAAAATCTTTTAGGAAGCCTTACTGAGAATATTTGGCCCATGGCCAAAAAACTACAAAGCACCGAAATTGTTTGGAGAATTAGGCACCGTTTTTCATTAAAAACATTCAGAAATAAACGGAAACTTCTTTTAGAGCAGATCCATGATGTAGTGACGCAACCGGGGTGGTCCAAGAGGGAAAATGATCAAAAAGAATCGGAAAGCTGACGGTGGAACGGCGAAAATGTCCAGTAAGAGGCTTAAAGAGGTTGAGGAGCTCGTCCTACCCGCGAGCAAATTGAAATTCTGCAGCGAGCAGTTGCAAAATTTGAATTTTATCTTCACCAAGAAGCT
Source organism: Photinus pyralis (assembly GCF_008802855.1). NCBI lineage: Eukaryota > Metazoa > Arthropoda > Insecta > Coleoptera > Lampyridae > Photinus > Photinus pyralis. The sequence goes on along the minus strand of NW_022170819.1, from coordinate 1,067,791 downwards.
GGATGAAGAATACGACCCGGAGTACTGTAAGTATTATTATTAATTGTTGCAAAAATCCGATTCGTTAGACATGCACTTAAATGTAAATAGCTAAGAAAATGGAAAAGTGTGCAACATCATGCAGAGGAGATGATGATAAATGCACTAGTCCAGCTCTAGATACAAATTCTCTAAAATATATTCAAAGAGTAGTTGTGAAAGAGCTGTGCAGGCAGCACATCTTACACTCATGCAAATTAGGCGACTTGCATCAGTAGCAAAAGATCGAAAAGTGCCCCAATTGCAGGTACAGGGGCCCGTGAATTTAGTAGAGCATTGGCGGCACAAAATTCGAGACTAGGTGGATTGGTTAATGCCTCGTTTGTGCCGTAAAAAGTTTGCCAGCAAAACATACCGTTTGAAAATTATTCTGATTTTTAGATGTGCTGCTAATAGGCCACCAGTCATTAGGGATTTTTACCTGTAAATAACTCAGGAAAATTCACAAAATGCACAATTCGAAAATGCCGCCGGCGCCGCCATCTTACCAAGATGGCCGCCCAAAAACGGTTTTTCGCATATATCTCAAAAACTGTGGATTTTTCGAAAAAATATATGGTGAGCAAAATGAAAAAGATGGCATATTTTCACGAGAGTTAACCCTTAGGCAGAAAACCAGAAATTTTTAATAAACGGTGGTCTATATTTTATCAAAATAATTTATTAATCATTTAATTAATTGAGATTCACTGTAAACCCCATAAACGCAAATAGAGATTTAACCCCAAGTCGATTGTGTATTACTTAATTTTTTAAGAAAAATCGACCATACCCTGTACAGTCATGTCCTTTTTTTTTAAATTATATTAATTATATATTTTATAGAATGTGGCCCGTAGAATCCATAATTTCAAACAGTTCCAAGATTGGGCTACTAGTTCAAAAGTTACAGCCCTTTGAATTTTCTTTCGAAATTGGTTTCTAGTCTATAACTTTTGATTGAGAAGTTTGATCGAAAAAGTACGAATTGTTTTGGATTCTACGCACCAAAATTAATATGAAAAAGTGTTTTCCCGAGAAATTTTGGTGCAGTCGATTTTTGGTAAATAAGGAAGGTTATACACTGCCTTTTTTTGATCCCCGAAAAAAAAATTGTCTCAGATCGACCCGGTAAAAAAATTTTCTTATAGAATGTGGCCTGTAGAATCCATAATTTCAAACAGTTCCAAGATTGGGCTACTAGTTCAAAAGTTACAGCCCTTTGAATTTTCTTTCGAAATTGGTTTCTAGTCTATAACTTTTGATTGAGAAGTCTGATCGAAAAAGTACGAATCGTTTTGGATTCTACGCACCAAAATTAATAAGAAAAAGTGTTTTCCCGAGAAATTTTGGTGCAGTCAATTTTTGGTAAAAAAGGAAGGTTATACACTGCCTTTTTTTGAGCCCGAAAAAAAAATTGTCTCAGATCGATCGGGAAAAAACATTTTCTTATAGAATGTGGCCTGTAGAATCCATAATTTCAAACAGTTCCAAGATTGGGCTACTAGTTCAAAAGTTACAGCCCTTTGAATTTTCTTTCGAATTTGGTTTCTAGTCTATAACTTTTGATTGAGAAGTCTGATCGAAAAAGTACGAATTGTTTTGGATTCTACGCACCAAAATTAATAAGAAAAAGTGTTTTCCCAAGAAATTTTGGTGCATTCGATTTTTGGTAAAAAAGGAAGGTTACACACTGCCTTTTTTTGAGCCCCGAAAAAAAAATTGTCTCAAATCGACCCGGAAAAAAAATTTTCTTATTTTCTTATAGAATCTGGCCTGTATAATCCATAATTTCAAACAGTTCCAAGATTGGGCTACTAGTTCAAAAGTTACAGCCCTTTGAATTTTCTTTCGAAATTGGTTTCTAGTCTATAACTTTGATTGAGAAGTCTGATCGAAAAAGTACGAATTGTTTTGGATTCTACGCACCAAAATTAATAAGAAAAAGTGTTTTCCCGAGAAATTTTGGTGCAGTCGATTTTTGGTAAATAAGGAAGGTTATACACTGCCTTTTTTTGAGCCCCGAAAAAAAAATTGTCTCAGATCGACCCGGAACCCCAAGCCGATTGTGTATTACTTAATTTTTTAAGAAAAATCGACCATATCCTGTACAGTCATGTCCTTTGAGGGTTGCAATTATTGAGGTGGGTTAAATATTGTTGTTTCATTGCTCGATTATGTTCAAGCGATTTACTGTAAACCCTATAAACGCAAATGGAAATTTAACCCCAAGCAGAATATGTCGTATTACTTAACTAAAATTACATGCTCTATCTACGCAGGCCTGACGGACCTGGTTCGTTAATGTCAGTGTTTTCAATGCCGAATGCGTCCATTGAATTTATCCCATCGAAGCTTGCAACTTTTATTTGAAACTTTTTTTGATATCTCTCCTTGTTACTAAAATATTTAAACTTTTTAAAAATGTCGATTTTCACTTTTTTCCAATTATCTACAGAACGAATTATTTTTTTCAAAATATCACATCGGAATATCCATCAGCAGCAAAAACTACACAACTTGGCCAATTTAACCGAATCTATAAGTATAAAAATAACAAAGATAGCCATGCTATCCTACTCAATTTAAGACACCCTGTATACTCTAGTTTTTGTACTCCTGTCTGCAATCAGCTACAGCAATTTGAATGTTCAAATTTGAAAGGAAAAATTTGTTTGATTGTAGCATTAATATACCTACCAAGCTACGGCGCAGAAATGAGGGTTTAAAACTCTACAGAAAAAGCTATGAAGAAACTACTGCCTCCCAAATTCGAAAAGTTAAGTTAATAATATGGTGCAAGATCCAAAATATAGGGTGGCCCACTGAAAACAGTCAATGCCAATTTTGGCCGCTTAACAACAGTTTTGCCAGAAACCCTCGAACGCGTCAATTTAGTTATTTAGTTTCGAGGGGGCATCTAAATTAAATAATACCTACTATTAACTTAACTTCAACTTTGAGAAAGGGGTGAATTTCACCATAAATTTTAAAGTTCGATACGCATGTTCTTCCTGTTTTTAGCACTGTTTTTATTTTTCAAATCCGATCAATAGATACGGATATTTAAATGGATTTGTGAGAGCCGTTTTAAATGTTTATCACGTAGGCGTTGTAACTCAAAAATAATAATAGGTTTTTTTAAAGCGGAGTTACTATTATTTCAACGCCTATGTGATAAACATTTAAAACGGCTCTATAAATCCATTTAAAGCTCCGGACCTACTGATCGGTTTTGAAAAATAAAAACCATGCTGAGAACAGAATGAACATACGTATTGAACTATCAGACGTTTACCCCACCCCTTCCCATTTAAAATTTTTAGGGAAAATTCACCCCTTTCTCAGGGTTGAAGTTATGTAAATAGTATTATTTAATTTAGATGTCCCTCTTAAAACTAAAATTGACGTGTTCGAGCGTTTCTGGCAAAATGGTCGTTAAACGGCCAAAATTGGCATTGACTGTTGGCCACCCTGTATACATACATATAAAGGTAATCATACATTATCAAATTGTGTTTGACATTTTAGTGTGTACTGTCACTTTTTGTCCCTTAAACAGAAAACAAAGCACGTTGATTTAGTCCACGGAGTACAAAAAACCATATTTTTCGACCTTGGGGGAGAACCGCTCGCGCCACCCTCTAGGATGAAAGGTACACAGATCGGTTTCCGCATCGATTGATTTTACGCAAAAGTGGTCAAAACTCACTTTTTATTACAAACTTTTTTTGTGCTCAGTTGCAGCGGCACAAATATGAACATTCTTGTAAAGTTTCGTGTGAACAAAGTGCACTTATTTTTAATATTTTTTATTATACCTGAATCACAATCTCCGTTTTAAACACTCAAATGCGTGCGAAAAAGGGCCTTTAAAACACACGTGCTTTAAAGTTGCTAAGTAACGATACTTCAAGTATGACTTTTGAAACTGTCATCTGGATGAAATAAAAAATCCTCTTAGGTCGCTTTCTGTAAATGCAGAACATTTCTTTGGCTTTTGTACCTATCCTTTGGTTGAAGCTTTCACAAACGCGCGTAATTTAGGGTATGCTTCCAAATCTGTTCCACTTTTTAATCGCAGCATTGCTTTAAAGTTTTGAATGAATGCACCAAAATATAGAAGATTTAAATACCTTTGACATTTCCTTCATATATGCCAGCATTATGGATGCATTTAAGACTGTATTCGTAACTTCCTATTCATCCATGGAGACAATTTTTCATATTCTTTATAATAGGCTTTACTGGAGTTGGAGTTTACACCTATCAACGTTTGTTTAGATTTTACAACAATCGATTTAATGGACGGTGTATTATCTTTTTCAACGGAAATCGTTTAATTCACAAAGACGATGATTTTTATAAGCAAACGTCAAGTGACATTTCCATGGCAATCGTGAAATTACGAACACCCAGCCCACTTAATTAGACATGTATTCGAGTATAACGTCAATATGACTTCATTGTATTTCCTATTTTTAAATTATACTGCAGGTATAATAAAAAATACTATAAGATACACGTGTATAATTGGTCTTTAAAGCACTTGCAACGTTAAAGGCACTCCGCTTTGCGTCGTGCCCTTAAACTCGTTGCGCGTGCTTTAAAGACTTGATTATACACTTGTATCTTAATATACTATTTCCACACGACAATAAAGCTGAACAAGCGGAAAATGATGCAGATGTGCTGATTGCCAGCTTGTGCTCCAAATTTAGTGCTGCAGTCATAGGTGGCGAAGACGTTGATGTAACAGTAAAAGTAAACTCAATTTTGCTACTTTCCCACCAAGTTCAAAAATTCTATGGAATCGAAAGAAATCCAAAGACTGGGACTGGAAACTTGGCAGCAATACACTTCCACTTTCAGTGTATCAACTTTTTCTTCAGTTGAATACACAAACTAAGATAAAAATACAGAAGCTAAAGCAACATTATTCAAATTTATTAATACCACTCGAACCCGACTTGAGCTCTTCTACAGTCCAAAACCAGATGCCGATTAATCCCCTCAATTTTATTCAGACCCTACGAACTACAAAATCTAGGTTTGCTAAAATTTTGGCATGATCAAATCTCTAATTTGAACACCCTGTATATCTTCTAATAAAATTTACTTTCTATAAACCCTTTTTGCGGAACAAAATTTTTTAGATTCTGGGGCTCCCCACTCCCACCTTCCAAAGATATCCGAAGTTATAGCTTCTACACCACTATTTAAAAGTTGTCCCAAATAAATTTAAACTTCCTAAAACTTGAGTTTCAAATACCAGTCATTGAGGGGGACCATTTTTATACAGAGATTACTCTTTAACTTTAATTCTGCGCTAAAGGTAGCAGACCCCTTTTGAGATTCGTCTTAAATCTGCAAATACTTGTTACTTAAAGTGTTTTCTGTGTTGATCTGCGGTGAATTTCGCTTCAGGATTTGCAGAAGCATTTCTTAATTTTTTAGATGTTTACAGCTTGCTACCAAGACAACTTTAAGATTTGCAACTTTAGCCCTCATTGAGGGGTAGGTTTGTAGGCTGTGACCCTTTAAAATATTATGGTGGTAATCAAAAATATTAGAATGGGAAATGAGCATTCCCTATTAAATATCCGTAGCATGTATGGGTAGTCTTTGTCTTCATGTCTTTCTCTCTGTTGAGTTCTGCTCTTCTTTGTTTCCATCTTTTCTAAAATCTTCTTCATCCAATTATTTCCTCTCTCCATTCGTCTCATTGTTTTTCTCGTTCTTGGTACCGCTGTTCATACCAGATGATCTATATTCTCTTTTTTCTCGTCACATAGGTGGAATTTCCTTCCTTGTTCTTCTTCATCTTCTCTCTTGTTTTCTAGATATGAACCTCGACCGTATCTTTTTATATGTTCCCATCTCTTGAGAATGTCCTCCCTCTATTGTTGCAATTGTAGTTGTTAATTCTTTTTTCGATACTTTCCCTTCTTTTTCTCACTAAGCTTTCTCTCTCTTCTTCACACATCTTACCACCCTTCGTTCTATCTCTGTTTTTATCTTTTCCATTTAGTACCACCCCTACATCGGTAACATGAAGACGCTTTCATTAAAAAGAGGAATTTGAAACGAAGAATTGAATCGATAATTTTCCTAATCAAATTTCATTATTTTAGCAAAAGCAGTGTCCCTGGCCAAATCCATTACTGAAAGACTGATTCAACGGCTACTCTGCGGTGTTGGAATGATGGAGCCACGATTCGCAAGCAAATTTTTGGTTACCTTGCACGACGATAGTGTAAGCACTATCGAATCATCAATTTTTCCTGACAATTTTTGCAGGTCTTCAACGAAGAACTGGATTACTTAGTCCGTCTCGACTCGCTGTCCACGCCCAAGCTGCACCCGACGGAGTATTCTCCCAAATACACCATCGTCGAGGGTAACAGTGGAAATCGGCTGGCAGGTTACGCGCAAGTTCGTCTACACCAACCCTACTGTGTGGATTGGCAGGAGTTCGTTAATCCCAAAGGATACCTTCGGAGGTGAGCTCGTGCTGGTTAAAGCGGTTGTTCACGGTTGTCGTCGTTGCAGAGACAAGGTGCAGGCGAAATTGGTGGAGCTTTTGAGTGTGGCGGCATCGACCGACGTTCCGGATTCGCCACTAACGGTGGACGAGTCGCTGGTTTGCGGTTCTCCGGGGAAAATTATGGATGCGCTCACTTTGCACCAGGTGCTCCACATCCCATCCGAAAAGCACGTGTTTTATGGACCATGTAAGTCTCGCGGAACTGCCGACCTGGTGCGATATTCAGTTTCAGCTGGAAAAACGCCCCGATTTCCCAACCCTCGCGACTTTAAATTGGCGATAGTCGACGATCCCAGTGGAATACGCATTCGCGTCGGTTTCCATTCGCCGGCTCTATCGTCCATTTGCATCGACGTTCGGTTACTCGTCGCCATCGGTTTTGACGCTTGGCCGTCCAGCTCGAACTTTCCGGTTCGTGTTCCACTAGGACACTCAGATTGTGTTTTGTATTACAAAGCAGCACAAACGGTAGCTAGTTTTGATTTTTTACTTTACAAATTACGGCTCCTTCCTCCTAGGGACTGTACCTGGTCGGATATGGGGTTCAATCAATCGGCTGGCAAATAAGGTTACCCGCGGCAGAATGCACACTGGAGAGCAACTACAGTCCAAATAGTACAGTGAGGCGAATTTTTCTGATACTCTCCTCCGTCTTACGCGAAATCAACGAAGATCACCGCCGATACCAGGTACCACCCCCAAAGCCCGTCCCTTTCAACTGTTACAGATTTCCCATAGAATTCTCAACACCTACTCACTCCGATCGGCGCTCTTCTCGCACCTCGAAGACGACCTATCAACCCCCACGAAGGTCACCCTGAATTGGTCACCGAAATATCTCTCCACGCACGTTCTGACCGTTTTGGACCTCCTAGTGATGACTTTGCGCAAACAAAGACAGCCGAATTACTTTTTCCCCGACGCCAACATTCTCGTAAATCCCGGCCACTTGTGCGAGGACGACTACGCGATCGAATCAAACCGAGTTAAGGCGATCATGCTGAGATTCTTCGACGAATCACTGACGTCGTTACGACGCAACGTTAACTTCACCCAATTTTTGACCGATCAGCAAATCGAAATGGCACTGCTCAACAGATGGAAGGAACTAATCGACGGACTCACGCCGCCTCCCTCGACGAGAGGTAGACGAATTTGCTTCGCCGGCTCGAAACTCCGCAGAGACGTCGTCTTTACCCAGTACTCCACCAGGCAACTGGAGTACATCGGGTTAACCTTAAAGCACCTGCTTTTGGTGAGGCAAAACACTTTGTTGGTAAGTCGGTTGAGACAGTCCAAGTGGTAAATGGCGAATTTTTAGTTTGGCGATGAGCTGTACTGGGCCGAGCACTTAAACTTATTCAACTTACAGGAGGATTCGGTTGAAGATGTTATTTACATATTGGTAACTGTGATCGAGCAGGCGCGCGATAGGTACTTAGATTGTCTTCCAGAAGCGATCTCTCGCGAGCTAGATAAGGCAAGACTAAGGAGGCAAATTGATATTTCCACCTCCAAGCTGGTGGAACAGGTGAGAAAGGAGAGGGAGGTTGCTAACAAGGGATACGTCGACGACACCACGCTGGTTAAAACAATACTGAGATGGCTGTACAAAGGGTTGGATTACAAGAAGTACCTGGCGCCTGTTTTGCGTCCGTACTTGAGGGTGGTTTTTCTAGCATCTCACGGCGCCTCGTGGCATTTGGAGGCGATTAGGAACGAGGAGTTTTACAACGAAATTAGAGCTTTGGGGGTCTTTGCCAAATTAGTTAATCTCGGTAGGATAACGCCTGCCCAGGGTTTGGTGGACGCGGTCGCCAAGAACTGGAGTTGGGCCAAAAGCATGCTGAAGACGATTGAAGCTGAAAATTTAAGGCTGATTTTTGTGTCTGGCAGCCGCAAATCGTGTAGACACATACTGGCCTTGCCTTCTAGGCCCAATTCGAACCGGTCCAAGCTGTGCTATTCCCACGACCAGACGACAATGGGATCGAAAGACTCCTCCAATCCTATTTTACTGAAACGTAAGTAACGGCTCGTCGTTTCTCCACGATTATCTCTGCCATTCGTGTAGTTAGATCAAAAGGTGAGAAACCAAGCGTGGACGACAGTTTTCAACCTCCTCACCACGTGCTGAAGAATTTGTCACCATTAAATCAAACGACTAAATACTTCCGGAGAATGGGAGAGTATCGCTGCCTAGGCAATATATTTGAGACGATTATTGCAATGAAAAAGTTAAATGTAAGTAAAAGCCTATTCTCATAGATCACAAGGTATATCGCCCTGAAAATTATTTTAGCAAAAATTATAGTGCTTTTTGGGCGTTTTCTTTCATTATAATTCGGTTTTTCACCCTTAATTTTTCACGTACCGAAGCGATCTTAAAGTCTGTCGCCAATTCTTTTAGATTTCGACTTGTAGAATCAAAACCGCCCTGAAAATTTAAAATCGGATTCTTTTGGTAAAAACTATAGCGCTTTTTGGGTGTTTTCTTTCATTATAATTCGATTTTTCATGCTTAATTTTTTACGTGCCCAAGCGATCTTAAAGTATGTCACCAATTCTTTTAGATTTCGACTTGTAGAATCAAAACCGCCCTGAAAATTTAAAATCGGACTCTTTTAGTAAAAACTATTGCGCTTTTTGGGTGTTTTCTTTCATTATAATACGCTTTTTAACCCTTAATTTTCCACGTGCCGAAGAGATCTTAATGTATGTTGCCAATTCTTTTAGATTTCGACTTGTAGAATCAAAACCGCCCTGAAAATTTAAAATCGGACTCTTTTAGTAAAAACTATAGCGCTTTTTGGGTGTTTTCTTACATTCTAATAGGGTTTTTAACCCTTAAATTTCCACGTGCCGAAGAGATCTTAAAGTATTTTGCCAATTCTTTTAGATTTCGACTTGTAGAATCAAAACCGCCCTGAAAATTTAAAATCGGACTCTTTTAGTAAAAACTATAGCGCTTTTTGGGTGTTTTCTTACATTCTAATACGTTTTTAACCCTTAAATTTCCACGTGCCGAAGAGATCTTAAAGTATTTTGCCAATTCTTTTAGATTTCGACTTGTAGAATCAAAACCGCCCTGAAAATGTAAAATCGGACTCTTTTAGTAAAAACTATAGCGCTTTTTGGGTGTTTTCTTACATTCTAATACGCTTTTTAACCCTTAATTTTCCACGTGCCGAAGAGATCTTAATGTATGTTGCCAATTCTTTTAGATTTCGACTTGTAGAATCAAAACCGCCCTGAAAATTTAAAATCGGACTCTTTTAGTAAAAACTATAGCGCTTTTTGGGTGTTTTCTTACATTCTAATAGGGTTTTTAACCCTTAAATTTCCACGTGCCGAAGAGATCTTAAAGTATTTTGCCAATTCTTTTAGATTTCGACTTGTAGAATCAAAACCGCCCTGAAAATTTAAAATCGGACTCTTTTAGTAAAAACTATAGCGCTTTTTGGGTGTTTTCTTACATTCTAATACGCTTTTTAACCCTTAATTTTCCACGTGCCGAAGAGATCTTAATGTATGTTGCCAATTCTTTTAGATTTCGACTTGTAGAATCAAAACCGCCCTGAAAATTTAAAATCGGACTCTTTTAGTAAAAACTATAGCGCTTTTTGGGTGTTTTCTTACATTCTAATAGGGTTTTTAACCCTTAAATTTCCACGTGCCGAAGAGATCTTAAAGTATTTTGCCAATTCTTTTAGATTTCGACTTGTAGAATCAAAACCGCCCTGGAAATTTAAAATCGGACTCTTTTAGTAAAAACTATAGCGCTTTTTGGGTGTTTTCTTACATTCTAATACGCTTTTTAACCCTTAATTTTCCACGTGCCGAAGAGATCTTAATGTATGTTGCCAATTCTTTTAGATTTCGACTTGTAGAATCAAAACCGCCCTGAAAATTTAAAATCGGACTCTTTTAGTAAAAACTATAGCGCTTTTTGGGTGTTTTCTTTCATTCTAATACGGTTTTTAACCCTTAATTCTTCACGTGCCGAAGCGATCTTAAAGTATGTCGCCAATTCTTTTAGATTTTGACTTTTAGAATCCAAATCGACCTGAAAATATAAAATTGTACTCCTTTAGCAAAAATTATAAAACTTTTTGGGTGTTTTCTTTCATTCTAATACGGTTTTTCACCTATAATTTTTCACATCCTAAGGTATGTCGTCAATTCGGTTAGATTTTGACTAGTAGAATACAAAGGCCATGAAAATTAAAAATCGTACTCGTCTAGCCAAAATTATAGAGCTTTTTGTGCTTTTTTTTAAATTCCAGTCTTGCTCGTAAAGCAAGATTGCTTTATATTTAGGTGAACAAGACACTAAAATAATTTCCAGTGAGTTTTTGAGAATTTATTCCAACTGCAGACGAGGAGAGCCACGCCACCCCTTGTATAACTTTCCCGAACCCCCATCATCGCCGACACAATAAAATAGAATAAATTAAACTTCCATATAGCTCGCCCTTTTGTTCCATTTTAAAACTTTCCATTTACACAAAACCGAATTGCGCTAATTTATAATTCACGTCGCTCTCTCTCTCTCGTCATTTCAGATCCTCCAAGAGGTATCCGCACTACTGCCCGACGAGGAAGATCGATTGGAAACCCTAGAAGCAATTCAAAAACTAACAAACGAGAAAGCAAAGCAAACATTCAATAACAAGAAATGTAATGCATTTGTACAGCTCTCGAACTCAAAACGGAAAATAAATCCCGAAAGGCCTTCGGAAAATCGGCAGAGATACACGCCGAAGGAGGAGAGCGCCGGCATTCGAGAGGTAATCGCAATTGACTCGGCCGCGGGCCCGGAAGAAAAACGATTAATAAATGTGGATAGATTAGGTATTGAAAAGGGGTTGAAACGCGATAAGGGAACACTTATTGGAAGTTGTCGTGCTGCTCGTATTCGCGAGGATACGAGCGTCGAAGATTATTTTAAAGTGCAGCCTCTTAAAGGACGATCTAGTTTTAAGTATTGATCTGTTACACGTAGGACGATAGTTATTTTTTATTTCCATGTAACGTTTTATGAATCATAGCATCGTTTAGTTTATTATTATCTTTTGTGATAGCCTTAATAATGTGGGATTGGTAGTAAAGCTTTATGATGCATGTTTGATGGGATTTTTATACTTTCTGTATAATAAATCTATTAAATTGTAGGTTTTTTGTTTTATTAGTGCCCTGAAGCGACGTCAAGTCAAATACTCGTGTAGTAAACTCACGTTTTTATATGGGCGAACATAACAAATATAAGTGTGCAAAGAAAATGTGCACGTAAGAATGAATATCCATTGGAAGAAAAACAAGAGAGGGAAAACAGGGTTAAAACAAAAATAAAACATGCAATTTTTGTTCCGGCAACAAGCAGAGATGAACATTTCTGAGAACATAGAACATAGAATCCATAATTTCAAACAGTTTGAAGATTGGGCGTGAAACAAAAAATATTGAAGCCTTACAAAGGTGACGAGGAGTAAACGTAAAAAATTCATAATTAAAAAACTACGAAGCGTGGCATTTTTGTGTCGATGTATATGGTGTTCCTAGGATCCCCTTTAACGTTCTTGAGGGACCAGACTTCCCAAACGAATTTTCGGGGACGATTTTTCTGGAGGTCGATCTTCCAGTTTGCTCTGGTTTTTGGCGGTACAGGCACAGAAACAGTTTCTTGAAGAAGGAAAACTCAAGGTGTGACTAATTTGCATTCGCAACTTGAAAACTTACTTTAGGGTTTATAAAGAGGATTCAATTTTGCTTTCCATAGTGTACACATACCTTGGGCTCGAGTTTACAGGTCACTGGTCATTAGTCATCGATCCAGTGGCGAATTTTTATTTACTGACACAATAAAAAATAAACAAAGAAAGTGTTCTCGCAATTTCGTACGTGAATGCATCCCTTCGCTTTCAGAATATAACACACGAAACAAACGAATGCCTCAGAGGGAACGTCACGTAAAAACGACTTGGCGTAAAATAAAATTGCAGAATAGTTTGAAGCCCGTGACAAGTTTTCTATTAAAGTTATAAATGACTTAACCGTTAACCCACTCTCCCTTTGAAGAGGTTCATAATTTCTAAATCTCAAGCAATGAAATTACGTCAGGTTTCATTGTCCCAATTCCAGAAGGGGCGCTTTTCGATTATTTTATTTCGAGCTTTCATAACGTGCATACGAAACTGCTTTCAAGGGAATTGGAGACGACGATTTGAATGGCAAATGATCTCTAAGGCTATCTATTGTCAGAAATTGTAGAACTAAGCTCTGAAGGTTCTTCTTGTTACCGTTTTTCAGTTGTATCTAATTTGAAGTAACACCAATAGATCTGGATTAAGAAATTCGAACTGCTTATTGTACGTGGAAAATAGAAATGCTCCCACCATATTTCAAAACGTACCTAGTCGCCCCAGGTTTGGCATCGTAATCTTATAAATGAAAAACGGCTGGACCGATTTTAGTGATTTTCGGTTTGTTGGATTAGTGTTCCCTGGGAATAGGACTTAAGATATCAAAACAGGTAAAAATTTGACTGGAAAAATGGGAAAATTCACGATTATATATATAACACGTTCCAAACTATACAGTGAATTTTTTTTAAATGCCAACATAGGAGTTTGCATGCAATGTAATTTCCCTATGTTCGATTTTTAAAAAAACACATCAATCTATTGAGTAGTTCAAATGAGTAGTAGATACAATTGACAGCTGTCACATTTTTAAAAATACCGCCGTCCAATTTAATTACGAAATCGGTTAGGTTATTGCTTAGAATGTCAAGGAGGACACTTCGAACATTTATTGTAATTGTTTTCGGTATTTATTTTCTTATTTTCTTCATTTATGTATTGAATAGATCAAATTAGTAGAATACCAGGTGCACATGACCTACAAATAATTGAAGGTTGGTTCACAATCAGTTGTCGTGTCAGTGCGTGGCCTGTGAGGTCAAGTTATCGTAAGTTTAAGAAAAATGTATCTTAAAGTTGCAATGGCTTCACATGGCTTCTTTAAAAAAATCTTACCGAGTGCTCTTCATCATAAAGACTATAGTTGCTGTTCATAGTCACACAAGTTGCGCGATTTGGGAATGTGAACCGCGCACACCTCATTATTGATGTGTTTTTTTTAAAATCGAACATAGGGAAATTACATTGCATGCAAACTCCTATGTTCGCATTAAAAAAAAACTCACTGTATATATAAAATAGTAAACCCGATATGTCTTTGCAATCTTATAAATGAAAAACGGCTGGACCGATTTTAGTGATTTTTGGTTTGTTGGATTAGTGTTCCCGGGGAATAGGACATAGGATATCAAAACATGCGAAAATTTGACTGGAAAAACGGGAAAATTCACGATTATATATATAACACGTTCCAAACGATATATAAAATAGTAACTCTCCTCAAGACAGTCTCCTGTGCTTGCAAGGGAGGGTGCAACACATGGGCGGCATTTGAGGGCGCCAAATTCAAAGCATAAATAAGATACTAAAGGAAATTCTGAATACTAGGTATCCGTATCCTCAACAACATATACCTTCCCCATAGAGTGCGAAAATACATTGAATTCCAGACTTCTAACGCACGTTTCTTCAGATTCTCTGTCTCATGAACCTCTGATACCAAATCAATCAATTTTGTTTGTTAGCATCAACTGGATATGCTCCTATGTTTTTTAGGTATCTAGTCAAATAAGGTAGGAGTATCCAAAAGCCTCTTGGATTTTTATAAACCTGGATTTATTTAGATACACTTCAAGGGTATGAAACCGAGTCCTTAGTACTTTTAAAAATTTAGGGATCTTAGGAACACCGCTAACGGCGGTCCTTCAAGCGGCAATGGACACCATTACAATTAAATCGCATTCACGTCCTTTCATAATAATGTCCCAAATGAGCCTTAATTAAATTCGCACCGTCATTATTATTCAAGAGGCGAGATGAAAGTATCTGTACGTGGATAAGGACTACGAGGTGAATTATAAAGCAATTAAACGTTAAATTTTCCTTCGGTCGGGAATAACTCCACCAACAAAGTACGTTTTCGCCACTCGATTAACAGAATTGCTGACTTTGAAGGGACGAAGTGCATCACCTTTTCGAAATTATGCACCGTTAAATTAACGAACGTCCCTGCACAATGATGTTTTTAGATCAATGGCGCGTCGCGACGTCGCAGTCGATCCTGCATCCCAAGGTGTGTCAGACGCAGCATCTCAGCTCCCGGTTAACTTAACCCTACCAGTAGCTACCCCTATCCGCTATAAACTCGTTTAACGCGATGTACTGCATTTGAATCTGACGATCGCTCTGAACGTTTTGTGCTGGGTTTAATTACTATCTCGATGGTGAATGTCTGTGATTTTGACTGTATGGTAAGTGGGCACGATTTTTTGAAAATATGCATTTAATTAGCTTACTCGATGCGATTATTGATTGTGTGAAATTTAACTCCAATTAAAAGCACTTTTGCTCATAAAGGAAATTGATGAGATTCTCTTGTTAGCTAATTACTCGCCGTTTTGTTTAATTAACTGGAGCGCGTTTAATGTTCTTTTATTGGGTGATTTTATTTTTCAGTAACAGGTGCTCTCGAATATTAAAAAGAAACCACTTCTTTCTCTCCAAATTGATACAACCTCCCCGATTCCTACAACTCAATGAGATTTTGAAACTTGTAATAATAAAAATTTACTGCTACTGAACGTAGTTTCTCCAAGGTAAATGAGGCGCGAGTGTGTCCAGTACAAATGAGAAAATTTAAACCCATTACAAACATGAGAAAGGAATTGCCGTTTTGTAGAGTTTTGTAAGTCCTTATTATACTTTGGTACCTTCCGTCGCCCTCAGTAAATAAATTTATGTCTTTTAATATTAACGCGCTGATAAATAAGTGGACATATGTCCATTTTTCAAAGAGAGACACATTTCACCCTGAAGGAGATGAGAGAATTCCTGTCGTAAACACTTTCCATCCCCTGCGAAAAGTAGGACTCGAGATCTTCTTTTATGTCAGTAGGTCCTTGCCTTCTGATGATTCCTCATAAAAACACTTCCATCCACTGTAGAACATTTTAAAAGTACGTGCTCTTAAGATAAGACATTAGATACCCCTAGACAAGGTAGTTTTGGGGTTGGAACTCTTTACTTGTGTCAATTTTTTCTAATGGGATCCTGCCTTCTGAAGGAAATGAGTGATCCTGTCGCAAACGCCTTCCACATCCTACGAAAAAAGTAGAACAACTTACTAAAGGGGGCACACTGTTCTTTTCTTAGAGTAACACGTTAAATCAATACAAAACTTTTTCTAAACTCAGGGAAATAAGGTGACGGGTTTGGAACTCAAATTTCGCTTTATTTTTTTTAGTGGGACACTGCGTTCTAATGGAAATAAATTATTCCTTTCGCGTCCCACGAAAAAATTAGAACACAGCCCTGGTGCAGATAAAGCGCCTTTTCTTAAAGCGTCATATATGATAGTAAATAGTTGGGTTACAAGGTGGTAGCATGGCATTTATAAAAGCCGCCAAGCTCACGTTCCATTTCACATGTCCACGATCCATTTGCCCTTTATAAGTGCCCTCTTCCTACACTTCCTTTTCAAGATATTCACTTCGACTTCACCAATAGATATCTCTTGCCCAGACGATTCATTCTGCCTTTGTGAGCATTCTCCTCCGACAGTTCGCTCTTGAGATATAAGGAATTATAACCCATCACGGTAAGGCCACGAAGGAGAACTATGGTTGGTAAAAATTAATTCCTTTTGTTGAAATTTTCATTAGAGTAATATGACGGATAAAACAATTTTTTGATAGAGAACAGTTTCTTTTGTTGAGACCTTTAATTAGAAGACCATGAAAGATAGATATCAATTTCTAACCCTCCCCCGTTACCCATTGATCACAAAAAGGAGTCGTGCGGGAAAGTTATAGTTTGTAGAAACTAATTCATTTAGTTGAAACCTTGAAGATAAAACGGAGGATTAAACCAGTCCACCCACACCCCCCAAAAAAAAGAGCGGGTAGTTGGGTGAAAACCAATTCATTTCGATGAGACCTATCAATAGTATACCATGACGAGTAGAACGCCCCCCCCCCCCATTCCCCTAAAAAGAAGTTCAAAACCGCAGAGGAAGGCCTTATGCAAAAACAGAAACCAGCCTTAAAAATGTAGTGCTCCCCTCTACACTAAATCTATACGAACCTTCTCCTACGCTCAGGCAATGGAATTTGGATTCCATCCCTTTCCGGGTCGATCCGAAACAATTTTTTCTTCGGGGCTCAAAAAAGGCAGTGTATAACCTTCCTTATTTACCAAAGATCGACTGCACCAAAATTTCTCGGGAAAACACTTTTTCTTATTGATTTTGTTGCGTAGAATCCAAAACAATTCGTACTTTTTCGATCGGACTTCTCAATCAAAAGTTATGGACTAGACAATTTCGAAAAAAAATTCAAAGGGCTGTAACTTTTGAACTAGTAGCCCAATCTTGGAACTGTTTGAAATTATGGATTCTACGGGCCACATTCTAAAAAATTTTTTTCCGGGTCGATCTGAGACAATTTTTTTTTCGGGCTCAAAAAAAGGCAGTGTATAACCTTCCTTTTTTACCAAAAATCGACTGCACCAAAATTTCTCGGGAAAACACTTTTTCTTATTAATTTTGGTGCGTAGAATCCAAAACAATTCGTACTTTTTCGATCAGACTTCTCAATCAAAAGTTATGGACTAGAAACCAATTTCGAAAAAAAAATTCAAAGGGCTGTAACTTTTGAACTAGTAGCCCAATCTTGGAACTGTTTGAAATTATGGATTCTACAGGCCACATTCTATAAGAAAATTTTTTTCCGGGTCGATCTGAGACAATTTTTTTTCGGGGCCTCAAAAAAAGGCAGTGTATAACCTTCCTTTTTTACCAAAAATCGACTGCACCAAAATTTCTCGGGAAAACACTTTTTCTTATTAATTTTGGTCCGTAGAATCCAAAACAATTCGTACTTTTTCGATTAGACTTCTCAATCAAAAGTTATGGACTAGAACCCAATTTCGAAAGAAAATTCAAAGGGCTGTAACTTTTGAACTAGTAGCCTCTAGGACTCATTGGACGCGGCCCTTACGACAATTACAGAGAAGAGAATATTGAATCGATACCGCCCTTAGAAAAACGTTTTAATGTCCTTTTCCCTACAAGACTCTCGAATACTGGGGGGTACACCATCGCCTCCAGACCCTCGGGTTCCACATTCTTCCCCAAAACAATAGTATTATCTATACATAGAATATAAACCATATAAAAGTATTCTATACCTCCCAAGCCCCCCGGTTATACATTCTTCCCCAATATGTATAGAACACAGATAATAGACCATAATTTTTTGAAATGGGCCATCAAAACTAACACCAGGAGCTCTTCGAGTACGGAATACTCGTCAGGAAAGGAATATTTCTATAGTCTCTTATACAAAACTACCACAACAGCCCTTAGGGCTAAATATTGCGTGGGAGACGGTAGCACCAGGGAATCTGGGGGGTATGGAATACCCCCTAGTATTTTACGAAGACGTTATGACAGATATCAAGAGAACATTTTCGTACACTGGGTGGCATTCCCTGCCCCCCAGGGGTAGTCGATTTTCGGTGAAAACAAAGGCTATACACTTCCCAATATTTTGGGTCGGAAAAATGAATTGTCTGAAATCGACCAGGAAAAAACATTTTCTGATAGATTTTGGCCTCTAGAATCCATAACTGCCAACAGTTTGAAGATTGAGCCACTAAATCAAAAGTTACAGCTTAAGTTAAAGGCACTTTCCGTGACAACAGCCAAGGATACTGTTTCGATTACCTTTAGTTTATTTGACACCTATACCTTCCTTCGACGACTTCTTCAGCTTGGTTTACGTCTACGTAGCTTCCTTTACTTCCAGGACCAAATCATCGATTCTTTATTGAATTATTCCACCAACTTCTTGTTTTTATCCCGCCTGACTTACCCCGTCACTCGGCTTTTGGACTTCTACACACTTATCACCTTTAGAACCTTCCTCAATTTCAATGATCTTCAGGGTACATCTTTCATATTTTAGCTACTTCTGAACTTCCTATTTCGATGCAACGTAAAATAAATTGGTCAATTCTTTAGATGTCAACAGAACAAATGCCATCTTTGTCTCACTATTAGATAGATAAATTGCGCTTTAACCTTTATCTCTCTTTAAATGTCCTTCTATTTGTCTTACTTTCCGAATGGCATTTGATGGAAATTTTGAACTGACCCACTTCATTATTCATCGCTGGCGATGCACATCATTAGCCTTACGATGACGTATGTACGAGCAGGAAAGTAAGTAAATACTCACCCCTATCCCGTTGGTGGTATTAACGTTGTCAAAAGACGGCAGGTGGTTCGATTGTTAGCGATGTCATGTTAATAATTAACATCCCCTAAATTGTTAACTTTAAGAACCGGATTTCCCCCTTCTTGTTCGCGCGCTGCTTCGACCCACATTGTACCCTCTCGAAAGGATGGTCGATATTGCGTTTTACATTTGCGCAAATTGTAAATTATTGCCAAACTGAGAAGCGCTAAACCGTGATTTACTGCCGAAATGGAATCACTAGACAATCGTGCACTTTTGGGAGTAGCACGAACGCCGGCACCTTCGTTGAATTCAATCACGTTGTTAATTAAAGGGAACATACGCCAGGTGTTGTTTCCAGCAATTGGATTTCGTAACAATGGGGTTAATCGGCGAAGCTGAGCTATGTATAAGTTTACAAGAGTCCCTTACCAACACTCAAACTAGCTGTCTATTAGTGGATCACCCTGTATTTACACGAAGTGCTTCACCATAAAGTCACATGTCATTGTTCATCCTTAGTGTTTCGGGAACAAAAAAAATAGTCATGAGTGCTAGGTCTGAACTATAAAGGGGATGTTCAATTTCTTAGAAGCCATAATGAGCTACAGCAGCTTTTGAAAGTCGTGGAGCACCAAGGCATATTTTGAGCATCCTTTTACCATTATCAGTGAAAAGCTCGTACTTCAGCTCTCTTTTTCTCTTTTAATAACCCTAAAATCTGGTCGTGGAACTCCACAAACGCTGAAGATCAATGTTCTTGAACGCACCGACAAACAAACCGGCATGTTGAATACGACGACAAAATTAGATTTAGTTTATTATCACAATTTCTTATCGCAAATGACCAGATTGTTCTTACATTTTAACATGCAATTTCACATTTTACAATTAAATAAACAATACACTATTAAAACAAATCTAATAGAAAAAATAACACTATAGAACTGCAAACCCAAATGAAATAAATCAATTCTGTGCTTACTCATAAATAATCCTCATTATTTTCAGTGTTTAGACCTAAAAGACGTCCACATGACAATATGGCGCATATTAATATTTTTCACGTAAATGTAAAAGGTATCTAAAAAAACAATAGTCTAGGTGAAGGTGGGAGGAGTATGATTTTTGGACGAATTGTATTGTACAGGTCAAAATCTAAAAGAAATTTTAAAAAAATTCAATTTTCTGGGGGATTTGAATTCTACTGGTCTAAATCTAAAAGAATTAGCGATATAACTTCGGATGGCTTTGGCACGTGAAAAGTTATAGGTGAAAAACCGTATTATAGAAGCAAAGGAACACAAAAAGCGATATAATTTTTGATAGAGGAATGGGATTTTGAATTTTCTGGGAGATTTGGATTCTGCAGGTCAAAATCTAAAAGAATTGGCGATTTAACTTAAGATAGCTGCGGCACATGAAAATTTATAGGTGAAAAACCGTATTATAGAAGCAAAGGAACACAAAAAGCGATATAATTTTTGATAGAGGAGTGCGATTTTGAATTTTCTTGGAGATTTGGATTCTACAGGTCGAAATTTAAAAGAATTGGCGAAATAACTTAAGATGGCTTCGGCACGTGAAAAGTTATAGGTGAAAAATCGTATTATAGTGACAAAGGAACACAAAAAACGCTATAATTTTTGATAGAGGAGTACGATTTTGAATTTTCTTGGAGATTTGGATTCTACAGGTCGAAATTTAAAAGAATTGGCGAAATAACTTAAGATGGCTTCGGCACGTGAAAAGTTATAGGTGAAAAATCGTATTATAGTGACAAAGGAACACAAAAAACGCTATAATTTTTGATAGAGGAGTACGATTTTGAATTTTCTTGGAGATTTGGATTCTACAGGTCGAAATTTAAAAGAATTGGCGAAATAACTTAAGATGGCTTCGGCACGTGAAAAGTTATAGGTGAAAAATCGTATTATAGTGACAAAGGAACACAAAAAACGCTATAATTTTTAATAGAGGAGTACGATTTTGAATTTTCTGGGAGATTTGGATTCTACAGGTCAAAATCTAAAAGAATTGGCGATATAACTTAAGATGCCTTCGGCACGTGAAAAGTTATAAGTGAAAAACCGTATTATACTGGCAAAGGAACACAAAAAGCGATATAATTTTTGATAGAGGAGTACGATTTTGAATTTTCTGGGAGATTTGGATTCTACAGGTTAAAATTTAAAAGAATTAGCGATATAACTTAAGATGGCTTCGGCACGTAAAAAGTTATAGGAGAAAAACTGTATTATAGTGGCAAAGGAACACAAAAAGCGATATAATTTTTGATAGAGGAGTACGATTTTTAATTTTCTGGGTGAAATGTATTCTACAGATCAAAATCTAAGAGAATGTAGGTGAAGTTACCTCCGATGACGATACAATTCCTATAGAAAAGCCTTCGTTTTTTAAAAAATAGGGTGTTACGAATTGAAAATTTGAGGGAAAAAGACAAACCAGGTTTAATTTGAGAACAGGAAAATTGTGAGCATCATCTATCGATTGATAGCAAACACGCTCCATAAATTTACTTCGGTTAACCTATATTAATATGGTAATCGAGGAACTAATTTACGACTGACGCACAAACAAATTACTGTGCATATATTTGCAATACAGTCGGTAAACTACATCGCCGTTGATACATGACGCGACTCGCCCGACTATTTGTTTGCATCAGCGATATTAGATCAAATTTATACCCTCGTCCGTTTTTAATCAAACTTGATTTACAACCCTGCATTATTAATAATATTTAAACAGTAATCTACGTTTTTTCGGGATTTGGGGACACTTGACCGTATAAATCGAATTGGGTAGGTATTTGTGGTCGCACGGGATTTTAACTGTACGAGATCAGATGGGGGATGGAACGCGAATTTACGTGGGTGACTGGAAATTTGCACAATTTCAACGTTAATCACGTATTAATGCGGAACGGAAGGATGATTTCAAACTATTTGAGATCGCCGAACTTTAATTCGATCGATTAGATCGCTACGGGCTACATTTCGAGCAGACATTAACAAATTTTCACATTGCACAAAATAATTCGGAAAATAAGAGGGGGGTAGTGTAATTGCTTCAACCACAATTTGTGCGAATAACAAACGGTGTGCGGAATTAAAGTGGTGTGAAAATGACCTGAAATGTTACTCACATTTTTATCCCAGCTCATAATTCCTCGTCATTTGCGACGCGTTTCGAAAGAGGTTTGGCACTTTTGAAACAATGGCAAAATTTCACAGTTTTGCGGTTTATTCTAGGACCAAGACCGTTCTCCTCGCCTTCAAAAATTTCTTAGAGCTTTGCTTTAATATCCGAAGTGATGCAATTTTTCCATTTTGTTTTCAAGTGTTTAGAATACCTTTTGGGCTTAAGGGAAGGAAACGAGGAACAACGGCCCAACGCTTTTAGAATAAGTAAGAAAGTGGTAAGATCCCCCAAAACAAAAAAAGAGCAAAAAGAAAAAAAAACACGGCGCGAGAGGGAGAAAGTGAAAGGGTGAAGAGGCAAGAGACAAATAGTAAAACGCATGGAAAGCGTGACGAAGAAAATAAGAAAGGCAGAAGAGACTAGAGCAGAAACAGAAAATGAAGGAAGATGGAAGGTGGAGGAATAAGAGAGGAAATAAAGAGGAAGAGTAAAGGGGAAAGATAAAGAACTGGTGGTAAAGCTCACAACTAGAAGAATAAAGAAGGAAAAAAACACATTATACTATGTACAGAGGTTCTACGAGAGAGAAAATTGGACACGGGACAATGATGGACAAGGAAAGGAAGAAGAAGTTGACACAGACAGAAAGAATGTCAAGAATCAAATACAGAAACTAGAAGAAGATGCAAAGGAATAGAAATGCAGGATTGAAAGTAGAAATAATAGTTAGAAAACGAGAAGGGTGATAAGGTGGAAGGCAAAAAGGAAGAAGGGAGATAATTTGGAAAAGTATTATGACGATGGTGCTAAATATGAGACTGGAAAGGCAAGTCGAGGGAAAGAGGCATTGGAGAAAGCACCATTGCGATTTAGAAGAGGTAGAGGAACGATATAGAAGACGTGTGATAAGGTAATAGGAGAGAACGTTTAAAACAATAATGGAGGAAAGAAAACCAGTTAATGAATTGAAAAAAGAAAGAAAGTGGGTCTTAGCAAACTATTTAACGGATATAGAAAAGATATAGCAAAAATTGTAGAGTGGAGGAATAAAGCTAATTGTTGACAAATCGAAGATGATGTTATGGATTAGAAACCAATTTCGAAAAAAAATTCAAAGGGCTGTAACTTTTGAACTAGTAGCCCACTCTTGGAACTGTTTGAAATTATGGATTCTACAGGCCACATTCTATAAGAAAATTATTTTTCCGGGTCGATCTGAGACATTTCTTTTTCGGGGCTCAAAAAAAGGCATGTATAAACCTTCCTTTTTTACCAAAAATCGATTGCACCAAAATTTCTCGGGAAAACACTTTTTCTTATTAATTTTGGTGCGTAGAATCCAAAACAATTCGTACATTTTCGACCGGACTTCTCAATCAAAAGTTATGGATTAGAAACCAATTTCGGAAAAAAATTCAAAGGGCTGTAACTTTTGAACTAGTAACCCAATCTTGGAACTGCTTGAAATTATGGATTCTACATGCCACATTCTATAAGAAAATTATTTTTCCGGGTCGATCTGAGACAATTTTTTTTTCGGGGCTCAAAAAAAGGCATGTATAACCTTCCTTTTTTAACAAAAATCGACTGCACCAAAATTTCTCGGGAAAACACTTTTTCTTATTAATTTTGGTGCGTAGAATCCAAAACAATTCGTACTTTTTCGATCAGACTTCTCAATCAAAAGTTATAAGACTAGAAACCAATTTCGAAAAAAAATTCAAAGGGCTGTAACTTTTGAACTAGTAGCCCAATCTTGGAACTGTTTGAAATTATGGATTCTACAGGCCACATTCTATAAGAAAATTATTTTTCCGGGTCGATCTGAGACATTTCTTTTTCGGGGCTCAAAAAAGGCATGTATAAACCTTCCTTTTTTACCAAAAATCGATTGCACCAAAATTTCTCGGGAAAACACTTTTTCTTATTAATTTTGGTGCGTAGAATCCAAAACAATTCGTACATTTTCGATCAGATTTCTCAATCAAAAGTTATGGATTAGAAATCAATTTCAAAAAAAAATTCAAAGGGCTGTAACTTTTGAACTAGTAGCCCAATCTTGGAACTGTTTGAAATTATGGATTCTACAGGCCACATTCTATAAGAAAATTTTTTTTCCGGGTCGATCTGAGACAATTTTTTTTTCGGGCTCAAAAAAAAGGCATGTATAACCTTCCTTTTTTACCAAAAATCGACTGCACCAAAATTTCTCGGGAAAACACTTTTTCTTATTAATTTTGGTGCGTAGAATCCAAAACAATTCGTACTTTTTCGATCAGACTTCTCAATCAAAAGTTATAGACTTAGAAACCAATTTCGAAAAAAATTCAAAGGGCTGTAACTTTTGAACTAGTAGCCCAATCTTGGAACTGTTTGAAATTATGGATTCTACAGGCCACATTCTATAAGAAAATTTTTTTTCCGGGTCGATCTGAGACAATTTTTTTTTCGGGGTTCAAAAAAAGGCAGTGTATAACCTTCCTTTTTTACCAAAAATCGACTACACCAAAATTTCTCGGGAAAACACTTTTTCTTATTAATTTTGGTGCGTAGAATCCAAACAATTCGTACTTTTTCGATCAGACTTCTCAATCAAAAGTTATAGACTAGAAACCAATTTCGAAAGAAAATTCAAAGGGCTGTAACTTTTGAACTAGTAGCCCAATCTTGGAACTGTTTGAAATTATGGATTCTACAGGCCACATTCTATAAGAAAAATTTTTTCCGGGTCGATCTGAGACAATTTTTTTTTCGGGGCTCAAAAAAAAGGCAGTGTATAACCTTCCTTTTTTACCAAAAATCGACTGCACCAAAATTTCTCGGGAAAACACTTTTTCTTATTAATTTTGGTGCGTAGAATCCAAAACAATTCGTACTTTTTCGATCGGACTTCTCAATCAAAAGTTATGGACTAGAAACCAATTTCGGAAAAAAATTCAAAGGGCTGTAACTTTTGAACTAGTAACCCAATCTTGGAACTGTTTGAAATTATGGATTCTACAGGCCACATTCTATAAGAAAATTATTTTTCCGGGTCGATCTGAGACAATTTTTTTTTCGGGGCTCAAAAAAAGGCAGTGTATAACCTTCCTTTTTTACCAAAAATCGACTGCACCAAAATTTCTCGGGAAAACACTTTTTCTTATTAATTTTGGTGCGTAGAATCCAAAACAATTCGTACTTTTTCGATCGGACTTCTCAATCAAAAGTTATGGTCGATGATATTAGCTAGTGGGTGAGCGGTAGAAATGGGGAGGGGAAAGAATAAAAGTGGACAGAGACTTTATATATTCGATACTAAATGCAAGAAAATAATTAAGCAAAGGGGAAATGGTAGGGATGGCACCGAATCACCATTATTTATTCCTGAAAGAAAGAGAAGCACTTTCGACAAATAAAATATGAACATCTTAAAATTACTTACAGTTTTTTTTCTCTTTTAATAATCCTGATCGTACAAAGGTTTGCAATAAACAAGGCCCACTAACTCCGCACACAAACACTGGCAGCTATGAACTTCACACACAAAGAACATTAACTGGATGAGTAACAAAATAACAAATTGCCGGTGGCTATTCGGACCGTACAAAGATTTTTTATTTTATTTTTCGACCGACTGCGTGCGAGGTAATATGTCCAAACAAGCTTTGTTTTAATTTTTTCATGTGTTTCGAAATAAATTCTGTTACTTTCAATCAGTGTGTTTATTCGAATTCAAAGGGCGACCCGGATAGAGTTTTGATGTCAGATTTTTTTTGTGCCCAAGAATTATGTCAGGTGTTTGTGTTAATTCTGAACTTTGATGTTGAATTTAGAAACACTGGCTGTTTAATTGAATAATCACGTACCCAATTTCCACTCGCTCACGCGAAACAAACAAAAGGCACTCTCTTTTCTATCTCCCACTTATTGCCGTAGGAAAAAGGAAGACACTTAGTATGTAAATACATGAGAGAATAGATGGTCCTGTCAAGCCGGTGATAAACTGCGATTCAATTTTCGAGGAGAATGATGGAACGCTCTTCTTTCGGTAGATAAGGCACATAATGTGTGTTTAATTTACGAAGCGTCATCTTTTTTAGCAATTAAAATTTTAAAGCTGACTTTCGTACAATTTTGCATCTAAAGGGGAAAGCTAATCGACTTAAAGTTGGTGTTTATATTCCCTTACTGCGACATAATTTTCCTATGCCTTCTACAACATGTTAATTACTTTGTAGTCAAGAGCAGATGCCGCAATTTTGTTTTACTTAATTTTTTCTTTTAGCTTTCCTCGTGACTCCTTTCGACATCCCTTCATCTCGTAGCACTAAATTTCTCTGCCCTGACCTGACCCCGCCACCAGTTGTTAGATGATTTTAGGAGGAGAAAGCCTCCCAGATAATAATGGAGATCATTTTGTTTCAATCCAAAATCCTTCTTTTCGCATACACAAATTGTTATATCTGTATCTTTGTCAAAAAAGTGCATGAGCCTAAGTTTACTGGTATAATGCAAAGCTTTGTTCCAACTTTTAATGTGATGCAAACTAGAGGCACAATATCTACAATTTTAATCGAACCGTGAACGAGCTGATCGAGTATTTAAAGGTTCGCTTTGTTCACAAATCGTGTGCAATGAACGAAATTAATTAAAATGAATGTTTACAAAGCTTGATTAATCGGGTCGTTGATTTTGAACACGATGCCAACAGAAAATAATTTTCACATATATTCGGATTTAGAAGTATTTATTTCCTTGATTGAATTCCAGAACAACTTTTCCCATATTATTTGTGCCCACAGCTCACTCTACGTATTACAAATTTAATGATTTATAGGTTTTTTTTGTATCAACACAGAACAGAACAGTCCTAAAATGGATTAATTTATAACAGTAATTACTATCTATCACTTAGATAACACAAGCGCGTCGAAGTTGGAACTGAACTGAAACGTGATTCGATTTCGAACTTCTCGTGCGCCTCAAATACTTTTATTTCAATGATCGATTATGATTCAAAGGGTCACTAGGAACCCTAAAAATTCGCGAGACAAATATACTCCTCGTGGCTTTTCAACCACGTAATTATTTAGGAATATTCGATTTTATTTAATAAAGTCATATCCTTTGGAAGTGTGTAGCTTCTCGTGCGCCTCAAATACTTTTATTTTAATGATCGATTATGATTCAAAGGGTCACTAGGAACCCTAAAAATTCGCGAGTCAAATATACTCCTCGTGGTTTTTCGACCACGTAATTATTTAGGAAAATTCGATTTTACTTAATGAAGTCACGTCCTTTGGAAGTGTGTAACTTCTCGTGCGCCTCAAATACTTTTATTCCAATGATCGATTATGATTCAAAGGGTCACTAGGAACCCTAAAAATTCGCGAGACAAATATACTCCTCGTGGTTTTTCAACCACGTAATTTTTTAGGAAAATTCGATTTTATTTAATAAAGTCACGTCCTTTGGAAGTGTGTAGCTTCTCGTGCGCTTCAAATACTTTTATTTCAATGATCGATTATGATTCAAAGGGTCACTAGGAACCCTAAAAATTCGCGAGGCAAATATACTCCTCATGGTTTTTCATCCACGTAATTATTTAGGAAAATTTGATTTTATTTAATAAAGTCAGTCCTTTGGAAATGTGTAGCTTCTCGTGCGCCTCAAATACTTTTATTTTAATGATCGATTATGATTCAAAGGAACCCTAAAAATTCGCGAGCCAAAAAAACTCCTCGTGGTTTTTCAACCACGTAATTTTTTAAGAAAATTCGATTTTATTTAATAAAGTCACGTCCTTTGGAAGTGTGAAACTTCTAGTGCGCCTCAAATATTATAATTTTCATGATCGATTATGATTCAAAGGGTCACTAGGAACCCCAAAAATTCGCGAGCCAAAAATACTCCTCGTGGTTTTTCAACCACGTAATTTTTTAAGAAAATTCGATTTTATTTAATAAAGTCACGTCCTTTCGAAGTGTGTAACTTCTAGTGGGCCTCAAATACTTTTATTTCAATGATCGATTATGATTCAAAGGGTCACTAGGAACCCTAAAAATTCGCGAGACAAATATACTCCTCGTGGTTTTTCAACCACGTAATTTTTTAGGAAAATTCGATTTTATTTAAAAAAGTCACGTCCTTTGGAAGTGTGTAGCTTCTCGTGCGCTTCAAATACTTTTATTTCAATGATCGATTATGATTGAAAGGGTCACTAGGAACCCTACAAATTCGCGAGACAAATATACTCCTCGTGGTTTTTCAACCACGTAATTATTTAGGAAAATTTGATTTTATTTAATAAAGTCAGTCCTTTGGAAGTGTGTAACTTCTCGTGCGCCTCAAATACTTTTATTTCAATGATCGATTATGATTCAAAGGGTCACTAGGAACCCTAAAAATTCGCGAGCCAAAAATACTCCTCATGGTTTTTCAACCACGTAGTTTTTTACGAAAATTCGATTTTATTTAATAAAGTCACGTCCTTTGGAAGTGTGTAACTTCTCGTGCACCCCAAATACTTTTATTTCAATCATCGATTATGGTTCAAAGGGTCACTAGGAACCCTAAAAATTCGCGAAACAAATATACTCCTCGTGGTTTTTCAACCACGTAATTATTTAGGAAAATTTGATTTTATTTAATAAAGTCAGTCCTTTGGAAGTGTGTAGCTTCTCGTGCGCCTCAAATACTTTTATTTCAATGATCGATTATGATTCAAAGGGTCACTAGGAACCCAAAAAATTCGCGAGACAAATATACTCCCCGTGGTTTTTCAACCACGTAATTATTTAGGAAAGTTAGATTTTATTTAATAACTTCACGTCTTTTGGAAGTGTGTAACTTCTCGTGCGCCTCAAGTACTTTTATTCCAAGGATCGATTATGATTCAAAGGGTCACTACGAACCCTAAAAATTCGCGAGACAAATATACTCCTCGTGGTTTTTCAACCACGTAATTATTTAGAAAAATTTGATTTTATTTAATAAAGTCAGTCCTTTGGAAGTGTGTAACTTCTCGTGCGCCTCAAATACTTTTATTTCAATGATCGATTATGATTCAAAGGGTCACTAGGAACCCTAAAAATTCGCGAGCCAAAAATACTCCTCATGGTTTTTCAACCACGTAGTTTTTTACGAAAATTCGATTTTATTTAATAAAGTCACGTCCTTTGGAAGTGCGTAACTTCTCGTGCGCCTTTTTTTTGCTTCTCTGTGTGTCCCCGGTTGATTTAGATTCACAGTTGGGCCCGATTGGATTATAGGATTTTTTTTTAATGTTTTTTTCCGTTAATGTCGCCTCTGAAGTTTCGCTTTACACAGAGCTGACTGCTTTTAAAACTCACATTTGTTTAACACGTAACTTTGGTAATCCAATAACTTGTTTGCTGACGTTTACAAGTTTTTCCCCTTCAGACTGTCTCTGTCCCGTGTCAAATACAGCGCGTTTTAGCTGTCTTTTTTTGTTTGCAGTATCAGAGGTGAACTCTCCACCACAGGGTATGCCAATTTTCCTCCTTTAAATTATTATGTACGAACCCCATTGAAAATTAAGGGATATGGGAGAAATTTATTGGTTAGATCGATTTTAGGAATGGTTTCTCCAAATTAATGGTGTAGAATTGAATTCCGTTAGGGTAGCTCACTGTTAGGTTCCATTAGATCGCTGGTAATTTTCCAAATTAATTAAGCGCTCTTTATTTCTGTAATAGCCGAAGGTTGTAGGATGTGCCATGAGATTTTTTTCATAATGCGGTTAGGTAGCGATAACTGGCCACGATAACGGGAGGTTCATTAGAAATTCGGGACGGTACAGCTGAATCAAAGTCAGTCGTTAATAGAGAAGCTACGCAACTTGAAAGAATAATGAACTAGGTTTTTCTAAGGGAGAGGATAACTAACTAATTACGCGTAGAGCCGCGTTAGAGCGAGTAATGAGAAAGCAATGTTGTCTTGAACCGTCATAGAGATCAAGGCAATCGTCTGGGAAAAAATCACCTTGAAAGCATTCTTAGGGATGTACTTCAGGGCTATAAAAATTGTAGTGCAAATTCATGTTGTCTCCCTTCTTCTTTTCAAAATTATCTTTACAGTTTGAAAATTGTGCATTTGGATATCTTTTATTCGCTATTTTATATGTAGGGAGGTTCATGGCTCACACACAAGTAAAACTAATACAAGCTTTGTGTATCTTGTAGTTGTAGTAATTGTAGATTATCCATTTGACCGCATTTAGTATAAGCTACTAACTAGCGACCAATTTCTGCGAGATTTACTCGAGTTTCCGCTTCTGTAAACTCTATAAGTTATACTGCAAGCATGATCGACAAATTGCTTAGCTGGTTACTTCGCTACATTCATTAAAAACATTGATCGAGCAGTTTGAAACAAAAACTACCCCCTTTCCAACAAAGGCAACTAATGACAGAACGGGATTGTATACTAAAGTCCGACATAAATGCCAACTTTACAAAGCATCATCCAGTTAGAAACTTTGCAGAACTAATAATTTATTTATGGAACAATAACATTGTTCGTCTAAATCAGATTCATTATTGGGGTAGAAACTCGAAACAGCTGTGACTGGTTAAATGAATTACAACAAAGTTTGTAGGCGGAGTGCTTCCGAAATTAAATTATTGATTCACGACGTAGGTGTTTCACGCGCGCATAATAAGGGTTAATGCAATCATATACGCTTCCCTTTGGAAAAACACCTTCTAGATGTCAATTTTGATCACCGCAGGACCAATGTCGATTAAGACACCGAGCAGCACGAAAATAATGAAAGAGAATGAATTTAAATCGAGTTTTGGCTCCCAAACGCAAAATGAATGTAATGTGGTTTGCGATGGTGGATGATGATGTAAGTTTATCTCATATTCTTATCCGGTTGTTGCGATAAGAGTGCTTTTTGCTTGCAAAACGGTCAGTTTTGTCGTTATCGAGGACATGTCCAAGAAAAATTATAATAATTTAATTCAAGGTTTTTTTCGTACCTGAACTTAATTAAACTACCCCCACAGGTGCTTGTGGATCTCGCTGTCGCTGTCGCTAATTTATAACTCGAATCCTGATTTTGATCACATCGCCGAAATCTGTTCCTTCCATTTTTAATTCTAGTGGTGAGAAAGAGAGAATCCAGAAGGGTCAAAGAAGTAAATCGTTACAGAAGACAGTTTATAGCTTGAACCATCAGCCATGTTTTTGATCACATCCCTGAACGACGTCAATAAAAGTAGAAGTCATAGTAAGACGGAAGTCAAATGAACCGTAGAAGTCAAAGAAGTAAACGAAGTCAAAGAGTCACAAACGTTAAAGTCAAATATGTCTAAGAAATCAAAAAGCGGAAATTTTTTAAAGTTGGAGGTGCCGGACGTAGTATTCTCCCCTAAGTATGATCCAATCCTCAAACTACCCCCCACAAAGTCCCGCTCTGGAAAATGCGTCCTAAACATTCGAGGATTTCAGGGGCGAACTCAATGTGAGGGCATTTTCGGGACGATATTTGGTAAACTGAATTTTCCGGAGTGTAAAATGGGAACCGGATGTTGCCCATTATTTTGAATTTGCATTTACAGTCGATTACCCAATTTTGATAAGTAGACTAATTGTACAGATGGACAGACAGATGTACGTAGATTAGAGCAAATATAGATAGTGGATGCGGAACAAAATTAGTTTGTAACATTACTCACTTCTGGGGAAATTACTTTTCTTAAAACGCCTACACTTCTTGCCTTGGAAACGATTTCCCTAATTACGCTGTTACGCTATCAAGCGTACAATCTTCAAAGCGGCTACATGTCTTACCCTTTCCAAACACAAATTAAAAATTAGTTCAAAAGGCGAGCTTTTAATTAAAAGGAATTATGATTTAGGAGTGCGTGGCTGGGAAAGTATAATAAGAAAATGTTGCGCGTTATTTCTCGTCTTCGCGTTTGCCTAATTTTCCCATTCCGTTCTTTACGATTTTTCTTCGTTTCAGGTGGAGTGAAACGGCGGCGGTTACGGGGAGCAACACGGCGTCTATATGAAGAAAAATTTCAAGTTTAAATTTACATGACAATACCTCTAATGGTAAACGAACATGTCGACAACGGAAACACCCTTAGAAGTGCCACTTTCGACGATAGCCACGTTAACAGTTCCTCCGGAAAATTATAGGTTCGTTCCCGGATCCACCGTAGTTTTGAATGGTACGTCCGCCAGCTTTATCAATAATACCCTATCCACCTTGAAGTCGCCAAGTTTTAATGGGACGGGGTACTATATCGACGATGAAGTGGAGCAAGGTAAGAATGTAGATTACTAGATGCCCTTTCGGAATTTGAAAAAATGCTTCCACTCAAAAATTAGAAATGCAGCTAAAAGATTGTATCATCTTGGATGGAATTCGTCCTAATCCTGAGATACGAATTTTCAAAAACTCAAGAAAATGTTCACCTTTGGGAAGGTGTCGCAGGGTTATCTGAAATCAATTTTCCTGTTTCATCCCCTAAATGTTTACTTTAAAACTTGTTTATTTTACCCTAACCGTGAGATACCAATTTTCAAAAGGCGAGAAAAGTGTTTAACTTTAGGAAGATCTAGCAAGGTTACCTGAAGTCAATTTTTCTGTTTCATCCCTAAAATTTTACTTTCTGCTGATGAAGTTTATTTTACCCTAATCGTGAGATACGAATTTTCTAAAAATTCAGGCAAACTTTGAACTTTAGGAAAGTGCGGAAGAGTTACCTGAAAAAAATTTTCCTGTTTCTTCCCCTAAATTTTTACTTCAAGGCTTGTAAATGTAATTTATTTTACCCTAACCCTGAGATACCAATTTTCAAAAATTCAGGAAAGTGTTTAACTTTAGGAAGATGTAGCAAGGTTACCTGAAATCAATTTTTCTGTTTCATCCCCAAAATTTTATTTTCTGCTGATAAAATTTATCTTACCCTAATCGTGAGATACGAATTTCCTAATTTCAGGCAAACGTTGAACTTTAGGAAAGTGCGGAAGGGTTACCTGATAAAAATGTTCCTGTTTCTTCCCCTAAATTTTTACTTTAAAGCTTGTAAATGTATTTTACGAAAAGCGCTTTCCAGTTTGATCAAGATTTCCTTTAATAACCGGTGTCGGCACATTTCCCAACTTTGCGATAGAGAGAGATTCGATATTTTCGAAAATCAACTTTAAACGAAATACTTTAAGCCCCAATTGGATTGGCCGAAATATTTTTTCCTTCGGCACGAAACGAATTTGCTTTGACATGCACAATTTGATCTTAATCCTCGTAACGTTAAATGGAAACCGACCTCCCAAAAACGAATTTCAAAAGGAACTTTCACCTATTTTTGATGTATTCAAAGCGTAACGTATTTACTCGAGAGGTTACACATTAAAAGCCCGTCGCTCATTTGGGGAGTTTAAATGGGGATTTCAAAGTAGGCCCATACGCAGCGGGGATTTTATTACTATGTAGGTAAATTATGGACCTGTAATACGTGTTGGAAACTTGAAGTGCCTTTTAAAATTTGTTGTTGAATATCAATTCGTTAAACAGGGAGAAATTTCTTTTTAGAATTACACCCTCGAATTGCCTTTTATTTATTACATCTGGCGCCCAACCAAATGAAACGAAAAAAGGTGGAAGAGTCAAAAAGAGAAAAAGACTCATTTTACTGAGACGAATCCGATACGATTTAGTACAAAGTTCTCTTGCGTCTTTAGTTTTATGAGTGATGTAGAGTCTCTTAAATTCTGAAGGTTCAATTTATGTGTCTGTACGATTTTCTAAATTATGTTTACGCTTCTGCAGGTTTTGGGGATTCTGTAGATAATTTACATTATAGCTACATATAGGTATTGGTTTAAGATTTCGAAGTAGTGCTATCTGTGCACTCACTAAGCTTGAGATTCTGTAAACTACGCTTGCCTAATTGACTGGATTATCTTTAACTTTAACTTTATTCACTAAAAAAAATTTCTTGACTTTTTTAAATAAAGAAAAAGCTTAATAAATCATATGGTACTGTCACATTCGCATTAATTAAAATTGATTAAACACAATGGATATATCCAGCGATTTGTACGAAAATTGGACATTGATGCAAATGTGGGACGAATGTTTCACTTCCTACATATCGCTCATGCATATTTATTTTCGTGTTAAATATAAATTGCAGCAGCATAAAGGGGTCAAATAAAGTTTATTAACGAAATACGGTCCGCGTCCACTGTAGCAATTAATATTCCTTTCCCCGAGTTTTAATTGCGTGCTTTCGCAAAAATTTTCGCGTAAAACGTGGCTTCTGCATTTCTGGGTACGGAGCGGGCGGTTAAATTTTAAGTAGTTAAGTAGAGGGTTAAATTACATTTCATGATCTCTTCCGTATTCCCCTAAGTATTGTTGTTCTCTATTTCATTCGTTTTAATCGCGCGATTGTATTATGGGATTTTTCGGGAAGGTGTGAAAGCGTATTGTGCTTTCAGGATATTATAACCCTAAATAGGGTACTATTATGTGTACCTTTTTCCTAAAATTCCCAAATTTGCTGCCTACAATCATTTTTATTCCAAATTAAAAACTCTCTAAAGATATTGACAGATAGCCAGTATGCCAAGCAAGCCATTCAGTCTGTCGCCCCTCAAAGCTCAGCCGCTTTTTAAAGCTCAAATTAAAATTTTACGTGATTCTTCTGTGTTTCTAAAATTCAACTACTTTTAAGTTCAGAAAGCAAGTAAACCCTTTACCAAAAGATTTTGAAGTGAAACCCAGAACTGAATAAAGCAATTATTAATTGAAAGTCTAATTTTCAAGTAGAAGGGCCATAAATAATAGTACTTTATCGAATTTCATAAGTAGGGTAAAATGTCTTACAATTTGAGAGTAGAAATTTTAGAGTCAACACAAAAACAAATGGATTTTGATTCATGAAACCTTCATTTTCATGTCTACCTTAAATTCTAGTTTCCATGACAGAGGCTGACCAGGCTACTTGTCCTGCCTGTCACTTTACTGGTCGCACCTGTCACATTGCTAAACGTAAACGACTCCTGTCATCACTGACAGATGGACATTAATTAAATGTTCTATACGAAAATTGAAATTCTATATTAAAATACGATTTCTGGTTAAATTTAATACAAAACTCGTCAGTTAAATGACATTACTTGACTCGGTCCCAAAGGGGCTTCGTACTTATAAATTAAGGACTAATTTGTACCCAGAAAGTTAGTATTTGTACCCGCTTATTTACTCCGGAAAACCGATTCTAAGGTGACTTCAAGATGATTTCAAGTTTCTAGTTAAATGCAAACATTTTGGGAGTGAAACGAAACACCATCCTACAATTCAAAATTTTTTTGAATTTTTTAAAAGCAAGAAAACTGAAAGGTTATAGTTCTAAATGAAGTTGGAATTTTAGTTGAAGGTTTAATTCTCGAGAAATTAGGGTAAAAGATACTTTATATTCGGCCTTAAAGTAATATTTTGGGGCAACAAAATAGATTTCAGGTAACATTGTTCAGTTAAAAAATTTCCTGAGTTTTTGAAAATTTGTACCTGAGGTTTAGAGTAAAATTCATTTACATGCTTGTAGTAAACATTTAGGGGATGAAACAGAAAAATTCATTTTCGATAACACTGCGTACCTTCGTGAAGTTCAACATTTTCCTGAGTTTCTGAAAATTCGTATCTCAGGTTTAGGGTAAAATTTAATTACTAGCTTGAAGTAAAAATTTAGGGGATGAAACAGAAAAATTGATTTCAGGTAACCCTTCCGCACTTTCCTAAAATTCAACGTTTGCCTGAATTTTAGAAAATTCGTATCTTACGATTAGGGTAAAATAAATTTCATCAGCAGAAAGTAAAATTTTGGGAATGAAACAGAAAAAAATGACTTCAGGTAACCTTGCTACACCTTCCTGAAGTTGAACACTTTCCTGAATTATTGAAAATTGGTGTCTCAGGGTTAGGGTAAAATAAATGACATTTACAAGCTTTAAAGTAAACAGTTAGAGGATGAAACAGAAAAATTGATTTCAGATAACCTTGCTACATCTTCCTAAAGTTAAACACTTTCCTGAATTTTTGAAAATTGGTATCTCAGGGTTAGGCTAAAATAAATTACATTTACAAGCTTTAAAGTAAAAATTTAGGAGAAGAAACAGGAAAATTTTTATCAGGTAACCCTTCCGCACTTTGCTAAAGTTCAACGTTTGCCTGAATTTTAGAAAATTCGTATCCCACGATTAGGGTAAAATAAATTTCATCAGCAGAAAGTAAAATTTTAGGGATTAAACAGAAAAATTGACTTCAGGTAACCTTGCTACATCTTCCTAAAGTTAAACACTTTCCTGAACTTTTGAAAATTGGTGTCTCAGGGTTAGGGTAAAATAAATGACATTTACAAGCTTTAAAGTAAACATTTAGGGGATGAAACAGAAAAATTGATTTCAGATAACCTTGCTACATCTTCCTAAAGTTGAACACTTTCCTGAATTTTTGAAAATTGGTATCTCAGCTCAGGGTTAGGGTAAAATAAATTACATTTTTAAAACACCAAAACACAAACCTCATAGATGAGCCATATGAGTTAATACCTGTGCTCTTCTATTTCCAGGTCTTTCGGAGTTTCAAACCCTTATACTGGCGTGTCTAGCAACCTTTATACCTTTGATCATCTCCCTTTTCGCCGGATTCGGAATAAGGTAAGTTCATAGAGAGAAATCTCGAGATTTACGCACAACGGGTAAAAATAGTAAAAAAAAAAATAGTTCTGTTCGCCTTTCCGGTAATAAATACGAGCTATAGTGATGATCCGGAGCAAGTTTTATTATACTTTTGCCGAGTTTTCGGAAAAGTTGGCAAAATGCGTTTCAGTTCCAATCGATCGCCCTTTCATCTCCATGACGGCAATTAATTAAGCCTGTTTCGCTGCCATAAAATCAAATTCATTTGAAAACTCGGTACCGATAAAAGAGCACTACTACTGATGCAATTGGGTCAAACCCCCGCATTAAAAAAAAGCTCATTAACGTGCTCAAACGATGTCGTTATAAAAGACAAAATCTGATCAGATACGTTAACGTTACGTATCTACGCATAATGGCCGTTAACGAGACGTATTCAAAATGAAATTTCCTTTTCAGAATACTCTGGAAGAAATATAGAAGATTCAGAGAGTGCAATAATTACGATGGTGACATTCTCCAGAGAGAGGAGAGTTCAGAACCTAGACCCCTATGCTCCCATCTCCTCAATAGTGATCAAGTAAGTTTTTCGCTCTATTCCTTTGGGGGATCTCGACGTAAAGAGAGTAATCAAACTACGGTAATAGCGGCCTGACGTTAGTTAGATTTTATGTACTTAGCAGATATTTTCTGTTTCCATTGAATGCTTTCTAGGTCGCAAAATATTGTGCGGTTTTGAATTACTGAGGGGCGAAATTGCAAAAATTATTTTCGAAGGATTATGTTTCGTACAATTCGTCTTTTTAAGTCTCCCCCTCGGTTCCCGAAATGAAAAAATATATTAATATAATATAAGGGCGAAATGCTCGAGACAAATTTTCGTTCTTTTATGCATTGACCTAATTTGAAGCGAGTGATCACCCTAACAGACGGCACGTGCCGCAATTGGAAAATTATGTCGTACTATACCCCACTATGGGATTACTTGTATAAAATAAAAAATTACATTTTGTTGTTCAAATATATTTAATGCCTTTTGATAACACAGGGTTAACAAAATTGGCCTACTAATTAAGTAATATATTAGAAAAATCTAGTAAATTGTTTAATTAAATCATTTACATTTATTAACCATTCGATTATCAAATAATTTAAACAATAATTTTTTTATAACTATTCTTACAGATAACCGACCAATACCTTATCCAAAAAAATTAAAGTAACTTCACTTGTAGATATCGGTGTTTTTCTTTAGGCTACAAATAGTATGGTCCTCTCTCGAAAAGGGCTCCCTCCAAAAAAAATTGAAAACCTGATCGCTTTCGGGGTAAACAAATTGAATCCTTTTGTGACTTACACTCGTACAAATTGTCTCTTGTTGTATGGACATTTTCGGGATAATGAAAGTAGAAGACCTATGTGACTTTTGGATCAGGAAGTGACGTCACACCAATCAGAGACGAGCACGCCCTCCTATGCCCCCCCCCCTTGGTCAATGGGGTTACGGTAGGCGGAGCCTTTAGCGCAGCCAATGAGCGGTGTGGTCCGCCATTTTGTTGGGCGCCATCTTGGATCTGTCGCCATTTTATTAGTCTCTAATTCCGCCATTTTGCTGGACGCCCTCTTGGATCGGTCGCCATTTAATTAGTCACTAGATCCGCCATCTTGGATCGTCGCCATTGTATTAGTTACTAAATCTGTCAATTTGGATCGGTCGCCATTTTATTAGTCTCTAATCCCGCCATTTTGTTGTGCGCCATCTTGGATCGGTCGCCATTTTATTAGTCACTAAATCAGCCATTCTTCTACTAATGAAGATTGTATTTACATACCTCGACCGCATTCAAAGTTTGCGTAAAATTCTCGAAGAAATAACTATGTAGACTTATGGGCACACATGAAGAAGTGAAATTCCAACTACCCTACAGACGCTAATTTTTCCTCTTATTATTGGAGTTATAGCGACAATATATATATAATACAGCTGACTTATTTGTATTAGCCCGTAAGCTTGTCCGCCATTTTGGAGCCCACTGACAAGCATTATTTAAAGAAAAACTCTATAGGGTTCTACGCAACATCGTAGCTAACCGGGGCCCCCGTAATCCCGGCAACAGTGTACGATTTTCTAAATATGCTCACTTTAATACTCGCTTATCACTAAACTCAATGATTCAAATCTAATTCACCATTCATATGAAGCGGTACACATTAAATTTTCCTTACCTGTAGAATCCATAATTTCAAACAGTTCCAAGATTGGGCTACTAGGTAATTCAAAAGTTACAGCCCTTTGAATTTTCTTTCGAAATTGGTTTCTAGTCCATAACTTTTGATTGGGAAGTCTAATCGAAAAAGTACGAATCGTTTTGGATTCTACGCACCAAAATTAATAAGAAAAAGTGTTTTCCCGAGAAATTTTGGTGCAGTCGATTTTTGGTAAAAAAGGAAGGCTACTTTTTTGCCCGAAAAAAAATTGTCTCAGATCGACCGAACCTTTTATGATTTTGTAGATCCTGTCGGTTCTGCATGCACGAAGATGCCGCAGATTCTCAGTAGGTTCTGTAATTTATTTAGATTCTACAAATTTTGAAGGTTTCTATTTACGTGACTATAGCACAATGCCAATGAATGGCTAAAAAATTTTGGTCTCCAGAGTCCAAAAACAAATATAATCATCAAGATGTAACCACCAGAGACAGAGATAGAGCGATGAATTGAAAGAGCAAGTAACCCTAAGACCATTTTACTTGTCCTGTAAAATTGTGCCAGGACAAAGGTTGTCATAGATCGACCAGAAAAAGATAATTTTCAATAAATGTTAGCCCTTAAAATCCAAAAAAGCATAGTCATCAACCCTCAATTCTAAATCTATGTAACCCCAAGGCCATTATTTTCCCCTTTAAAATTGACCAAAGACAAGGGTTGTTGTATATCGACCAAAAAAAGAAAATTTCCAACCAATTTTGTCCCTTAGAATCAAAAAATGTATAGTCATCAAAGTCTAACCACCAGAAAGAGAGGTAGAGCCATCCATTCGAAGAGAATGTAACCACAAGACCATAACCTTCCCTTTACCATTGACCAAGGACCCAGGTTGTCGTAGAATGTATAATCATCAAGGTTTAACTTCCAGAAAAAGAGGCAAGGCCATCAATTCGAAGGGTATGTATCCCCCAAACCAAGATATTGAGCAAGGACAAGTGTTGTTGTAGGTCGGCCAGAAAAAGAAAATTTCCCATAAACGTTGGGCCTTAGAATTCAAAAAATTTATAGCCATAAAGATCTGACCAGCAGAATAAGAGATTTTTACAATATAATTATAACTAATATACGATTTTCTCTTTTCTTTAATATCCAGCACCTCATTTCTACCTCTTCCAGTCATTCCCACCTCCGTACAGTTCCATAGCATGTGTTCTATGTCCTCGTCTTCCTCTCCGCATAATCTACATTTTCTTTTTTCCTTGTCTCCACTTCTCTTTCTTTCTCTCTTTATTTTCTCATCTGAATCTGGCTATTGTTTTAATATTTTCCCTTCCTTCCCACGGTAGCTACTCCTTTATCAGCTCTTTATAACTACCACTACGCGTCCGCTTCCTATCTTCTTCGAGATCCCTTTTTACCAGCCCATTTTCTATTTTTTCTCCCACTCCTCTCTTCCGTTCGACGCTATCCTTATCTTTTCAATTTTTGTTTCACCACCACCCGCTTTTTCCTTTTAATTCTCTTATCTGCTCATTTGCCTCATTCTCCCTCTGCATTTAGTATCCTAAATATTTAATTTCTTTTACCTATTCTAGTCTTGTTCCCCTTCATTTCCATTCTATCTCCCTTTTCCTTCCATCCCCCTTCCCAAATCACAACATCTTTCTACATTTAACTACTTTCCCAATACCTTTCCATTCTTCCCATCATTTTCTTCATCTGTTACGATGTCTCATCTCCTTCACCCTCCTGTCTTCCTACCTGCTTTTCTTGTAAATGTTATTTCCATTCCTCTAATTTTACTTATTTTCTCTGTTTATCACCTTCCAAATATACTTTTCTGTTTTAATTCCATGATTTGCTGGTAGTATTTTTGTTTCTCCATCTTTTTTCTATACATGTTCCTTTGTCTTCTCTCGCCTCTCATCATTTCTCTATGTCTATTTCTCTTTTCTGTACTACTCTTTTCTTTTTTGTCTCCCTTCCACTTCAGTAATTTGTTCCCGCGTTATAGATTTTTGTAATATTCTCCTCCAATTTCTTCTCCTTGTCCTTAACTGTCTCTCCCTTCGTCTTTGCGTCTTTTCATTTCATGATCTTATCTCAGTCGGAAAAGGTATGAAAAGTTAGAGTAGTTTGGGCCGAAACCCTTTCTCTAAAATTTTCTGAAATACCTAATCGATAGGTATCACCCATTTCCGTAAATCCAAAATAAGTTACAGCGTAAATTTATGTCGCAAATGCCTCTTTGTTTTAGAAATGTCGATGTCACGTCCCACACATTCGAAAAGTCTGATGTTTTAGCGTGATTTTTGCGTCTCCATTTTCGAAAAATTCAATTAACCCCGTGCACTTCAACCGAGTATCAGATACTATTCCAACCCTCGTTTGAAAATTATCAATTTAATTCAATTTGCGGTTTCTATAGAGTGTTATTCTCCACGATTTTATTACACCGTTAAGCACCCTTCGCGAAATGAAACGAGAGAAACCAATAAAAACTGCACTCAATCTACGCAAACATCCCCGGAAAGTAAATTAAGAAACAATATAAGGATTCGAAATCGATACGCATTTTCTTCTACACCCTGTTCAATCGAATATAGGGGTCGCAATACTTTTTAATTAACCTCTTTAGAAAAATTGCAATTGCCAATGAAGGCATTCAGTTTTGTAAACTTCAGGATTGACTTTTGTTAGGTGCTGCCTGCTTTATTACCAATTTATGTTTTATAACTTTGTAACGAGACGCGTTGTTTTTGAACTTGCCTAATAAAAACAGGGACGGCGTAAAATTGAAGGAGTCGAAATACTTTATTAAACAAACTGACAATCATTTTAGCGAGGGGTACTCAAGCTTAATTTATATGATTTAATTTATTTGGCAATAACCTTTGGGGCGCCATCAAGTCGATAAAAGATTAGTCATTGGCGAGGATGTGACTTATGATTTCTGTTAAACATGATAAGCCCTCTAGATTTTTCGAGAAGCTTTAGTCTCAAGATCGATGCAGTTGTCGGTCGTCCCCTGTGGGTTGAAGCAGCATACTGTAATTCGAACGCTAGTGTTTCTAAAAATCACTTCGATCATGGTTCGCACTATCTTCCAGTCCAACCCATCTAAACCACATCCAATCTTCGGGATCGCCAAGCTATTTATGTCATAGTATGCCATGAGTTTCCTTAAGCTTTTTATAGCAGACCAGAGGTTTTCATAGGTGGGTTTGCCTTCTGACGTTTTCTTTGAAACCAAGTAGAACAAAGAGCGTTGACTATCTTCCAAGCGCAGTACTTTACCCACTCGTGGTCTTTGCTTTAACAACTCGTCCATTCTTCCAAATCTTTTCCGGAATACGAAAGCTATACCTCTACCCATGCGAAGGTCTTCAGCGACACAATGGGCGATGGAAACGTTAACCGGAAGCTCAAAAATATTTTGACAAATTTCCTGAGTAACGCCAAATCGAGCTTTCTTCCGCTGGGCGTAATTTGACATAAAATCGTTAAAGTTTGGCTCGATCCCAAAGCTGTGTTCTTCTTCTCGAATACCTCGAACTTCTTCGTTGTTGTTGGATCCGGCATATCGTACGAGTCGATTAATGTGGACAACTTTCGGTTTCCGGTGGTTCATTCTGATACGATATATCACGTCATTTATTTTCTTTACCCATCGTTCGATTCATTCTCTCAACCATTCCATCTGACTGAGGATGCAAAGGTGTTGTTCTTGTTTTATTGGCTCCTACCAATCGACAAACATCTTGGAACAAAGCCGATTCAAAGTTCCTTCCTTGGTCTGAATGGATTTCTATAGGAACACCAAAACGTGTAAAGAACTCCTTTACCAACACTTCTGCAACTGTTGCTGCCTCTTGGTTT
Organism: Photinus pyralis; assembly: GCF_008802855.1. Lineage (NCBI taxonomy): Eukaryota > Metazoa > Arthropoda > Insecta > Coleoptera > Lampyridae > Photinus > Photinus pyralis. Next base: position 1,024,928 of record NW_022170819.1, on the reverse strand, counting down.
GGAATGGCGTAAGCTTCAGTCCACTTTGTGAAATAATCCATAGCCACTAGGATATATTTATTTCCGCCATCTGTCTCGGGAAACGGTCCTGCGATATCGATAGCAACTCGTTCCATCGGACTACCAACGTTATACTGCCTCATGGGTGCCTTCTTCTTGGAAACTGGTCCGTTTCCAGCAGCATATAACTCACATTTTTGACACCATCGCCGGACATCTTCTTTACGGTTGACCCAATAGAATCGCTCACGTACCCTTTGCAACGTTTTCGTAATACCAAAGTGTCCTCCGGAAGCGCCGTCATGCAATTTTCGCAATACTTCCGACACTTTGCTTCTAGTACTATTAATTGCAGCGTCGATTCGGTGCCATCTTCACTTTCAAGGGTCCTATACAACAGGTTGTCTTTCAGAGTCAGGCTATTCCATTGGCCCCAATAACTCTTTACTTCAGGACTTGTGGCACTAATGTCTTGCCAGTCTGGTCTTTGTCCGTGGCGCATCCAATTCAGAACAGATTTTATACTTGGGTCGTTTTCTTGGGCCGTTTTGATTTCGCTTGGCTTCCACTCCTCACTCTCTACAGTTGTTCGTCGCAGATGGCCAATCTTGTCTTCTATTTTAGAACAATGTGTGCAGTTGTCCTTGCACGGTCTTCTTGACAAAGCGTCTGCATTATTGTGAACTTTTCCAGCCCCGTGTTCAATGTCGTAGTCATATTCCTGAAGACGTTCTAACCATCTTGCCACCTGTCCTTCTGGGCTTCGGAACTGCAAGAGCCACTTTAGCGCTGCATGATCTGTCCTTATCAGGAACTTGCGGCCGTAAAGGTACTTATGGAAATGTTCGCATGCCTTTACCACAACCAGGAGCTCTCGCCTAGTCACACAATAATTCCTCTCGGGTTTTGACAGTACTTTGCTGAAATAGGCAATGACTCTTTCCTGTCCGTCTTGCAATTGAGAGAGAACAGCTCCAATGGCGGTGTTACTGGCATCGGTATCTAGCACAAACTTTCCTTCATTTCTGGGGTAGCCAAGGATAGGTGCGCTAGTAAGAGCTTGCCGGAGATGTTCGAAAGCTCTTTGACAGTCTTCACTCCATTCGTACTCATTGCCCTCTTCTGTCAACTTTATTAATGGTTTGGCAATGTTGGCAAATCCTTTCACGAATCGTCTATAATAGGTGCACAAACCGAGGAAACTTCGAATCTCGTGCTTGTTCTCAGGAATCGGCCACTCTTGAATCGCTATAATCTTCTCTGGGTCAGCTGTAACACCATCACGAGATACGATGTGCCCCAAATATTTAACTTCTTTTTGGAACATAAAGCATTTCTTGGGACTTAGTTTTAAATTGGCCTCTCGTAATCGTCCAAACACCTCTCTCAGGTTCTTTAGGTGTTCTTCAAAAGTTTTTCCTACGACAATTACATCATCCAAATATACCAGACATGTCTGCCACGTTAGTCCCCTTAGAACTGCTTCCATAAGTCTCTCAAACGTCGCGGGGGCATTACACAATCCGAAAGGCATTACTGTGAATTGCCAAAGTCCAGAGCCTATAGAAAACGCGGTCTTCTCTCGGTCTGTCGATTCCATCCCCACTTGCCAATAACCACTCTTTAGATCGAGTGTGGAAAACCATTGGGCTCCAGATAAAGTGTCCAAGGTGTCGTCTATTCTTGGCAGTGGATAGCTATCTTTCTTGGTGACCGAATTTAACAGACGGTAGTCAACGCAAAATCTTGTGGAGCCATCCTTCTTCTTTACAAGCACTACCGGTGATGACCAAGGACTATTCGATGGCTCGATGACACCTTGTTTTCTCATGTCTCTAATAATCTCCTCCGCTTCGTCTCGTTTAGCCAATGGGAGTCGCCTTGGCTGTTGTCTAATCGGTTGGGAATTGCCAGTATTTATTTTATAGGTGACTATGCTTGTCTTTCCCTTGTCCTGGTCGTTTACCGCGAACACGTCCCGGAATTCCACAAGCATATTTTTCACCTTTTGTCGTTGTCTATTGTCCAAATCTGGGGTGTTTTTAATGACCATATCTATCAGCTCTCTTGGATACTTTCCTTTAGATAGATTTTCCGATCTCACAGAGCGAATAGCCGAGATGGGCACACACTGTCCAACTACAGTTCGTTTGCTTAGCTTAACAGGACTATCTTTCAAATTCATAATTCGAATCGGAACGCCATTTTGAACTTTTACCAGAGCCCTAGCCACTAGAAATTCCTTTTCGTTTAGTGCTTCGACTATCCGTAGGCTTCCCTGGCGACAATATCCATCTAAAGTGGTCATTATAATTTTTTCACTAAGTCCGGGTATAATGACGTCATGAGTGGTTAACAGGCGGATGACATCTTCTTTGTCTTCATGGAAAGGGAGTTCTTCATCGCCGACCTTTAACACGCCCTTTTTCACGTCTAACACAGCTCGGAGTTTCTTAAGAAGATCCATTCCCAAGATGAATTGATCAGAAATATCAGCAATTAGCACCTGGTGATTGATGGTGATCTTTCCGATGGTGACAGACATTTGTATTTCTCCGTGCGTTTTTATTCTTTCACCAGTTGCTGTTTTTAACTGCACAGTCGAAGATGAGATCCGAGAATGATTCTTCAATAACTCCGGTCTTGCAATAGTTCTTGTTGCACCTGTGTCTACTAGCAAGGATCTGTCTTCTCCATTAACTCGGCCGTCGATGTACAAACTCAGAACTTTTCTAGACGACGTAATGTTTACAGTGAAGATCGGGGCTTTGTTTCTGCAGGTCGACGATAGCCCCTTCCTGTCGACCTTTCTTAGTTTTCCGACTGCTGCAATGGTCTTTGGCAGTTGCGGCGAACGTGTCCAATCTCGCCGCAATTCCAACATCGTGGTTCACGTTTCTTTGCCAGTGACCGTATTGCTTTATTGACCTTTTCTTCCACTACTGTACTGACCTTTTCTTCCACTACTTTACTGACCTTTTCTTCAAAACTTTCAAAGCCACCTTCCTCTTCGATGGTTCTTACCCGGCTCTCACTGCGAGGTTCCACCATACTTACTCGCGCACTTCCATGACTAGCTTTCTTGGCGGCTTCGAATTCTAACGCATGGGCCAAAGCTTTCTCAATTTTGTCGTGCCCGGCCAGTCTCAAAGCCTGCTGGGCATCTCCATCACGAACGGCATCGATAAATGTACAGCCAGTTGATCAAGAAAACTCTCCGGTGCCGTAGGGTATGCCAATCGAATCAGTCTAGCGATGTCCGCTTCAAGTTCCTGCAAACTTTCTCCAGGTTTCTGCATTCGGTTCTTGACTTGGGCATAGTAAACTTGCTGAAGGTGTTTATCGCCATATCGCATTTCGAGTCGCGCTACTATTTGTTGGAAGTTCTGTTGATCCTCGGGGATGGCCCGCAACACATCCAGAGCATCTCCTCTCAGAGCAAGAACCAGGGCTGTAGTTTTGTCTTGAAGAGTCCATTTATTTGCCGCAGCCGCTGCTTCAAACTGTCGAACGTACGTGGTCCAAGGAATCTTACCATCAAAAGTAGGTGGCTTTACTCGGGCTTGCTGAACGTCGCCTTCTACCCTTGTATTTGTTTCTGGGTCGACCTTCTTGTAATGAGTAGACTGTGGCACCTCAAGAAGACGGTCCATCAGTAATTCATCTGGGGCACTACTAGTACGCTCTTCCGTAGTCAGTCGCAAGAATTGCTCGCGCAGCTCTTCATACTTGTGCTCAATCTCAACGAATGTTGCTTTAAATGTTTTGGAAACTTCCGTAATTCTATCTTCAACTTTTTCTTCAATTGATTTAGAGACTTCTTCGATAATCTTTCTAGAATTTTCCTCCATCTTCTCGAACTTCTCTTGAATATTTCTAGAATTTTCTTCCAACTTCTCGAACTTCTCCAAAAATTCCAGAGCGCCAAAGGCGACGTCATGTCTGGAGCGTTTCCGTTACAATATTAATTTTACATACATAAATCACGTAATTAATTTACGTTGCTCTTCCATTAAGATGCTATATAATTCCAGATTCGGGGACAAATGGGTATTTTCTAGACAAAGCACTTCAACTCAGCAAAGGTGGTTACTTGACATATGCCTGCCAGAAGCGTAACGCGAGTAACATTGTTCTCTAATAAGATATCAAAATGTAGTAGTTGCTCAGTTTTCTCACCCTCCCGGGGGAAATATTTCAAGTTATATGAAGTTTGTCTGCAGGAATCCCGATTGGGATTACCTTCTATATGCCGAAATACCAACCCTCATCCCTTACATGAAATACAAATATTCAATATACCAGTAAAATTGGCTACATAACTTCGGGTTATGCAACCAGCTGTGCGCAGCTGTTCGGAAGGAGGCACATTTCAAAAACCCATCAATCGCAATCTTATAGCGCGATTTTCACGATTTTCCAATAAATGCAAATTGCAATGTATAACAATTTCCCCGCGCTTACCATATGAAATCGCGAGAAAAAAAAGTTTCGCGCTAAAAGTTGAAACTTTATGAAAGGCATTCGGGGAAATTAGATTTTCATTTGCGATTTTCCGGCGGAAACTTAGAAGAATGTTTAATCAAGTAGGGCATAAAACTTCATAGCGAATACAAATTACATTCCCACCGACCGACGTCTAAATTTTCTAAACTACGAAATGAAGACGTAAAACTAATAAATCCTAATGTCTTTTTGTTTTCCAAAACGTGATATCTTACCCAATTTATTTTTTATCACGAGGCGCACTCGCGCCGAATTTTAATTTCTTCGATTCGATGATGAATCGACTTAGTTTTCGGCCGAAAGGCGAATCTACGTAGAATAATAGCAAAAGCCAATTGGCGATGCACCATCGAAATGCAGCTGAATTGCATTCTTCGGTGCATTTGGTCATGCAGGTCTTTGTCCGGACATTCACTCCCAAAAACTAGTCGCTTCCTAAATCGTCACCCCACGTCATATAACGCACTCCTTATCCGACACTCGCGAAAATTAGCAACGCTAAAACGAGACGGTAAATCGACGCGCAACCCTCTACTACCTACAATGTAGGTAATTGCGGAAACATGCTCCAGCTAAATTGTCGTTCATAATTTTGATTTGGCCGATTCGAATATTTAGCGCTTTTAGAACAAAAAGTCGTTAGTCTCTAATTGGACGCGACCTTTCGGACCGCCCTTATTAAGAGATATTGTCTTTCAACGTAATTTGCTTCCTTTGCCGACGATCGTACCGCCGTTAAATTTATTAGTCGCCCAAATTCGGTCTAGCAGAAGCTACCTACGTTCAACCCTCCTAAAACAACATTCATTTAATATTGCAACAAATGAAATTACTTCTTGCGCTTAGTTTCACTTATTCTCTCCTTTTAATCCTATTTTCCAAATTCGTAAAAGTCTTGAGATCCTGACGGTTAATCATATTCTACAAATTTTTCGAATTCGTTAGAGTCAAATCAAAATCCAATTTTTCATTTATTGAGTAGTAAGAAAGAATTTGTAAAAAATTCATTCATTTCAAAGTAGCGAGGGCTGGTACTTAAATTCACATTTGTAGGGATGCTTTTGGACCATTTAAAGATAATCAATTAAAGAAACAAGAATTTTTTATGTACAACAAAAGTTACAACCCTCTTATTGTATATGAGGATAATAAGTAAGAGAGAATTCCTAAAAAAATTCATTCATTTCAAAATAGCGAGGGCTGGTACTTAAATTCACATTTGTAGGGATGCTTTTGGACCATTTAAAGATAATCAATTAAAGAAACAAGAATTTTTTATGTACGACAAAAGTTACACCCCTCTCATTCTATATGAGAATAATAAGTAAAAGAGAATTCCTAAAAAAATTCATTCATTTCAAAATAGCGAGGGCTAGTACTTAAATTCAAATTTATAGGGATGCTTTTGGACCATTTAAAGATAATCAATTAAAGAAACAAGAATTTTTTATGTACGGCAAAAGCTACACCCCTCTTATTGTATATGAGGATAATAAGTAAGAGAGAATTCCTAAAAAATTAATTCATTTCAAAATAGCGAGGGCTGGTACTTAAATTCACATTTGTAGGGATGCTTTTGGACCATTTAAAGATAATCAATTAAAGAAACAAGAATTTTTTATGTACGACAAAAGTTACACCCCTCTCAATTGTATATGAGAATATTAAGTAAGAGAGAATTTCTAAAAAAATTAATTCATTTCAAAATAGCGAGGGCTGGTACTTAAATTCAATTTATGGGATGCTTGTGAACCATTTAAAGATAATCAATTAAAGAAACAAGAATTTTTTATGTACGACAAAAGTTACACCCCTCTCATTGTATATGAGAATAATAAGTAAGAAGAATTTCTAAAAAAATTAATTCATTTCAAAATAGCGAGGGCTGGTACTTAAATTCAAATTCATAGGGATGCTTTTGGACCATTTAAAGATAATCAATTAAAGAAACAAGAATTTTTTATGTACGACGAAAGTTACACCCCTCTCATTTCATATGAGAATATTAAGTAAGAGAGAATTCCTAAAAAATTAATTCATTTCAAAATAGCGTGGGGTGCTACTTAAATTCAAATTTATGGGGATGCTTGTGAACCATTTAAAGATAATCAATTAAAGAAACAAGAATTTTTTATGTACAACAAAAGTTACACCCCTCTCATTGTATATGAGGATAATAAGTAAGAGAGAATTTCTAAAAAAATTAATTCATTTCAAAATAGCGAGGGCTGGTACTTCAATTCAAATTTATGGGGATGCTTGTGAACCATTTAAAGATAATCAATTAAAGAAACAAACATTTTTTATGTACGGCAAAATTACACCCCTCTTATTGTATATGAGGATAATAAGTAAGAGAGAATTCCTAAAAAAATTCATTCATTTCAAAATAGCGAGGGCTGGTCCTTAAATTCACATTTATGGGGATGCTTTTGGACCATTTAAAGATAATCATTTAAAGAAACATGAATTTTTTATGTACGACGAAAGTTACACCCCTCTCATTTTATATGAGAATAATAAGTAAGAGAGAATTCCTAAAAAAGTTCATTCATTACAAAATAGCGAGGGATGGTACTTAAATTCACATTTGTAGGAATGCTTTTGGACCATTTAAAGATAATCAATTAAAGAAACAAAATATTTTTGTGTACGACAACAGTTACACCCCTCTCATTGTATTGAACAGTCAGCCGCATCCTTTCCAGAAAAGATGCATTTGAGTCAATTGTCCGAAGTAAATAAATGTTGAATTTCAACAACTTTAATTAGAATTGCAAAATTACTGAAAATAACGTGGAAATTTAGATTTGTTTCAAAAATAAATGGTAATTTCTTTGGGTAAATTTGAAATTAACATAAAACCTCTAATAGCGTTTTATACCGTAAGTATAATTTCCGTTCATGAATGAATATTTAAAGTTGCACCAGACGACGGCGACCTACAACAATATAAAATGTATTCGATAGAACGTTATCCTTGAACCATAAACATGGCAAAAGTCTAGCGCGCGCTATAAATAAATTTGACACTTTTCGTCTAGTCGCTATTACCTATTGCATAGATAGCGGCATAATATTCAAAACAAGTCTGGGTTTATTCACCAGTCATTTGCACTTGTTTATTTTTCTGCACGCCATCGCCCTCCTTGTCCATCTCGAGGATCTCGAACGACGTTAGAGAACAACAGATGATCATGATACGCCCCAAGATATTTAAAAATGATTGCAATTTGACTTTCCCAAAGTCAAGTTACGCTACGAAGTTGCGAGCAAGTGCATATGATAGAAGAAGGAAGGGGTTAGCGAAATTCTGGCGGTTTTTATATTTAATCAATTTGGGAACGTCGAACAGACGGAGACGAACGTAGGTGACGTGTTCCGAAACGCATTCAAAAATTCTAGTTTCGATTCGTTGCAGTGACCCGGGCTATGCACTCTCCTATGCAGTTGAATGTACTTTGTTCTGCTAATAAATAAGAATTTGATAATTTGATCCTTTTTATGCGGCCACTTAACTTTTTTGGTTTGCCCCTTCTCACTTTACCCCTTTTCTTTAAACGAGGCTCCCACTGTCGCCAATGAACAACAAGCAGATATTCAAATTAAAAACCTTAAAAACTAGGCAGGCAAACATTATGGCCTTGGCGTATTTTGTGTCCTCATTTCAAACCGTTGCACTTTTAAATCGTGTCTGCAACTCTTCCGTTACAACCTGAATACTGTCCTTATTCAATTGATGGCCACTAAAGCACAATAATGAGATGAAAGACGTAAAAATTACATTTCAAATTTGTCAATTAAATGCAAATAACGCGCGTATAAGTGCTTAAGGTCACTAGAATTTATGCTCGCCGTTTATGCATGCATCTAATTTGTATTTTCGATTGCGAAACATTGTTTATTATTAACAAATTCGGTGGAATTCTTATCGATCCAGAAAAATGGGTTAATAAATGAAGGACCTTCGCACTTTAATCCTCTGACCCAATTGTGAATTCATAAAAATGTAAAATGCATATAAGGCGCATTGAAAACAGTATAAACCAATTATGAGGGACATGCAGAACCCTACAAAACAACAGAAATTATTAAACTACCCCTTCTTATAAGTAACATGTCATGGTAAAACCTAACAACCACTTCTACAAAGAGACCCTTTCCTGATTTTGTAATCATATCCCGATATTTAACAGCGCATTCTAAAGTTAACAAATGTTGGACAAAGAATTGTGTTGCTATAGTTACAAAAGTTAAAAAAACTTGCAATTACCAAGAAAAGGACATGTAGAATAAAATATTGAAGTTATCTGTCGCGAATGTGTTCATTGTCAATGGCAGTTGTAAATAATAAAGTGTTTTTTGAATTGACCTATAGAAAAAAGGTGTAAATATCTTTCAATTTAAGAGATCAAGGGTGGCGTTCTTAGAGAATTCGAGACATTTTGGCGACCGTGACAGGACACCTGACACTTAAGAAGAATTAGCTGCGTACAATTAATTACACATTATGATTTCTAGCTAATTCTTTTAACTTGTTTCAGTTAAAATGTACAGAAACGAGATTATCAATACCGGGTGGCGACATGGAAATTTGCGATGGTATAACGACGGTCACCAATGGCATCAAGAGCACTAGTCACTCAAGCACGAACGGCAGCATCATCACGATGACCCTTAAAAATAATCACCTCATCGTCGAAACGGAAGAACGAAACGTGAGTTTTTGCCTCCACTCATTTTGAGGTATTCATACTTTGGCACATTTCTAGGATATCCAAGAGGACAGTAGAGAAACGACGATGAAGTACTCGCCGAGCGCTCGGAACGGGGTTTTCGTGGTCGAAGTGCAACAAGGCAGCAAGAAGAGTCCTAGCGCAGCCATCGATCCCGGCCTCGTGGTCTCCGTAAGTGACCAGTGCGCGCTTATTCACAATCCCCCGGACCGGTAAATATTCCACCCTGCTCTTTGAGCGAGTAACCCTCTCAAGCTTTAGGTACAGTGAAGAGGAAATTGTAGAGGAATGCGACTATCCCGACACGATACCCAGCAGGGACACCGCCAGTTCCTTACATATCTTAATACAAACGGGACTGACTCAGTCGAATTCCAGTTTGGCGTCGTCCACAGTCCAGGCGTACCGGTACGGTAATCAGGAGGGTTACGAGACGGGGAATTACGGTTATCAAACGTGCAACGGGTGCCACTACAATCCGCCGTTGCCGAAAGCGGAGTCGAAGAGTAAGCCGAAGATAATATCGGAAATTTTCAAGAGCTCGAGGAGCGAGTCGAAGTGCGGTTCGGATCCGTATCCGGACGGACCTTTGCTTTCCGACATTCAACTGAAGGAATCTGCGAGCATCGCGCATAAGGGAGAGAGCATCGATGGGGATGATGTTAAGGTTGTCAGTGCATAGATATTGAGAAATAGGTAGGGTCCACAATATCCAATTTTGTGTCTCTTTTGAACTGTTTTTAATCGTGCCCTTAGTTCATTCAACTTCCCGCCTCTCTCCAACATTGGAACGTTGAAAAAATAAATAAATCTCCCACAAATGGTAAAAATTTCAAGTTAACTTTTTTGTATATCTATTGCAGATCGAGTTAATTCCATTGTTTCATCAGTTAAAATTTAAATACGCTTTAGCCATTCGTGCGTGTGCGACGGTTTTACCACTTTTTGCAATGGTAATATTTTTAAAAAATCATCACACCCATAAAAAGGTTCCGTTTACCTAGGGGAGGAGGATACGTAAAGAGAAGAAAGTTTCGAGAGCCACAAAATTTGAAATGGGGCTAACCCCTGGAGCATCGAAGGAACCCTGGATTTAAAGATATATTACTGATCATAGTCTTACTTTGCTGGAATGATTGATTATTTTAACAATAGGTTCTAACTCCAGTCAGAAAAAAAATCACTAAATAGAGCTCTGGTGAGAATAAAGCTCCAAAAAATCGTAATTGGAACCTAGCACAGCTACTCTTTCGATTCTGGCGTCAACATGGCAATCTGTTAGGCTAATAAGAATATCTAAGAAAAAAAAGGTGAAGACACTAAAAGAATATGAAGAAGACAACAGGGAAATAAAAACAGAAGACCTTTGAAAGAACAGAGGAAAGGAGGAAAACGCATTTAGTGAGAGAGATATGGAAATAGAGGCCAGGAAGCAGCACTTCATGAAGGTAGTACCAACCACCTTTCATTAGAGTACCGCAACCCCCTATTTTGATAAGGGGTAAGAAAGAAGGCCGGTGGAGAATAGTCCTTGAGACCTTTAATTAAATCCATTTCTCTCCCCCCCACCCCTTTCACCTGTCAGCCACAGATCGTGAAAAGGAGTCGCAGAGGAAAGTTACAGTTTGTACAAATCATAATTCATTTCGACGAGACCTTTCATTAGAATTCCATGAAGGGTAGAACGTGTGTTCACCCCCCCCCCTCTCAATTTTCAGAAGTTTTACTTGGCGCCACTAAGGGCATGCGCATGCAGAATATGAGACCGATTGTTTGTCGCGTGTAAAATTTATACACGTATAACTTTCACAAACAGTATTTCAGGAAATAATTTGTGCCCCCCTCCTCCCTTAAGAAAACAAAATTCTTGGCCATTTGGACCATATTCCCCTAAAAGTAGTTCAACGCGACAGAAGTGGGTCTGGACAGACGGACTAGTGGACTGATAAAACGCAACCAATAGCACATTTTTGTTGATTTTTAAAAAATGCCGAGGGATGATAGAGAGAGGAGGTAGAGGGGAAGGGGGGTACAGACACAAACATCAGAAGAAAAGAAAAAAACGAATTAAAAAAGGAGAAGGGCCACATGAAAAAATTCTGGAATGTAGCGGGGGCAGCTTGTAAAGACGCTCAATTTTGGGAGTTTGTATAAGAGGATATGAGGTTGTGGGGATGGTAGAATCATGAATAGAACAAATCAATTGGAAGAAAATAAAGAACATGATTCCGAATGACCAATTTGCGAAGAGGGACAGTATAAAGGCAGTAAAAAAAGGATAAGGAAATGGGGGGATGAAACGAAAGAAGGGGACGGGATACCGGTCAGACGAATGGAAGTGGAGGGAAAGAAAATGAGCGTGATAACGATATACAACAGGGAAGAAGTAAAGGACTTAAAAAATCAAATAGAAAATAGGGTACATAAAAGGAGCGGCTAATATCGGGAGATTTTAATTCCAGAACAGAAATTAAAGAAAAACGGGTAGAGATAGGAAGAGGACCACAAGATATAAAATCAAGAGTCCAACAAAGAGGGAGCAGTGTTACTGGAATTATCAGAGAAACCTAGAGAATTTTCAAGGGAAATATGGTGAAAGAGGAATACACTAGTAAATGAAAAAATACTGAAATCAGACCAGATGGAATTGAGTCTAAAAGGGAAGATAAGATGATCACGAATGAAAAGACGCAAAGACTAAGAGAGATACAGATATGGACAAGATACACGATGGAGCTGTATAGAGGGAGACTAGAGAAACAAGGAGAAGAAGTTGGAAGGAATCCAGGGAAGAAGTGTGATAATATAGAGAAGAGTATTAAAAAAGTAATAACGTAGAAACAAATAACTGAAAGGAAGGGAAAAAACAGAAACAAGTGGTGAAATAAAGAGAGTACAGAGGAGGTGAGAAAACAGAAAAATTCCAAAAGAAAATGTAAAGAAAAAAGATGGAGAAAAATATAGAATACGAAGAGCAAATCAGGGAATATAAACAGAAAAAGATCTAGGAAGGTGGGGAAAGGAAAAATAGAGCAAGTGAGAGGAATGGAAACAACATTTTGTCAAAGTACTACAAGTAACGCAGGAGAAAGAGGATGCTATGGAGGAGGAGATCGAGCAATAATAAAAAGACTGAAGAAAAAGGGAAGTGAGAGGAAGAGACGTGAAAGGATCTTCAAAAGAGGAAACAAAGATTGTGTGGGAAATTATAGGGGATTACTATAATAACTACGGCGGGCGTATAGAATATACTGATGATACTGAATGAAAGACTAGAAAGAGAACTGGAAGAGAAGAGGATGTGGGAGGAAACACAGATGGACTTCAGAAAAGAGAGGGAAACGATCGACTGCATTGGAAAAGAAGGGGCCTTTCTCATGGCAGCGTTTGAAAGAGTGGACTGGGAACATGTATGGAAGATGGGAAATTGCCAAGAATATGAGAGAATATGGAGAGACAATGTTGAGGGTAAGAATTAAGAGAAAGGAGTCTGAAATGTTTTGGACATGTCAAACAACCCAACCTTATTTAATCTCTACTTAAGAGACGTGGAGAAAGTATTAATACAGATCCAGGATGGAAAGGTATGGGAAAGGAATAGAGCCCAATGTAGAAACGTCGTAGATGATGAGATTAGCGAAGGGGGGTGGAAGGAAAAGGAAGATAGAATAGAAATGGGGGAAAGAAAGAATAAAAGAGGTAACAGAAATTAAATGTTTGGGGTACCTACGAAATGCAAAGAAACAATGGGGCAAATGCGCAAATAAGGCAAAATAGGGTGGTAGCAACGAGACGAGGAAGAAACAAAAACGGAAAAGATAAGGATAGCGCAGCAGGAATATGCTAAGAACAAAGAGGAAAATATTACGAAAGAAATGAATACGGACGTGTTGAGGAGAGGAGTAGGGTAAAAGATGTAAAATGAGCTGGCAAAAAGGGGTCTGGATGCACAAGTACAACAACGGAGGGTGAAGATAGAGAGCGAACGCGGAAGTGGTAGTTATAAAGAGCTAATAAGGGAGTGAGGGAGTGGTTACCAAAATATTTGTGGGAGGGAAGAAAAAATATTGGAACAATAGCGAGAAATGAAGAGAGAAGGAAAGAGACATGGAGACAAGAAGAAGAAAAATCTAGAATAAGCGGAGGAGGAGGTGAGGAGTGGATGAAGGGGATACTAAAGAAAAGCGAAGAAAAAGTCGCATTTTAATTATAATTTATAAAGACTTTTACCATTTTGGCGTCCAATAAATATTGAATTGATAGTTTTGCTTCTGCTTCATCAATCATTGCCTATTATGTCAAAGGTTTGATGTCAAATGCAAATCGTTTAAAAATCGTCCGCTTAATAGTTCAAAAAGAAATAATAGCAAATAGCGTCTTGCAATTCGTTAAGGACGGCAAACTTAACTAGGATAGTCTTCTAAATACGACTAATACGAATTCGCCTAGTATAACAATAAAAGCCGAATGGTTGAATTTGTCGCTTCATTAAAGAATAGGGCGCCAAGAATGTTAATAATCCCAGAGTTCCTGTAGGTACATCGCAAACGCGCCAAAAATTATTTAATGGATTTTCAAAGTTGTGTATGTTGCGTGTCCAAATAACCTAACTTGACCCAGAGGTCTTTAAACTTTAATAAAAGGCCAAACAGGTTTCCAAGTACTCATACTACCAAATATTTCTGCTAACACCCTTAAAGAAAATAAATAATATAACTCGTCATAACTGCCGCTTCAACTAGTAGGCCCTACGTATCTTCCGTCTCGCTTAATAAATACGGCGAGCTGCCGGTTACGGTTTTGCTCTTCTTATTTTGTGTTTGTATTGTACGTGTAATTTCGGAGGAATTTAAAATAAAAGGAAGAGATGTGCGGATTTTCGTTTTAGGGGAATTGGAAAAATTAAATTAAACGCTTATATAATACCCACAAGGAACTGGTGGCAAATTTATGTAAATTACCCGGACGTACAACAAACGTACAAGTCGACAGTGGGAATTAATTGGAGAATGAAATTTTTAATTTACACCATCGTCTGGTTCTAACCTCAACTGCATTACGTCTTTGCGGCAAGAATGCTATAAACACAATACATTTTTAGCAAACATTTTTGTCCCCTAGCGTGAATCGGGGGCAATCCCGAGGGGTTGGTCACGGACGACATTCTCACCATTCGTATAGGAAAGTGTTGAGAAATATGAGAAATACAGGTCTTGTGAAGAATTAAAAAAATATTTTGAGCGATAAGCAGTAAAATATAGAAAAAAAACTTGGGAAATGGCAATTTGCAAACAATGAAGAAATCGTTTGCCCATAAAATGTACTGTGGCCAATTCAGAGGGGTTGATCGGATCGTTGCATAGAAAGTTTAGCTTGAAGGTGAAGTAAATAAACAATTTGATTAAAATTGGTCTAATTTTGGGGGAATAACTGACAAATGTGTAGAAAATTGCAGGATGTTCTGGAAAAGTGATTTGATAACCTTTCAAAAATGTAAGATCATTTTCGAAAAACTAGGGAATTATGTAAGTGTAAAGAAGTAACCTAGGATGCAGAAAAACCATCACTTTTACGAAAGAATATGGAGGGAATTCCCGAAAAATAAAAAAGCAATCGTTAAGGAAGTAATGTTGTACTTATTTTGTGCAGATATTGTAGAAATTTAAGAACGGAATTTTTAATTGAAAGAAAAATGCTTGTAATTGTATCAGTTAAATAACAAAAGTAATACATCAATAAATACAAGAAATTTTGTCTCCGTTTAATGTATGTTTTTCTGACGAATGCTTTTTTTTCCTAAACGGTACTGTAAATCGTCACAATTATCGCTACTGGGCTGATTCAAATCCCAGAATATTTCGTGAGGTGCATACACAACATCTCGAAAAATTGAATCTTTGGGCTGGCATTTTGGTAACCATATCGTAGGCCCCTTCTTTTTACCTGGGAATTTAACAGGAGAGATGTACCTGGAGTAATTAGAAAATAAGATTCATCCAGCATTAGTGGAGATACTAGAAAATAACAACAAGTACTTGGATAATCGTCTAGAATATCAGCTAGATGGTATGCGCCACCCCACTATGCTGCAAGGGTTGGTCAATATTTGGACCAAACGTTTCCAGGACAATGGATTGGAAGAAGAGGAGCTGTTGAATGGCTTTCTCGTTCCCCGGACTTAAGTCCGTTAGATTTTTTTTTATGGGGCCATTTAAAAACTAAAATTTATGCTAGTCAACCAACATCATTAGACAACTTGCGGCAATGAATAATTGATGAATGTCGTCAAATAACCCCAGAAGTTTTTCAAAATGTACGGGAAAGGTTTGAACAAAACCTGTATTCTTGTGCGGAAGTCGAAAGTTAACATTTTCAACATTTACATGATCGATTTTAGCTTTATGCACTTAAAATAAAATTGATTTAAAACTTAATAAAAATACCTTCAAAATTAGGCATCACTCGACCCCCCATTCGATTTAAAATTTTGGAGGCGCTTGTCATCCCCGCTATGGCTTTGCCCTCAGGGGGACGAAACTAGCAAAAAAAATGGTTCCCCTTTGAATCAAAAATTGACGGGTCCGAGGATTTTTTCGTAAATGTTTTGAAGTCCCGAAAATAGGCTCTGTTTCGTTTTCAAATGGCCACCGCTGTATAGTCTTGCCTCGAAAGTCGACCAAAAACGATTTGTCCCAGACCTGGACAGAGAACCGAATGTTCTCTCATTGAATTGGATGTGGAATTTAAAATACGAAGCATAATAATTAGTTATCAGATCACCAGGAGAACGGAAGAATTTTTGCAAAATTGAAAGAAAATAGTGCAAAAATTGTTTTCCTGGCCGTATTTATGGCTAGCAAAGATATCAGTTTCAGGTGATGATTTATTGGCATAAGCGAGACTAATTGGGGTGTAGCGGTCATTTCTTTCGTGAGTTAATAATTTCTTGCAGGGCGCCCCATTTACCTTGAGACAGTCGATTATTGCGGAAACTAACGAGCATTTAATTAATTATTAATTTAATGATGCTATTCACATAACTGTACTGTCAAGAATTTGGCAAATTTTTTGTTTAACACCCCTGTTTTACCCTTTTAGAAGCGAAAATTCTGAAATAATGTTATTTTTCACCCTCCATCACCTCTTAAACCACAAACAAAATGCATAGGTATTTTTGGGGGCGCATTTAAATTATATCATGTTTCAGCATCATATGGGTTCCATCCAGGACTACCTTCGCCACGACCACGACCATTGCAAGTACACCTGCATCAATTGCGAGATATTTCGTTAAGGACGTTCACCCATCGCGCATAATTCTAAAACGATTGATTATTGAAAAAAAAGAATATTTTTATAAAGTGCAACCGTCCGATCAAGCAGTGAGAAAGTTCATTAAAAAAATTAAAGTATAAATGCAATTATTGTAAAATATGTTCCGAGCTTGTTTGTCACAAATTTTGTTTAAAAAACTCTTACGCTTTGTCTATAATAAACTAATCCCTACTCCACATTAGATAGACAACTAATACCGCATTGAATTTGATACGATAGGTGTAAATAATTTTGACCAAAGAATGATACCAAAGTGTAATCTTTAGCTTGTAATGTATAAAAGAATTCTAAAGAGGTTTTCAAATGATGTGATTTAAGGAGACACGTTTCCTACTCCCGCTACTTTGTGATGGTGTCAAAAATTGATTTCGGTAAAATACCTACCTGCCGTAGTGGTTAGATGTTGATTTGATTTGTTTATAGTTTAGGTAATGGGAAATGTATTTGTCTGTTAATAAGATCAACTATATTATTGTAATTTGTTAATTGTTTATTTTATTATAAGTAAGCTATTGTAAATAAAATAAAGGTTACATGTTTCTATTTGTGGTTTATTAGGTTTTGGAATTGTGACCCTCCAGGACGAGGATTAGTCGGGGGTCAAAAACAAATAATGTGTCTTGAATCAAGAATCACTTCATTGTTAAATAAAATAGGAAAAGAACCGGAAGAAATCCATACAAACCTGCTAAGAATCTTCCTAAAATGGTCTCTGAAAAATCCCTAACAGAATCTTTAAAGCGAGATTATTTTAAAATAGTGATAGTTGGATAAAGAACAAAGAATTCCAAATAATTCCTAAAAAAACTCGATCGGCTTTTTTCAGAATCAATAAACATTTTAAAGTCCAGCATAATTGCATTATGGTGCTTTTGAAACCTCTTGCAGCTAAGGCGGAGAGACATACAGGTCTTTTACATAGGAGATTATGATAAAGTAGCTGGAAAATGTGAAGAAAATATTAAGAAATTGTGTAAAATAATGTTTTTTTAATATCCGGAAAGATAAGGAAACTGTCACGAAATATAAAATAATTTTATTGTAATAAAAGGAATTTTGGAAGGCTGAGGAAGTAATTTTTGGAAAACAAGAGGAAATCTTGGGAAAATGTATTGATGAAATTTAAACCACTACAAGAGATTTTCAGGAAATCAACTGAAATACCGGAAATTGTTAGATAATGAAGGAAATCTTTGCCAGCTATAATATACAGGGTGAACATTCGGTCTGGAACACTGAATATATCTTCAGTAAAGAATCTCTCACAAACCTCTCAAGAACTTTCAATTAATCGTTGAACAATTGATTCGTAAAGTCCTTGAAGAAGCTTTCAGGATTTAATGAACAATTTTTAAAGTTCTTTGGAGAAACTGTGGTATATGTTGGACCCAAAAGCCCCCTTATAATTAACGGAAAGGAACCTATGAAATTTTACCTTGATATTACACTATGCAAGACGAAATATCGAAAGATCCCCTCCACACGAAGCTCTTAAGTGCAGTTATTCATTCGAATTTTATTAGGGGTTGTTTTGGTAGTTTTCTGATTACGTTATACGATTTGCTACCAACAATTACGAATAAGTATGATCGGACATGATAACTCGCAAGAGAAATCGTAAGCAAAATCACATTACGTAAACTGTACTTTAGGTTTTATAAAATGCCCAAAATACGGAAAGGGAGCATTAGGTTTTCCAGCTCGCCCAACGAATTTGTAAAATAGCGTTTAACAATTAAAACTTCCTTAATTAATTAATTAATTAACATTTTGGAAAGGTGAGGAAATTCGTTGAAAATACACGGTGGCTTATGATTTCGAAAGAAAATTCAAAGGGCTGTATCTTTTGAACTAGTAGTCCAATCTTAGAAATGTTTGAAATTATGGATTCTACACTACGGATTTTTCTAGGAAAATTCGACATAATTCCGTATGAAAGAGATCCTCCTCGTCCTTACTAAATTACGGATTTTTCTAGGAAAATTCGACATTGTTTAGTACAAGCACGTCCTTTAGAGGGGTGTAACTTTTGCTGTGCCTTAAATATTTCTGTGACATTGAACGATTATATTTAAAAGGGTCACTAGCAACCCCATAATTCCGTATGAAAGAGATCCTCCTCGTCCTTATTAAATTACGGAGTTTTCTAGGAAAATTCGAGATTATTTAGTACAAGCGCGTCCTTTGGAGGGGTGTAACTTCTGCTGTGCCTCAAATATGTCTTGTGACATTGACCGATTATGTTTAAAAGGGTCACTAGCAACCCCATAATTCCGTATGAAAGAGATCCTCCTCGTCCTTATTAAATTACGGATTTTTCTAGGAAAACTCGGCATTATTTAGTACCAGCACGTCGTTTGGAGGGGTGTAACTTTTGCTGTGCCTCAAATATTTCTGTGAAATTGACCGATTATGTTCAAAAGGGTCACTAGCAACCCCATAATTCCGTATGAAAGAGATCCTCCTCGTCCTCACTAAATTACTGATTTTTCTAGGAAAATTCGACATTATTTAGTACAAGCACGTCCATTGGAGGGGTGTAACTTCTGCTGTGCCTCAAATATGTCTTGTGACATTGACCGATTATGTTCAAAAGGGTCACTAGCAACCCCATAATTCCGTATGAAAGAGATCCTCCTCGTCCTCACTAAATTACTGATTTTTCTAGGAAAATTCGACATTGTTTAGTACAAGCACGTCCTTTAGAGGGGTGTAACTTTTGCTGTGCCTTAAATATTTCTGTGACATTGAACGATTATATTTAAAAGGGTCACTAGCAACCCCATAATTCCGTATGAAAGAGATCCTCCTCGTCCTTATTAAATTACGGATTTTTCTAGGAAAATTCGACATTATTTAGTACAAGCACGCCTTTTGGAGGGGTGTAACTTCTGCTGTGCCTCAAATATTTCTGTGACATTGACCGATTATGTTTAAAAGGGTCACTAGCAACCCCATAATTCCGTATGAAAGAGATCCTCCTCGTCCTTATTAAATTACGGATTTTTCTAGGAAAATTCGACATTATTTAGTACAGCACGTCCTTTGGAGGGGTGTAACTTCTGCTGTGCCTCAAATATTTCTGTGACATTGACCGATTATGTTTAAAAGGGTCACTAGCAACCCCATAATTCCGTATGAAAGAGATCCTCCTCGTCCTTATTAAATTACGGATTTTTCTAGGAAAATTCGACATTATTTAGTACACCCACGTCCTTTGGAGGGGTGTAACTTCTGCTGTGCCTCAAATATTTCTGTGACATTGACCGATTATGTTTAAAAGGGTCACTAGCAACCCCATAATTCCGTATGAAAGAGATCCTCTTCGTCCTTATTAAATTACGGATTTTTCTAGGAAAATAGGAAAATTCGACATTATTTAGTACAAGCACGCCTTTTGGAGGGGTGTAACTTCTGCTGTGCCTCAAATATTTCTGTGACATTGACCGATTATGTTTAAAAGGGTCACTAGCAACCCCATAATTCCATATGAAAAAGATCCTCCTCGTCCTTATTAAATTACGGATTTTTCTAGGAAAATTCGACATTATTTAGTACAAGCACGCCTTTTGGAGGGGTGTAACTTCTGCTGTGCCTCAAATATTTCTGTGACATTGACCGATTATGTTTAAAAGGATCACTAGCAACCCCATAATTCAGTATGAAAGAGATCCTCCTCGTCCTTATTAAATTACTGATTTTTCTAGGAAAATTCGACATTATTTAGTACACCCACGTCCTTTGGAGGGGTGTAACTTCTGCTGTGCCTCAAATATTTCTGTGACATTGACCGATTATCTTTAAAAGGGTCACTAACAACCCCATAATTCCGTATGAAAGAGATCCTCCTCGTCCTGATTAAATTACGGATTTTTCTAGGAAAATTCGACATTATTTGGTACACCCACGTCCTTTGGAGGGGTGTAACTTCTGCTGTGCCTCAAATATTTTTGTGACATTGACCGATTATGTTTAAAAGGGTCACTAACAACCCCATAATTCCGTATGAAAGAGATCCTCCTCGTCCTTATTAAATTACGGATTTTTCTAGGAAAATTCGACATTATTTAGTACAATCACGTCTTTTGGAGGGGTGTAACTTCTTCTGTGTCTCAAATATTTTTGTGACATTGACCAATTATGCTAAAAAGAGTCACTAACAACCCCTATAATTCCGCATGAAAGAGATCTTCCTAGTCCTCATTAAATTACGGAATTTTTAGTAAAATTCGACATTATTTAGTACAAGCACATCCTTTGGAGGGGTCTAACTTTTTCTGTGCCTCAAATATTTTTGTGACTTGACCCATTATGCTAAAAAGGGTCACTAACAACCCCTATAATTCCGCATCAAAGAGATCTTCCTAATCCTCATTAAATTACGGAATTTTTTTTGGAAAATTCGACATTATTTAGTACAATCACGTCTTTTGGAGGGGTGTAACTTCTGCTGTGCCTCAAATATTTTTGTGACATTGACCCATTATACTCAAAAGGGTGACTAGCAACCCTATAATTCCGTATGAAAGAGATCTTCCTCGTCCTTAATAAATTATGGAATTTTGTACGAAAATTCGACATTATTTAGTAAGAGCACGTCTTTTGGAGGGGTGTAACTTCTGCTGTGCCTCAAATATTTTTGTGACATTGACCGATTATGCTCAAAAGGGTCACTAGCAACCCTATAATTCCGCATGAAAGAGATCTTCCTAGTCCTCATTAAATTACGGAATTTTTTTGGAAAATTCGACATTATTTAGTACAAGCACGTCCTTTGGAGGGGTGTAACTTCTGCTATGCCTCAAATATTTTTGTGACATTGACCGATTATGCTAAAAAGGGTCACAAACAACCCCTATAATGCCGCATGAAAGAGATCTTCCTAGTCCTCATTAAATTACGGAATTTTTAGTAAAATTCGACATTATTTAGTACAAGCACATCCTTTGGAGGGGTGTAACTTCTGCTGTGCCTCAAATATTTTTGTGACATTGACCCATTATGCTAAAAAGGGTCACTAACAACCCCTATAATTCCGCATGAAAGAGATCTTCCTAGTCCTCATTAAATTACGGAATTTTTTAGGAAAATTCGACATTATTTAGTACAAGCACGTCCTTTGGAGGGGTGTAACTTCTGCTGTGCCTCAAATATTTTTGTGACATTGACCGATTATGCTAAAAAGGGTCACTAAACAACCCCTATAATTCCGCATGAAAGAGATCTTCCTAGTCCTCATTAAATTACGGAATTTTTTTGGAAAATTCGACATTATTTAGTACAAGCACGTCCTTTGGAGGGGTGTAACTTCTGCTGTGCCTCAAATATTTCTGTGACATTGACCGATTATGCTAAAAAGGGTCACTAACAACCCCTATAATTCCGTATGAAAGAGATCTTCCTAGTTCTCGTTAAATTACGGAATTTTTTTGGAAAATTCGACATTATTTAGTACAAGCACGTCCTTTGGAGGGATGTAACTTCTTCTGTGCCTCAAATATTTTTGTGACATTGACCGGTTATGCTAAAAAGGGTCACTAACAACCCCTATAATTCCGCATGAAAGAGATCTTCCTAGTCCTCGTTAAATTACGGAATTTTTTTGGAAAATTCGACATTATTTAGTACAAGCACGTCCTTTGGAGGGGTGTAACTTCTGCTGTGCCTCAATTATTTTTGTGACATTGACCGATTATGCTAAAAAGTGTCACTAACAACCCCTATAATTCCGCCTGAAAGAGATCTTCCTAGTCCTCATTAAATTACGGATTTTTTAGGAAAATTCGACATTATTTAGTACAAGCACGTTCTTTGGAGGGGTCTAACTTCTGCTGTGCCTGAAATATTTTTGAGACATTTACCGATTCTGAATGAATAAGGACCCCCTACCCGGGACCCATCCTGTATGTGGACGATGGCTCCCTACAGGACACGTCCCCAAGTGGTGGATAGGGGGATGGCCCTGTGAATGTGACGGAAAACCATCCATCAGAAAGTCGTTTGTGGTCATGTTTCACGGATATTAGGATGTCATGTGCCCAAGACAAGTTAACCTCATTAAAAAAAAAGCTTAAGTCCCAGGTGGAACAGCTTACACTGACGGGCTGATAGGTGAACACCGGTATTTAGTAAGCGAACCCTGGAGCATAGGGTTACTCCAGTTTTCAAAACACCTTTCCTGCCGTATGGAGCTCTGCGATAGGTGACAGATTTTTCTCCAATACTCGTGGGACTCGCTTGGAAGAACCCGATAAAATATCAGAGCGTGGTGCGCCTCTAAGCTCACCAACCATGAAATCTGAGGCCTCCGCTCTGCATTCGGTAAGAGTCCGCTACCCTCCGTTTCTAGCATCGTGAATTGAAGTTGTAATAGGGGATGATATGTTTGTTCTTGTTATAGCTATATCAAACTATCCTTACTCGGCGTCAAAATGTCGGTATCGGTTTGTGACTTCAAACACAAAATTCGAGTTGAAAATCAGCATACTGAGATATTTCACTGCAATTTAAGTGGCTCTTCAACGCCATAACATAATTTTGACTAACTACGAGTACATTTTCCTAATGGATATCTCAGTCTCACAAACAAGTTTTCGACTATCTGTACGTAGCCCGATAAGATAATTGCATTTTTTTTGTATAGCCCTCGTGTAAGCCGATCGGTATTAGAGATAATATGTTTCAAAATGGTATTAATAAACCACCTTGTGATAACATGTCACGTTGCAGTACGGGAAAAGATAAAGAGCTTATTTATTAATTGGTTAATTGCGAACAAAATTTCGCCTAATCACTTCAATTGATGTGTAAGCGCCGGTCAAAATTCAATACAGGAAACGGGGCATGCTTTCTTATTTACCTTAGGCATTTATGCGAGAGGAGATCGAGGAGACAGAATGAAGCGAAACGGGGATGAGCGTAAAGGAATTGCAATGGCACCATTTTTCCGCAGTTCTGGTTCTTGACAATCGGCATTAGCGTTTTAGAGATTTGTGGAGTAGAGTGCTTGTGACCTTGTATAAGTCACGATAAGCCACGCCCACACCAATCGGTGGGGGATAAGGTCCTTCATTTCTACTGTAGCCTTTGGCATTAATTTAAGCGTGATTGACCGGCGAAAAATGTGAAATATTTTCGGGAAGAAACTATGCGGTAAATAAAAGTGGGTTATATTATAAAACGAAGGTTACGAAAAATTACATCCTTATCTTATCATAATTTGACTAGATTTCATAAACTTTAGATAACTTTTTAACAAACTAATTTGCAATCGTTTAACATAAACAAATCCTAAATTTGGCTATTATCAAATTTGGATAGGTAAAGCATTCAGTAAGTTAATCGCTTCCCAACCGAAAAATCTCCGATTTACTTTCCTCGTGAATGGTCCGGATTAGAGAAGTTGCACTTTTTAAGGAGCGATACGCTTATCGTTTCGGGTACCGATAGTATGTTGCAAACAGTATTTAATTTATTCCAAATCTTATCTTGTTTAACTAACTTATTTTTATAGTTTAAGCAGTTTTTTTCGTAATCCAATTAAAAACGTCCTTTATTATATCTGTCTAATATTTGTTTATTGTAAATAAAATTGTCATGGTAAATTAAGATAGCGGGAAAAGAAGGAAGAACGGTACTATGGCAAAAGATCGCACTAAACTTTGACAATAGAAAGTCTTGAATTTTCTAAAAAAAAAACTCGAAATCGAACCTGGACCCGCTCATTAAGAGAGAACACTCACAACGTTTAAAAACCAAAAATATCCCAAAGAAGGACCTTTAATAATCTCGGGAAGAAAAAAGAACCTCAGGGGAACCTTTCGAGAACCTTTGAGCAAGCTCTAAAGAATATAATCCTTTTCATTCCACTTCTTCTTCGGATCCTTACTGTAGAATCCATAATTTCAAACAGTTCCAAGATCGGGCTCCTAGTTCAAAAGTTACAGCCCTTGAATTTTCTTTCGAAATTGGTTTCTAGTCCATAACCTTTGATTGAGAAGTCCGATCGAAAAAGTACGAATTGTTTTAGATTCTACGCACCAAAATTAATAAGAAAAAGTGTTTTCCCGAGAATTTTGGTGCAGTCGATTTTTGGTAAAAAAGGAAGGTTATACACTGCCTTTTTTTGAGCCCCGAAAAAAAAATTGTCTCAGATCGACCCGGAAAAAAAAATTTCTTATAGAATATCGCCTGTAGAATCCATAATTTCAAACAGTTCCAGATTGGGCTACTAGTTCAAAAGTTACAGCCCTTTGAATTTTTTTTCGGAATTGGTTTCTAGTCTATAACTTTTGATTAAGAAGTCTGATTGAAAAAGTACGAATTGTTTTGGATTCTACGCACCAAAATTTTCTTACACAATGTGGCCTGCAGAATCCATAATTTCAAACAGTTCCAAGATTGGGCTACTAGTTCAAAAGTTACAGCCCTTTGAATTTTCTTTCGAAATTGGTTTCTAGTCAATAACTTTTGATTGAGAAGTCTGATCGAAAAAGTACGAATTGTTTTGGATTCTACGCACCAAAATTAATAAGAAAAAGTGTTCTCCCGAGAAATTTTGGTGCAGTCGATTTTTGGTAAAAAAGGAAGGTTATACACTGCCTTTTTTTGAGCCCCGAAATAAAAATTGTCTCAGATCGACCCGGAAAAAAAATTTTCTTATAGAATGTGGCCTGTAGAATCCATAATTTCAAACAGTTCCAAGATTGGGCTACTAGTTCAAAAATTACAGCCCTTTGAATTTTCTTTCGAAATTGGTTTCTAGTCCATAACTTTTGATTGAGAAGTCCGATCGAAAAAGTACGAATTGTTTTGGATTTTACGCACCAAAATTAATAAGAAAAAGTTTTTTCCCGACAAATTTTGGTGCAGTCGATTTTTGGTAAAAAAGGAAGGTTTTATACACTGCCTTTTTTTGAGCCACGAAATAAAAATTGTCTCAGATCGACACGGAAAAAAAATTTCTTATAGAATGTGGCCTGTAGAATCCACAATTTCAAACAGTTCCAAGATTGGGCTACTAGTTCAAAAGTTACAGCCCTTTGAATTTTCTTTCGAAATTGTTTTCTAGTCTATAACTTTTGATTGAGAAGTCTGATCGAAAAAGTACGAATTGTTTTGGATTCTACGCACCAAAATTAATAAGAAAAAGTGCTTTCCCGAGAAATTTTGATGCAGTCGATTTTTGGTAAAAAAAGGAAGGTTATACACTGCCTTTTTTTGAGCCCCGAAAAAAAATTGTCTCAGATCGACCCGGAAAAAAAATTTTTTCATAGAATTAATCCACTTTAGATTTTTTTGGCTTACTTCAGATCTTCACTTTCTTGAATTCTTTGAATTAAGTTCTTCCCATTTTTGAAATTCCTTAAAACTTCTCTTGATTCTTCCCCGTTCCGTATCTTCAGACAGAGCATTGAAAATATTTAGCTCCTTGGGCGCTTTCAAATCTTCACTTAAATCGATTATTGATTTGCTCCATTTCTTTTAACTTTCTAAATCCTCTCAATTCTTTGGGTTCATTTTGCTTTTCATCTGCATTCAAGGCTTCATTTTTTTCTAATTCTTCCAACTTTCAGGTTCATGATTTTCGTATTCTTCAGTTTCTTTTCTTCAAGATTTTTAAACTCTTCCATACCACTGCAGTACATGTATAACAGAGGTATACAAATGACTTGGGCATTCAACAATCGCATTTAGTTTTTTTCCTAAGAAAATTTGTGCATAAATAAGGATTAAGAAAAATATATGCCGAAAATCTGAAGCCGATACGAGGTCTTCTTCTCAAGAAAATCCATACATAAATAACGATTGTGATATTTTTTGCCCAAAAATACACATGGACCACTTCATGGGCATTGAGCAATCGATTTTCCCAAGAAAATTGATTGTTAATGACGATTTTGGCATCCTTGAGTAAAAATATTTAGGTCACCAAAAAACACATGTATCATTTCTTGGTGATCGAGCAGTCGAGTTTGATCTTTTTCCCAACAAAATTGGGGCATAAATAACGATTTTGACCGCAAGAAAGTGAAGTTAATTTCATAATGAATCAATCCACAAGCGGTTTGTGACGGGATTCTATCAGAAACTTGAAATTGTGGGGACTTTATTAGAAAGCAAAAAAAAACAAATTGTATATCATTCGTTGCTTTGTGGAGACCATGTCGCATTTGTTTTGTGTTTTGTACACAACATCCCCAAGCCAAAACAAGCGACCTACACGGACGGATTCCGGTAAAATATTTCAGGGCAACTTTTGACAATGAAATCAATTCGAAAAATGAAACGTGACGTATTTCCTTATCGTAATCCTATAATTGTAGTTCTTTGCTTGTTATCAGCAAATCTGCGATTAGAACTACAATTTGGAGGAAGTGGCGTTTGATGCTTTTGTGGGGGGAAAATAGAGAAATGGCGATAATGTTCAAAAAGGAGTTTCCCTCGCAGGTCTATTTGCATAAAATAATAAAGTCTAGAATATCATCCTGTGTACATATGGGCAACTTTGCACAGTCTATTCGAGTAGAACACGTAATGACGTAACGCTCCTTTTGTTTTTCGACTTCCAAACAACCACCTGTAGTGCGCTTTTTACAATGAATATTTGTATTGATTCATGTTCTGCCAACCTTTTATTCTTGATGTGTCATTTTTACGAAAGCTCTCTACGCGTGGGTTTTTTTCCGGGGATTGCGAAATTACAAATACGGAAACGTCCGACCTAATTTTGGTAATGAGTAAACGTTTCGGAAAACTTCTTTGTTTTTCATTTTCTTATACAAAACCAATTTCATATCGGATACGATGTCAACAGATAATAACAACATACCTAATTTGTAGATTGAGAATTTTTTTTTTCCTGTATTGATTTACGAGTGCAAAGCTATTTTTGACGGTTTTGCTTATTTTTTCTAAAATGTGATTGTGTAATTTATTTTATTATATTAATTAGAGAACACTATTGCAGTCCCTCATTAATAGCGTTGCAATTGTTCAGCCCCCCCCCCCCCCCCCCCCCGGAGTTCTAGGGTTTTTGATATCCACGTTGGTAGAACTACTAGGCATCAATTAAATCAATAATTCATCTATTTAAAGGCAAATTTTGGGGAATGTGTCTCATATGTTAGAAAGAGTAAGTCATAAAAAATTTAAAAGCGTCAAAAGTGAACTTTTTTTAATTCTAAAAGAATTATCAATAGTAAACTATCAAGTTTTTCGGATTCTTTAAATTTCGTGGTATTGATTGAGTATTAAGCTTCTCCTAGAATTCTTTAATAATTTTGAAATAAAGAAGGATTGGTCACTGAGGCACTATGGAGGCGCTAAGTTGTTTCGTTTAACTTGAAATTCTTTCACTTTTTCGTATCCTTGTATAAGATTTCCCATTTCGTCATAATTTCCTCTGCGGGGTACAAGAATACCACCCGAAAACCCAAAAATTTGCTTATATTTCGCCAAGACAAAAAAAAGTTCTGAATAAATTCTTCATACTTTTTCGAGTAAAATTTTGAATAAAAAATTACAAAGTGGCCCGCCTAATCCACCAAAAATGTGGACTAGGGGATCCAATTTTCTGTTCCATAGAGAACAACAATATTAGTATCAGTAAATTAGTATATCTCAAAAAATTTCACAGCCTTCCAATCCTATCTCTCTATCTCTTTCTTCCGAGAGAAACATTAATTAAAAAGAATCGTGCGTTTTTAAAGGTTGCCCAGTGACTGATTGATTTCGATTTACTTTTCTACCTGATCAGATGATTTGTTGGATTCTCAATAAATACAAATAAATTATGTGTTTGATGTATTGCTCCATTTTTAAGTTGATGCAATAAATAATTAGACGATAGTGGTAAAACTTATATTTTGATATATATATAAAATATAAATATTTTGATATATTTAAAATATATAAAAATATAAGTTTTACCACTATCGTCTAATTATTTATTGCAACAAATAAATTATTTCCGTGCCTGACCACAAACGCACTAAATTTTTGCTATCGGCACCTAATTAGCGCCTAATTCTGAAAAGCTAGTGCGAGGAGTTCCAAGTGACTTCCAAAATTGCACAATAATTTAATTGAATTCCAAAAAATTCCATGGACTTCCAAAGAAATCCATTGATTTCCAAACAATGTCATTGAATTCCAGCAAATTCCAAAAAGAATTCTAATGAATTCCAGTGAGAATTTTAAATTGATAGTAATATTGTCAACTGTTGAAAATTGATATTTATTTATGTGCCTACATATTATCATTATTTAGTAGCTTCCTAGCTAGATCTAGGTGGCTATTGCGATTACCGTTTTTTGGACATGTTAAAATTTCAACAAATGTGTCATACAGGAAATATCAGGTTATACTACCACTACCAGTTTCGTAATCTTATATTTGCATGTCAATTAATTTATATACATGGTGTCCCATTTATCTTGAGATTATTGCAAAAACTCGGAGATATCAAAAAATGATTTATATAAAATATTCTTCACAATGACTCTATGCCCATTTTCACATAACTGTCCCTTAAAAGAATCAAGGGTTAGGCAACTTATTTTTTTCAAATAGAATTTGACTGAATATTCTTACATTTTACATCGGAAAATAATAAACTTTCGTGCGAAACGTTTTTTCCCTA
Source organism: Photinus pyralis (assembly GCF_008802855.1). Classification (NCBI taxonomy): domain Eukaryota; kingdom Metazoa; phylum Arthropoda; class Insecta; order Coleoptera; family Lampyridae; genus Photinus; species Photinus pyralis. The sequence continues at coordinate 995,707 of NW_022170819.1, read as the reverse complement.
CACCTACCATTTTTTGAAGCCACTTCCAAAAGCGCGATTTTGGTTTCAGTTCGGAAGTTGTTCTGTTAAAAATTTGGCACATTTTTTTATATTGGGTGTGAGGGTGTAGTAAGTTAGCACCACTCAAATAACTTGTTTGTGCTTAACAGCTAAAATACTAAATTTTTGTTATTGGCACCTAATTAGCACCAACTTCTGAAATGGTTTAGAAAAAATTGAATGTAATGGCAGGAGGGATAAGAAAAATTATGCGGTATTTGCTTGATAAGTAATAGCACATTTTTCCCAGTATTAGTACCCAATTAGCACCTAATTCTGAAAAGCTAGTGCGAGGGGTAAACCGCGGGGCAAAAATGTGTACACCAGAATTCGAAGAGTGTAAATGCCATAATTCCAAAAAAATTCCATCAACCTTCCAAAGGACTTCCAAAACTACACAATAATTTAATTGCATTCCAAAAAATTCGGTAATTCTAGGGACCTCCCGAACTCTAGTTACAATGGCAAAATTTTATAAGTGAAGGCCATGTTCTGTTTGCCTACCTTTGTCGGTGTTTGTAGATTAGATTCTATAATCTGACAGTGGAATCACCTACGTTTCGAGTGTGAACTTTTTTTTTCTGGTATTGCATGGATATTAAACCATAATTTTTCACCCCCTCAGCACGTACTCGTTTTGGCAAATAATTATGACTTAATTAAACACCCCTATCCCCTTAAATTCCCACATCTACGAGTATAGACATAAAACGATTGCATTGTAAAACTGCGACCTTCTGTTGTCTAATTTCGGTGGACACATAAAATTAACGACAAAATAAAAAATCAAATGAGGTAACCTATTACATGAGATTAACGATCTGCAATAATGTAAAGGTTAATTAAGGGGAAGATCGCATTTTCCGCCCCTCCGCGACGAAAAAAACAATTAAATACACTAGTATCGATTTCGCATAGGATGACGCCTTTTTTCATATTTTGCATGTAAAAGATTTCGATTGGAATTAAAGAAAGGAGGGCGGATTACGCGCCACCGGTAATAAGGATTCTTCCAGCAGCAAGTATTTTAAGATGTAGTTCCCGAAAAGCTTTTGTACTGTGCCGACTAGCTTTATTGATTTTATGTAACTAAGACATTCTTCCCTACGAAATTTAAGTTTTAAAACTAAGCAGGCCAGGGCTCCCGACGAAAAGGAAGAGGGAAATGATAAAAGTAAACGAACGGTTAGAGATGAGTTTATGCTCGCTTTATTCCCGTTACGTCATTGAAGCGTATGGAGGGAAAAAGGCGATACACGCGTTTGACATTTCTAAAATTTAGAACTTCAACGGTCAACACTTGATTAACTCGGTCGTGTTGGTAACGCTAACGTGTATCTAAATTTTCTTCACTCGAGACCGACATCTGGCTCTTTTTTTTCATACAATGCGACATTCTGTTTCTAATTTTGGAGTTTATCTCCGCCCGCCGTCGATATTGTCAAATTGATACTTGAAGAGTAACATTGGCAACTCGAACGTTATCTTAATAATAAGGTCGAAGGGAAATCTAGAGAAAGCTTATACTGAAAACTGAAGAGGCTGTAGGCGGCACGGAAGTATAAATTAAGGGAAACCGGAAAAGTAGTGGAGTTGAAGACAGCATAATTTTTCTCTTCGACCGATTAGTGTACAGCACATCAAAAATTGTGCTCATGAACCCCCTAATTCACTTTTTAATTTGGGTCACTCCGGCCAGGCAGAAGCTAATAGGGCCGGAGCCCTCCAGTGGGCTCCGCACAAAATCCACGCAAAAGAAACCCTAAACCTTTGGGAAAATCCATCACTGGCAGAAGGTACGGTTTTGGACCAAGCTTGTGACCTTTGTGAATGGTGCAAGGTCCGTGGGTTGGTATTTTCCCAGTAGCATAACGAAGGAGTGGCCTTGTTTGTGATCTAAGATCCTTCAAAAACGAGAAAAAGGTTACTGCAACGAGATATATGCAATTTATTATTATTATTGACGTATTGTATAGTTAAGGGTGAAACATGTACTTCCATATAAGTTAAATAATCTGAGTGAAAAGAGAGCGGCATGGGAGAGGAGAGAGATGTTATATTACAAACCTAAGTTACTCTTAAAAAATGACAAATTGTGCATTTCAAATTTTACAAAGAAAAGCAAAACGTTCAAGAAAATGTTCTGTACTTACATATAACGTTTTCTTACTTCTTCTTTAAAAATCCTTGTTTTTTTCAAAATTTACACACTCACAGTTAATAATATCACTATTAATAATCGTGTACACTTTAGGAGAGGCCTAGACAATGTAAGAATTGTCCAAAGGCCATTAAGACGTGCGCCTTTATTTACCTTCAAAAGTGTACAAAGCTTTCTGGGGTGTCCTAAAGTAAGAGTGTGCTACTGTTTTCTACTGAACCTTCCCAAGTTTAAAAGAGCTCCTATGTGTAGCTTGTAATATTTGAAAAATTTCAAAAGTCATCAAGAGGGGCGTTTTGAAATCTTCCGAGTTGCGGAGAGCGCTAAAAAAGCCTTAAAGAGCGGATCAAAGTTTTTCACTGTAACAGTCTTTAAGCGCTTTTAGAAGGTTCCTTGGTCTTTCGAAATATTAAGCCTTCATGGCTTGCACATATGAGGCCTTCTCTTCCATACATCATAATATCTTTGTAACGCTGAGGAGTATTCCATACCCCCAAAACCTCCCGGTGCTTCATTCTCAGTCACAACATTCAGCCCTAAGGAATATTGTGGTATTTTTTCACAAGACTACAAAAACGAGCTTCTGGCGGTGCTTCCTATGGCTATGAACCGAGGAGTCTTGGGGGGTCCCCTAGGAAACAACAACAATTCAATCTTCTCTTCCATACCTCATATCTTTGTCGCGCTGGGGAGTATTTCATACCCCCCCCCCCAGACAGCATTTTCGGTTTTGGAGAATAATGTGGGAATTTTGTGTACTGGGGTGGTATGGCTTCCAGACCCCCCGGTGTCACGTTCACCCTCAAAACATTCAGTATTTTTTCACAAAAGACTACAAGATCTTGCATTTCTAGCAGGTATTCCATAATAATCCATCAGTTTCCTGGCGAGACTTCTCTTGGTTTCCTAAACTGATAGTTTATGTGGTATGTCACGTTACGTTTTGGGGAAGAATTGAGGAACTGAGTCTCGCAAGAAACAAGAACAATTTAATTCTTCCATGCATCATAATATCTTTGTAACGGTGGGGGGGTATTACATAACCTCCAGAGCTACGTTCTCTCTCAAAACGTTTCACCCTAAGGACTGTTGTGGTATTTTTTCATAAAAGACTGGCTTCTTGGCATTTATTCCATACTCCACGAGCTTCTGAAGATACTTCATATGACCTGCTTTCCAAAAAATGAGTGGTATGTGCATTTTCGGTTTTGGGGAAGAATGCGTGGAATTTCGTGTACTAGGGTGGTATGGCTGGGAGTATTCCATACCTCCACAGACCCTCCGGTTCTACGTTCACCCTCAAAATCCTTAGTGCTTCTAGCACGTACAGTATAATTTTTAGAAAGGGGCCATCGAATGTGATTCCTTAGGGGTGAACGTTTTGTGGGGGAATTTAATACTGGGGGGTCTGGAAAACCGCCCAGGAAACAAGACTTAACATTCGCTTTCTTACTATCACGATTTTCGCCTACTGAGGTGGTATGGCTGAGGGTATTCCATATCCCCAGATTCGCTGGTTTTACGTTCACCCCCAAAATACTTAAGCACAATTTGTTAGAAAGAGACCAGGGATGAACGCTTTGTGGGAGAATGTAACACCGAATACCCCCAAGGAAACAAAGATTCAACGTTCTTGTGAACACCCTGTATCACTAACTTCAAACGATTCAAAAAAAGTGAAGCCTGCTTATGGGGAATTTTATTCGGATAAAAATTAATAAGACAAAAAATCAAGATGTTAATAGCTTTCAATGTAAAGGTTAACAAACAACATCAAAACAACTAAAAAGATACAGGGTGTTCTAGTTTAAAAAGTTATTTATTTAAACCGTAAAACTGGGACACCCTGTACATTCAAAAATAATTTCTAGATATGTGCAATCATCTATATTTTAAATTCACACAAAAGGTTTTTAAATGTGACATTTTTCTTGGATGGGACATAAGCTCGCTATCGGCGACTGCGCCGCCTCACCTCGCTCAATTACGCGAATAACCCAATAAGTTCAGTGTCTACTTTGGTTCACTAAAACATTAGTGTCAAATATTAATGTGTCCACTGTGTGCGGGAGAGGGGTGCAGTTTCAGGGTAAGAATTTTTAACTGTTTTTTTTTAATCGACAAGGTCGTTCATAAAATCCTATCCAGCCACTTATCACTCCTTATAATCTCTTAGTGAAGAAACCCTTTGCAGCCTCTTTTGGTACACGGTATGCGCGAAGAAGAGCTTACCCTAACCGAAGATGTATCACACCGAGGGGTGTGCCACGACTTTTTCCTTCATTGCCCAAAATTTGCCACCATTTCCCGTATTTATCCCAACATTACCTTAACTTTACATAAATATACACAAAATTTCTCGGAATTAACGTTACTTCTTCAAAATTTCCCCTGGATTAACTCAGAATTTCAAATTTTCCAATTATTTCCCTGCAATTTCCTCATTAATTTGAAATGTCCTCCTATTTCTACAACATTTCCCCAGAATTTTCTTTAATTTCGTCCATTTTCTACATATTTCCCAGCTATTTCCTCGAAACTTCCTATACGAGGGACAATAATTTTCTTCAGATACCAAACTTCGTCAATAACAAACTATCAAATTTTTCGCGTGTACGATAAGTACCATATTAGGGTAGAAATTTTTTAAAAACCTAAGAAAAATGCCTTTACAGGTCTTGTAGGTACCAAATTTTCTCCATCATTTTAAGGTAGAAATTTCGAGAAAAACATCCCGAAAAATCTAAGGGGAAACGTACCACGTACTCTTGTATGATTCGCATGTACGAAATTTCGTAACGGGAGCACCATAATCGGTGTCGAAATTGGAAAAGTCAACCACAAATACTTTATCGTCGAGATCAAATTTTCATCATCTTTTTTGACATCAAATGCCATAGCCAATAACATAACCAGAGATGCCTCACTTGGGGTAGTTCTTTTCTTATTTTCAGGACGTGTTTTTAGAAAGACTTCTAGAAACATACCTAAGATTTTTAGAAAGATTTGTGGTCCTTTACCTACTGTTACGGAGACTTCTAAGATCGCCCTAAAATTCATTCTAAAAAAGGGTCCGTTAACTTGGCCCCCCACACAGAGATTTCATAGTCGTATTATTTTGAAATGAATGCGCTCGTTATGCACTCATATGCGCCACCGATAATAACTCTTGCGCCATTATCGTTTTTTAGAAATCCGAAAAAACATTTGGGGGGGGGCCAAGTGAACGTAGCCCCCCCCAGTACGTATTTTGTCCCTTGTAACTAGGTCACCTGATACATTTGGTTATGCGCTCAATTGCGCCACTTGAATTAAAGCTAGCGCCATTACGGTTAAGCCATAAAAAATTTTTAAAAAGGGGGGGGGCTAACTTAACGTTTTCAAAAGTTACGTTTTTTAACATGTTTTTTCTACTACATCGTACCTTTCATCATGCGCTAAAATGCGCCGTAAACAAAAATCTTGGCGCCAATTGAAACACTATACAGGGTGTTTTTTGGGAGCCTTAGTTAAACGATTCTGAGAAAGTAAAATAGGTAGGTTTTTAAAAATTTGTATTTAGGAGTTACTCCGAAGGCCGAATCGATGTCAAATATTTTCAAAATGGACGCACTTCCGGAAATAACTTTTGAAAACGCTAAGTTAGACCCTCCACTTTTAAAAAATTTTTTATGGCTTAACCGTAATGGCGCTAGCTTTAATTCAAGTGGCGCAATTGAGCTCATAACCAGATGTATCAAGTAGCACAAATTCCGGTAGCAAAATGCGTTATGGGGGGTTCCGTTCACTTGGCCCCTCCCAAATATATTTAAGGTTAACCAAAAAACAAGAATGGCGCAAAGATATCTTTTTACGGCGCATTTCAGCGCATACCTGAGAGTACAATTTCGTATGAAAAGATGTTAAAAAAAAGTAAGTTTTAAAAACGTTAAGTTGGCCCCCCCACTTTTTGAAAATTTGTCACGGCTTAACCGTAATGGCGCTAGCTTTAATTCAAGTGGCGCAATTGAGCGCATAACCAAATGTATCAGGTGACCTAGTTACAAGGGACAAAATACGTACTGGGGGGGGCTACGTTCACTTGACCCCCCCCCCCAAATGTTTTTTCGGATTTCTAAAAAACTATAATGGCGCAAGAGTTATTATCGGTGGCGCATATGAGCGCATTCATTTCAAAATAAAACTACTATGAAATCTCTCAGTGGGGGGGGGGGGGGCAAGTTAACGGACCCTAAAAAACTTATAATCACGAAATTAAAAAAATTAAAAGTAAAATTGTTAAGAGGATCTCCAAGATTTAATTTTTTTTGGGATCACAAAAAGAAACGGCAAAAAGCAAACAATTTGAGGTTGGAAAAGCCTAATTTTATAGTATAGGTTTTCGCACGAAAGTTAAATCGCACAAAATGTGTCTTATATAAACTATTATTGTCGTCGTCTCATACATAAACATTTTCGACTCACACTGGGAAATTTCGACCTAAACAGAGAAATTCCTACTGAAACTGGAAAATTCCAACTGAACTTCAGAGTTTAAGTTCGAATTTCCTGACCTGAAGTTCGAAATAAATAAAAAATATTAGAAATATATAAATGAATTAAATGTGCAATACAGTTTTATCTCACATATAAGCGCGGCCATGTAAAAATGAAGTTTTTATTTATCGCTTCCTAACGACTATAACATTAATTACGTAGCGCAATTAAAATATAAAAATAGCTCAGAAAGATAACCTCTTCGAATCTATAATAGCAAATTTTATCTAGTTTCAGCATTTGATCCCTTTTTCTTTTGTGCTTTTTTTGCGTATCATTGTTTTTATTCCATTGTTTAAACAAACTATTATCTACATTATTTTCCAATTTGGATATGGGTATAGAAGCGACAATTTTTTTATATGGGAAAATTTCCAAACCAGTTCATTTTAAATCAGCAGCTAAAAAAATATAGAGACCTTTGTAATAAAAATTATGGTTCATTGTGCAGTAATGAGAATGGTCATAATATTCAGCATAGGCGAAACCTAAGATTCTTTCCTCCTTTTCCCAAAAATTATATGCTATCGAAACAACAATCACAGGAAACAATCCAGCACACTTTTTCCCTATAGAAATCTTTTATTTCCTTTAAATTTCCCTAAAAAATACTCATTCCTTTGAAATTTCCTCCCATTCCCCAAAAATTTTGTCTAATTTCGTCTATTTCCTACATATTTTCCAGCTATTTCCTCGAAATTTCCTATATAAGAGACAAGAATTTCCCTGGAGAGTAGTTTTGTAAAATATTTGGGAGGATTCTTCTTAAACATAATCTCTTTAAGAATACATGGACACCATTATTTTCTTAAAAATAGTTTTAGAGAACGTCTTAGAAAATGGTACTAAAACTTCTGTAGTTCTTTTGGATATATTCAAAATAGTTCTTCATTTGCCTTTTTCTTCGTCTAGGAAAAAGTTTCTAGACAAATTTTTTCGAAATCATCTTAGGACTCTCCCCTGAAATGTCCCTAGGTAATTTTAACAGAAGCTCTTCTTAGGTGGGATTATTAGTGCTTCAAACCGTGTGGGGGTCATTTTTTTAACCCCAACGCAATACCTCCCTTACTAACGTGCGGGTGGTAAAAATGGTACTTCACTTCGTGTGCTGTCTAAAGTCAAACAACGTTGGTCCCGCTTAATATTTGGATAGGTAACCATTCGAAAACTTCGTTCGTTGTCTTTTTGATTATTTTAACTTAATCTTATAATTAATCATGATAAAACTGCATTATATACATACAAAATATGTACAATATGTCCTATTTTGACAGTGTATCTCAGCTGTTTGTAAAGATAGTTACGTTTATTGGTGAAAACCGAGGTGAAAACCAAAAGTTTGACTTTTTGGCATGTTATCGTATCTTACTGCCCATGTAGCTAAGATAAAAACGGTAAAAACTGCACATTTTAGATATTTTTACGTAGAAACCAGTATACTACTACTACTACTACTAGTTCAAAAGTTACAGACCTTTGAATTTTCTTTCGAAATTGGTTTCAAGTCCATAACTTTTGATTGAGAAGTCCGATCGAAAAAGTACGAATTGTTTTAGATTCTACGCACCAAAATTAATAAGAAAAAGTGTTTTCCCGAGAAATTTTGGTGCAGTCGATTTTTGGTAAAAAAGGAAGGTTGTACACTGTCTTTTTTTGAGCCTCGCAAAAAAATTGTCTCAGATCGACCCGGAAAAAAAATTTTCTTATAGAATGTGGCCTGTAGAATCCATAATTTCAAACAGTTCCAAGATTGGGCTACTAGTTCAAAAGTTACAGCCCTTTGAATTTTCTTTCGAAATTGGTTTCTAGTCTATAACTTTTGATTGAGAAGTCTGATCGAAAAAGTACGAATTGTTTTGGATTCTACGCACCAAAATTAATAAGAAAAAGTGTTTTCCCGAGAAATTTTGGTGTAGTCGATTTTTGGTAAAAAAGGAAGGTTATACACTGCCTTTTTTTGAGCCCCGAAAAAAAAATTGTCTCAGATCGACCCGGAAAAAAATTTTCTTATAGAATGTGGCCTGTAGAATCCATAATTTCAAACAGTTCCAAGATTGGGCTACTAGTTCAAAAGTTACAGCCCTTTGGATTTTCTTTCGAAATTGGTTTCTAGTCCATAACCTTTGATTGAGAAGTCCGATCGAAAAAGTACGAATTGTTTGGGATTCTACGCACCAAAATTAATAAGAAAAAGTGTTTTCCCGAGAAATTTTGGTGCAGTCGATTTTTGGTAAAAAAGGAAGGTTATACACTGCCTTTTTTTGAGGCCCGCAAAAAAAATTGTCTCAGCTCGACCCGGAAAAAGAATTTTCTTATAGAATGTGGCCTGTAGGATCCATAATTTCAAACAGTTCCAAGATTGGGCTACTAGTTCAAAAGTTACAGCCCTTTGAATTTTTTTTCGAAATTGGTTTCTAGTCTATAACTTTTGATTGGGAAGACTGATCGAAAAAGTACGAATTGTTTTGGATTCTACGCACCAAAATTAATAAGAAAAAGTGTTTTCCCGAGAAATTTTGGTGTAGTCGATTTTTGGTAAAAAAAAGGAAGGTTATACACTGCCTTTTTTTGAGCCCCGAAAAAAAAATTGTCTCAGATCGACCCGGAAAAAAAAATTTTCTTATAGAATGTGGCCTGTAGAATCCATAATTTCAAACAGTTCCAAGATTGGGCTACTAGTTCAAAAGTTACAGCCCTTTAAATTTTTTTTCGAAATTGGTTTCTAGTCCATAACTTTTGATTGAGAAGTCCGATCGAAAAAGTACGAATTTTTTTGGATTCTACGCACCAAAATTAATAAGAAAAAGTGTTTTCCCGTGAAATTTTGGTGCAGTCGATTTTTGGTAAAAAGGGAAGGTTATACACTGCCTTTTTTTTACATACAAGACTCGTTGCTAGATTGAGTCTCTTTGTGGTATTAAATCTTTCACCAAAAAGTGGCATAGGGTCGTGATAACCACGGATCTCTATCTTCAAAAACCCCGCGTTCCCAGGTGGCGGATAGGGGAAAAAATAACCACCAAGACGATAAAGGGTTGTTTTAACCACCGAATGAAAGATATTAATTCGGGAGTGGCTACGTCAAAAATTGGAAGCTTAAGTCTCTGGTCGTTTCCATGGAAATAATATTGTTTTCTGTTCTGAACTTCATTTTATTTCGTGCTGCGCGTCCCATTTCTAATAAGAATGACAGATGTCATTAGAATGTACACTCATTTGTTTCTTTCATCCACCCTTGCGCTAAAGAAATCACTTTATGCACTCAGACTTTTAAAGAGTCTACTCATTTAAACCTATTAGAATGTGAATTTAACACCAACTGTATATTATCGCGATGTATACAGTATTAACTACATTTATACACTAAAATGATTATACCTAGGATTATACCAGTCATTACGTATGAGTCACTGGTCCTGGAGTGGTGGAAAGGCAAACGAAACTTTGCTTTGCTTTACGTTTTAGAAGTTTTGGAACAGGAATCTGAATTTCACTCGAAAAATGTTTGTTATATTACCAATAGATAATGGATTAATGGCATATTATATTCGACCACCAAACAGAACTAACGTAGCACTAACGATCGTATGTCTGTGTGTTTTTTTCTCGTTTTTATTTTAAAATGATAAATGGGGTCAACTTCATACAATATTTTTTGCTTTTTTCGAAATCCAATCACGTTCGAATTGTAATTTTGAGTACAAAACAGCACTAACGTAGTACTAACGATCGCAGTTCACACAATATTTTAGTTTTTATCGTTTTTCTTGAAAAGATGAAATGCTGGAATCGAGCACAAAAAAGCACTAACGTAGCACTAATAATCACATGTGGTTTCACCTGGTTAAAAATGCATGGGCGGGGCTAACTTCACACTTGACTTTTTTAGAAGCAGCGAAAGAATTTGAGATACTGTCTATCTAGCATTTAACAGCACTAACATAGCACTAACAAGTAACACCGTCTGCGTTCATTATTTCAATTAGTAAAAATTGAGTGTGAAGTTGGCCCCGCCCCTGTTTTTTTTATTTTTTTGACGTTATATAGCAGCACTAACGATAAGCTTCGAGCACTAACGTTGCTGTTAGTGATGCGCGCATTCGAATGAAAACTATCGAACTATTCGATAGTCGCAAACCATTCGAATAATTCGATAGTGGACAAGTAATTCATTCGAATGAATTGTCTTGAATGAACGAATTATTTGCAATTGCACACACAGTTCATAAATACTAAATACCTTATGTTACGTTGAAAAATGTAAATATTATTTATTTCTTAATCCAGATGGTCACGGTTTGGGATTGGGAATTATAAATTTTATAATACCTACATAAAATATAAAGCGTCGTTTACTAATTACTTAGTAATTACTCATACCATACGCATTATAAATTTATAAGGCATAAGCAAAGTGAAAAAAGTCGATGATTTACATTTTTATTCGATAGTTGTTCACGAGGTTGTTCATTTATAATTTATATAAGATCCATGTATTTGTATAAGTAATACACATAAAGGAAAAAAATTATTCAAAAAATTCATTCGATAGTGAATTCGTTCGATAGTACTTATTACTAAATAGTAATTTATTCGATGGTTTTTTTTTCTCGATAGTTCCCAACACTAGTTGCTGTGGACACATGTTTGTCAAATAATTTCATGTGGGCGTGGCCAACTTCATATGGGTACGGCAAAGGGGGACAATTCCAATAAGGTAAAGCTGAAGGGAATCATTTGTTACTCAGATGGCTCAAACACTACGGAGGGCACTGGCTGTAGAGTGTACGGAAGCAATGGGCAGGGCTGCAGAATCCCCGTTAGCCTAGCCTAGGGCAAAAAACAACCGTGCTTCAAGCTCTAACGGCAGCTGCTCAACTATTAAAAGAGAACCTTACCAAAAGGGACATCTTTACAGTTATAGACAGCAAAGCAGCGATTGCAACATTAGACTCATATGTAGTAGATTCAGGAGGCAAGCGCGAAATCTTACCTAGGACCCGAACCAGCCTGTGGGATTAACATATAACAGTCAAAAAGGAGATTCGGGCGAAACTCACGAACGAGCTCACGAAAGAGCACGGCAGACATTGGTTCCAGGACGGAACCGTTCCAAGGTCTTTCTGGAAACCCCAAACAGGGAATTAGCATCGTCCCTCTTAAAGCTAATCAGGATGAAGATAAAACTCGCGACAGAAATGGTCACAGGCCGCTGTTGTTTAAACAAATACCTGCACAAAATGGGACTGACTGACAGTCCGTTGTGCAAGGGTTTTCCCTATCAATATCAATATCCTGGATTTTGTTAAAGATATAAGTATTCTTGAAGGGGGGCACAATAGACCAAAAGGGTGCAGTGCAGGAACCGAGTGGGATCACCCCTGGCACTATAATAATAATAATCTTTAAAAACAGCTGCCATCTCAACCAAAATTGGGCACACGGTACACTGATATTTTAAGATATTGATATTGTATCTTCATTTCCTGGCATTAAAACTAAAAAGAAAGCGTTTTTGACAGTCTTACATCCTTACATTCGGTATGCCCAATGTACATTTGCAAACTTTTAATGAAATCCTCGACAAAATCATAGTTTCCTTCCGTATGCCTAATATGCATAGGTATCCAAAATTTGAACAAAATGGACCTCGGAAAATTGCGTACGTACAAATGGAACATTTTTATTTAAAAGTTATTTAAAAGAATCTAAAACGTCGATGATGAAATTTTGACATGCCCAAAAAACTGAAGAAGCTAAAAATCAAAACGATTGAATCATTTTGTTTAAAACGTGGAAATTCGAATATAACACGTCACTTTCCTTAGGAATGCAATTGCCAAATTTTGAATTCAGCAAAATGTAGAATGGGGTTCACAAGAAACCTTTTTGGTGTGCATTCCCCATGTAAGAATATGTTGTTGACTTCTTAAGTAAGGATTAATTGAGTTTTACTCAAAAATTAAAAAAAAACGACCAATTCCTCATATCCATTGTACTGCAGAATATATTCGGTTTTTTAAAATGATATTGTGCCAAGTTTTTTCGGTACAAAAGTGGATTTTGTGCTAAGTGAGCCAACCACCTGTTCTGCATTGGCAAAGATTTTGAACCCAGGTGTAATTGATTAAGAGGAATGATGTACGGAACTGTTGCTATATAAATTATTTGAATAGTAATAACCTAATAACTTAGGAAGGGTTTAGGAATCTATAGGGAATCTGGAACGTTAGTTACCTACTCGTATTTATAAAGTCACCCTTTATTTCCCGTAGAGGAAACTGAGTGCGAATCCTCGATTTAGATCGTACACGCATCTCATCCCACTTTGGGTGCAAGTTCGTTGCTCCAAATACATGCAAACACCGTCGCTTTGCATTTGGCAAAATTTCAATTGGGGAAAAAATTGCTACTGTAAATAAAACTATTTTTCGTTTATAGATAGCGATTTGGACACAATTACATTATCGTCGTGTTATCAAATTAGAACGATCAAAGTACAGAGCGAAATTGGCAGTTTGCACGCCGAAACACGTACGTGAAAAAAATTGAAAGGAATTGGCAAGCGGTTAACCTTGATTTTAGGGGTGGCCTGAACTTGCCCTTGGGCCCCTTGATGACCGTCCGTTCGCAGTGTATAAATGATAATACGTAGCGGCAGGCATTGCGCTCTCCCTAATGCGAATTTCGTACTTTCAAAGGGAACCCCGTGCATTCTTGTCTTAGAAAATTCCCCCTTCGACGGTATTTGCACGTAACCGGTTCCCCATCTTCTATGCCGATTTTTTTCTCGGTCAAAAATTGCATGGCGTATTTAAATGGGGTGAGCCTAGTCTAGACGTTTGTGCTTTCTTTTCGGACATCGGACGCCTCTTCTCGCTTTTTCCTTTGGGAATTTTGCGCACGATAAAAAGGGGGATGAATATCTTTTAAAACTCGAATTGCAACAGAAAAAATTTAATTACCAAAAATCGGACTTACATAACAGCTTTTCTGGAAAATGATGACCACTAGCACAGCTCGAATTCTAATTGAACACAAAAAAAGTCCGCGGAAAAAAATGAGAGCGCCAAACGCGAAGTATGCACGGATTCGGTGTACGAATTTTTAAGTGGACTTAACCGAGTGTCGCTGACAACTGATTACAAATAGTAAAACACTTCAGTGGGCTAAGCCATAGCCCATATGCGTAGATAAACTCTCCGTGTTGGAAAAAAAATCGCGAATTTAGCACCTAATATTAATTTGAACAGGCGCGACATTGTGCTGCGGATTAAAATTAAATATGTCGTTGCAAAATGTATGATTCATTAGTATCTGGTATGGCTAGACTGTATTTACTCACCAATTCGGAATTCAAATAAGTGTGTACAACTTACGCGGAGAGTAAACTTTTCGCGTAAACGCGAATTTTGACCTATGTACGTAAAAACATTTACAATGACCAGGTTAATTAAAAAATTTTGTGATGAAATGCTCATACACAAAGTTTTATCGCCCCCTAAATTTCACTACTAAAATAGATCACTTTCAAAGTTCTAGGTCTTCATGAAAAAATTCCCAATATTGTTTACAGGGAGCCTAGGATCTCGAAAAACATCGGAATTTACATAGGACGAAAATGGTTAGTGACGATAAAAATCGTAACGTAGGTACTACAAGTTTGATGACCCCCAATGGATACCCATATTTTTCGTTAAAAAGATCCCAGTGACTTTCAGACCGTTAAAAACGCTCAAATTTCTTGTTTTTGTTTTACTTTTGCTTGTTTTTGGCCAGTGCACACAAACATCTTGTCAAAAAATGCTATTATTTGCCGTAATTTCCTCGAAGTTACCCGTAATCCTTAACTTTTCGCAATTTCTATACGAAATCGTATCACAACCCAAGTAGTACGTACCTTCAATAAAAAGACGGACTCGATAGTTTCCTCTCTATTTGCCTCAGCATCCTCATGCTAACGTACGGAAGAAGGTAATAAAGTCTTCGTAAATGGAGGGCGGTATTCCATACTCCCCACTCCCCAGACCCTCACGGTACTACGTTATTCCACAAGGGCGCTCAGCTCAGCCTTGAAGGTTTTCATCTTCCCTTGCTGTGGAGCATTCTATGCACCACAGGACCATGTTGCGAGGTTTGATGATGATTTCTCACTAAGTGCTAAGTCCGTACATGTCCGTGGAAGAACATAGCACCAAGGGTCTGTCCGCTATTTTGAATTCACTTAATTTTTTTAGAAATTCTGTCTTACTTATTATCCTCATACCCAAACAAAAGGGGTGTAACTTTTGTCGTACATCAAAAATTCTTGTTTCTTTAATTGATTATCTTTAAATGATTCATAAGCATCCCTATAAGTTTTTATTTAAGTACCAGCCCTTGCTATTTTGAAATGACTTAATTTTTTTAGAACTTCTGTCTTACTTATTATCCTCATAACCAAACAAAAGGGGTGTAACTTTTGTCGTACATCAAAAACTCTTGTTTCTTTAATTGATTATCTTTAAATGATTCATAAGCATCCCTATAAGTTTTTATTTAAGTACCAGCCCTTGCTATTTTGAAATGACTTAATTTTTTTAGAACTTCTGTCTTACTTATTATCCTCATAACCAAACGAAAGGGGTGTAACTTTTGTCGTACATCAAAAATTCTTGTTTCTTTAATTGATTATCTTTAAATGATTCATAAGCATCCCTATAAGTTTTTATTTAAGTACCAGCCCTTGCTATTTTGAAATGACTTAATTTTTTTAGAACTTCTGTCTTACTTATTATCCTCATAACCAAACAAAAGGGGTGTAACTTTTGTCGTACATCAAAAACTCTTGTTTCTTTAATTGATTATCTTTAAATGATTCATAAGCATCCCTATAAGTTTTTATTTAAGTACCAGCCCTTGCTATTTTGAAATGACTTAATTTTTTTAGAACTTCTGTCTTACTTATTATCCTCATAACCAAACGAAAGGGGTGTAACTTTTGTCGTACATCAAAAATTCTTGTTTCTTTAATTGATTATCTTTAATAAGCATCCAAACAAAATATTTCTCTTAGCCCCCTCAGTACTCTTTATCTTGAAGGATGCACGGTTTGTGAAAGGAAGTGTTACTGGTGTCGGAGGCCACACCCTCCAGTACAGGAGACAGTTCTGTTGCCATTCCCAAAACACCACCATAAGGGCAGTAAGGTGTGTACTGTATAGGGAAAATGCTACAGTACACACGACCATTCTATTACCATCTCCAGAACACCATTAACCCCACCATAAGGTCACCGAGGTTTATAGAGAACTTAAATTATTTCTTTTTGGTTATTTTTGTGTTTTAATTTAATTATTTGCGTGATCAACAAGTAAACAACATTAAATGCGTTACCTAAGAATAATATATCATCATTCTTTAATCTTCCCTCCACTAAAGTTACAACCCCCTCCCCTCCCCTACAACTACACTAAATTTTCTTGTGCATACACAACATTCGTAAAGGAAGTATTATAAGTGCAGTCAATTTTTTTACGCAATTGGTGCACCCTCCTCCTTCCCTCTCTTCTGCTTACACTACCAACACTGTTCTAACTTATCGTAACTGGAGGTTCATAATTAATTGATTTATCATTTAATTGTACAGGCGTAATTAAACTTATAACGGAATTTTGAGTGGTGTCTATTGATCAACACATAACAAAATTGGATTAGGAACAGGTGGATTAATTAATTATAAACGGGAAATTTGATGTTAATTAGTCGAATATTACCATATAAAATGTATCAGGGGTGGATGTGCTGGTACAGAATAAACTTGTAAACGGAGTTTATTAACTAATGCATTACAAAAATCAAAAAATGTAACTGAAACGAATTAATTCTAAACTTGAACTTCTGTGGTAAATAAGGAGACCATAATATGAAGTATCAGGATTTACTAAGGGTTATTGTGCTAGAGTAATTAATTCAGATGTAATTAGGTAGTTAATTATCCGCCATTACAAAACATTTTGGAAATTATATTCTTCATTTAAAGATCATGGTGTATGCAAAAGATTGATTTGTCTATG
This sequence comes from Photinus pyralis, assembly GCF_008802855.1. Taxonomy (NCBI): domain Eukaryota; kingdom Metazoa; phylum Arthropoda; class Insecta; order Coleoptera; family Lampyridae; genus Photinus; species Photinus pyralis. The sequence goes on along the minus strand of NW_022170819.1, from coordinate 978,916 downwards.
TATGTACTTGTTTATTAGGGGAATTTTGCGAAAGAAAAAAAATTCCCCTTAAGTGATGGTTTTGTCCGTCTGTCTGTCCGTCTGTTCCTCGCCTAAATCGAGAACGAAAAGAGATAGCGATGTAAAACTTTTGCCAATCGATTTCTACGAGTTCAAGGATCTGTGCTATATGAGCCGGATTAAAAGTCTGGTTTCCGAATGCCAGCTTAGTGGAAAAAAATCCCCTACTGAAAATCCAATCCAATAATTGATAATCAATTGAATCAAATTGCTATTACTTTGGTTTTTGTGATAATCAAGTTAAGTACCTACTGCATTGGATCCCCAAAAAAAATTTCCTGGGAGTATGATCCACGTTTTTCTTTATCGGTGTGTCATTGCCACCAAAATTAATGAGTTCGTTAGCACGAAAGTGACTCATTACAAACGAAACAAAACAAAAATAAAAAATGGCCTGGAGATGCTAAATTTCTGTTATTTTGGAGGTCTCTAGAAAAAATGAAGTCAAAATAATTGCATCATATTTTCAGGGTTCAACATATATGAGTCAAACGAAAGATACGCACATAAAGCAATTCCCTTACGATGACTCAAAGTAGTCAAAGTGTAGGTGAATATGGATATGAGAAAATAAAGGGAATGAATAAATATTTATTATTTTATTATTCCTGCTTGATTTCTTTACAAAACTTCTATGCCAATTAAAATTTAATGGCAAGTCAAGGTGAAAACGGATACCCTTGCAACAATTTTCTTGGTACTAATTAAATGAATTGTATGAAACAAAGGTGCAGTGTTAGTTTTTTTACACGCACGTTCGCATTTTAGAGATGATTTTGTTCGTTCTGCGCCCACACAAGATTAAAATGTATCAAAAGTCTTTTCAGCATCGGCAAGATCCGCTCTCATCCAAATCCATAGGGCGTTCAACAATTTTTTGTCGAAAACTTGCGTGGATCGGGGGGCAGACGGACGCATAAGTGATCGCGCAAGGGGCAGGGAGGTGGTATCACGCCACATCCCAAACGCTTTTTGAGTTTTGGCTAATCTCTAGGAGCCAAATTAAATACGAAAAGTTAATTTTTTAAGATTTTTTCAATGTTAGTTTATCGTTACAGGACAATAACCCCCGGACAAAAAACGCTCCCCGTTAACTCCCGGGAGACAATAACCCCCCAACAAAAATCTCGGGAGACCCCCCTCCCATGGCTTTTCTACAGTGGGAGACCCCCCTCCCATGGCTTTTCTACAGTTTGTAGATATGTGTATGTTGATTCTTTTCTGATACAAAATTTCTTCAGGAATTCAAAAGCAGCGCGTGTTCTGGACACTAGTTATTTGAAGGTTTAGGTTATTTTTCTTAATTTTTCTGGAGTGTCCAGAGGTTATTTATCCGGGGGTTATTGTCACCTGGGGACTAATGGATAGAGGTTTTTGACCGAGGGTTTCGTCCTAAACTCCCAGTTTGTAGGTCAGTAAAACTTAAAAAAATAAACTTCCTCCCATGCCTTGTATAATTAGTAATAGAAGAAGGAGCACCCATGCAAAACCGTCTTGGTAGATTTTTTCCAATGCCAATTTGTAGGTCGTTAAAATTAAAAACTCAATACAAAAATTGGCGAAAGCTAGGACGGTGCAAACAAGCGTGTTAACAACCCCCCCCCCCTCACAAACCGAATGGGCAAAGTTTACCCTTTAAAACCATCCAACAAAGTAGGACTCCGCAACCCTTCCCCTCACTGCCCTTGGTGGTGTTCTGGGAATGGCAATAGAACTGTCATGTATACTGGGGGGTATTTTATACCCCCAGATCCCCCGTCCACACTTTCTTTCACAAACCGTATATCCTTCGGGATTCGCATGGCAGCTGTTGGGTAAGGATTATGAGGTTCTTCGTATTGCAGAGACTGTAGCACCGGCGGGTTTGGGGGGATGAAAAATTCTATGACCATTTCTGGAAAATTATGTTAAAAGCGATGGGGGTTTAAAAACATACACAACTCTTTTTTTCTACACCTCATCAGTGGTTTTCTGGAAATGGCAATGGAACTGTCGCGCCTACTGGGTGTTTTTTATACCCCCCGGTAACACTTTCTCCCATAAACCGTTTAGCCTCAATGGACTCGCATGACAGTTGTTGGGGAATTACCAAATCGTCTATGTACTGTAAAAAAAACGTAGCATCGGAGGGTATGGGAGACATGGAATACTCTCCTGCACCGAGAAAGTTTTCCAAACAATAATGATGTTAAAAGCGAAGGGGTGGGGGGGGGGGGGAGTTTCTCATAGTATTTTAATATTTTAATTTTGAAGTCTTATAACACTTTCCAAAACCTAAATTCTTGAATTTGTTTTGAAATGTCTAGATATCGAAATCTTCTTCTAAATAAATAAAATAAATAAATAAAAAATAATTAAATAAATAAAATAAATAAATATTTTCCGATTGTAGAGCGTGAAACTCTGTCGATTCATCTGTTTCTTCGGATGTTTTAAATAGTCATTTTCTTATTTTTGAATTTTTTTTCATGTTGCAGTTTCTTCTTTTAAATCTATCCAATTCTTCACATTCTTAAGGCATGGAATACCCCCAGCAATGAAAAACTCGATGACCAATGCTGGAAAATTATTTTACAAGTGGCGGTAGCATACCATCCAGCAAAGAAGGACTCCGTAACTCTTTCCCTCCCTACCCTTATGGTGGGGTCCTAGAAATGGCAATAGAACTACCGTGTGAACTGAGAACACTTGCTTCCTCCTTTTCGGGCCCCTTCATTTTCCGTAATCTCGGATTATTCAACTTCTTCTGATTTCCAAAATTTTTCTTCGGGCGTTTTAAATACTGATTTTTTTATTTTTCATCGTATTTTCATCGCCGACCTTTCCGGAAATCCCAATGGGACGCTGCAAAAAATGGAGAAAGAAGAAGTATTTGAAAGGTCCGACTGTCCTTATGACGGTGTTTTGGAAATGACAATAGAACTGTCGTGTGCACGGTGGGGGGTGGGGGGATACTTCTGTGCACTTTTAGTTGCTTCCGGTTCTACAGATTCTTCAATTATATTAAAGGCGAGGGGGAGGGGGGGTCATACTATTTTAATTTATATCCACTGCTACATTCTTAAAAACAAATATTCTTTATATTTTTCAAAAACTGTCTCTCGGTCTTCTTGAATTTGTTTTGAAATTTGTTCAACTCGTCGGATTTCCAAAAAATGTTTAGTTTCTTTGCATTTTTTCGATTGCACAGCATAAAATTCAGTTGCTTCTGCTTCTTCAAATCTGTCAGATTCTTAAGATTCTTCTCATTTCTCCGCTTGTATGATTTTATTTAAATTATCTAGATCGAGGCCCTCCACTTTTAGCCAAATGGGATGCTACGAAAATTGGGGGAAGGTCCGACAAACTCATAGCACTCTGCAAAAGAATTTAATTTAAAGAAACTCAAGAAGAGAACGAAACCGAATGTGCAAAACGAAAAAGAAGGCTTTGAAGAATCTGTAGAACCGGAGGAAACTATACGTGCAGGAAAAATTCTGTCGAATCTGAAGAGTTTGAAGAATCTAGAGGCATTGAAGAATTTTCAGGATCTGATGAATTCGAGCAATCTTAAGAATCTCGAAACTCATAGAAAATGAGGAATGTGAGTGATCTTAATAATACGAAGAATTTGATGAATTTGAGGAACCAGTTGAAAAATTGAAGATCGAAAGGAGCTGAGCTGATGAATTAGAAGAAACCGAAGATTTTAAACAATCTGGCCTCTCTTTTTCTGTAATTTTGTGATTCTTTAAATTTTCAGATTCTTTAAATCCTACATGTTGTTCAGGAATATCAGATTTCTGGGATTTTTCAATGTTTTCTTGGAATTCTTTACTTTCATCAGGTTCTTCGGATCTCCAATGTAAATTTGGTATATTTTGTTAGTTTCAAACGGGTAGGACTGAATTAATTTTCGGTATCAGTTACAATTGAGAATTTTCTCGTACAGTTATTTCAAGCATAATCGATAATATGATTCAAAAATTTCTCTTTCCCACTTCCAGGACTTGTCAAACAACTTTCATCCACTACGGTAGTTGACAATTATATAGAGAGAGATTTCTATTAATCCCCAAAAATAATTATTACACGAGGATCTCCGAAATGTAACGTTATCTTGGATTTGCAATTCGCATAAAATTAACCCCAAACAAAGAGACATTTATAAGTGAATCGAAATTAGGTCAGTGTTAACTTTTATTTTGCCCCTTTTGGAATGCACACTCATTTCACAGTTTGCAGACCGTCTAACAAAAAAAAACGGCAACCTTTGTCCATCGCCTTGAATTTGTTTACCATTAATTAGCGTATGCGTGAATTTTTGTAATAAATGGCAATTTGAACGTAAAAAAAGGCCACGATGTTATTGTGGCGAGTTACAAATTGAAATGTAAATGAAGAGGCTCGAGTATTAAATTAAAAGTTGACAAAAAGAAAAAGGTCTCAGAGTGAATAAATGACGAGTGCATTGGAATCATAATAATTATCTAATTATCCTAATGCGCAAACAAGCCTAATGTTCGTATTGTTTATATCGAAGTGCCATGAACCCCGAAGGCCTTAGCTGCATTTGTGTTATTTTTTCGCGAAGGGTGCTTGACCCGATAAAAAATGAAACAATTCGAACTAAGTTAAGCAAATCGTAAAAACACGCCAGCAACATGTGTTCGACCGCAATCAACATCGCAATTTCCAATGCGAATATATCGTGGGGGTCCTGATGCAATTTTGACAGCGGGGGCGGGAGGGGGGACGCAGTTGCATAGTCCGGCGAAAGTGCAGCCATGCGTTCCTAGCAGACAGGCGAATTGCATCGGGGTCCATGAACTGCCTTCTTAGACCCCCCCTTGCGTGGTTCCTAGCCCCCGCTTGCCTAAATACATGGGAACTTGCCTTGTCAGGGCGACTACCTCTAAAATGTTAATAGTTTAATATTATTTTTGCTGCACGTACCAAAAATTTTAATACCCTTCCTAAGCTTTCGCGCCTCGATCTATAAAGTGGGGGACAACTTTCTAGATTTAAAAAAATAAAAATTAAAAATGGATCCGTCTACCTTCGTGTTTACCGCGGTCGAATGACATCACAAGGTTCATTATACAATTAGTCGAATGCACTTTTTTTTTTATTCAATTAATCTCACAATTACACCCTTAAATTGCGTAACGGTACCATTTTCGGCGCGTTAAAATAATTAATATCACCTTTACGATCTTCGCGTAAGCGCCCATGATAATTATTCAAAAATTAAATTATCGATTGTGTCATGAATTGTAAAATCGTTTTCTCGGAATTTAGATTTAAATTCACAGGTAGCTTCGCGAATTTATCGCCACGAATTTTTTGTATCTAACGAAAGTTACCGATGCAACAACTTCCGGTTCAACATTTCCATTGTTTATATTTTGACTTAACGGAATTTAAATTCCAGCCAAATGAAATGCATCTTTTAGGATGATCCGTGCCAAAAAGTGCATCTCGCGAGAAATTGAAAGTTTTCCGATTGTTTTTACGGCCAAATGTAAAAGTTCATTACCTTCTGCTTGTATTGAATTGACATCCGAATGCGGTTGTCGTGGCCTTTGTGGTCCCATTCCGGAAATGCGCTACGAGTGTCCCAAAAATGTGTTAGGTGTCTTGGATCAAGAATGCTAATGATTTACCCCGAAAAGAATAGCTTCATTTCGCAGAGCAGTCGACAGATTTCCTTCTTTTTTTAATTCATAGATTTACTGATTAGTAATAAACCAAGGCTACTGGACAGGTGTCCAGGCTACCGTACTTTCATACCAATGAATCTAAAATTGTGCATAGGGTACTTACAGCAAAGAATTTGTTGGAAAAACACCATTAAATTGGCTGGTTATTTAACCAACACATTATATGTAGATATACATGGTTTTTCCGAACCGAAAGCTGATTGCCAGGTTAGACGGTTGATGTTAGGCTATTTAAAAACAATCAATTAAAGAAAGGCGATTTTTTTATAAACGACAAAAGTTATACCCCTCTCATTGTATATGAGAATAATAAGTAAGGCAGAATTTCCAAAAAAAATTAAGTCATTTCAAAATATCGAGGGCTGGTACTTAAATCCAAATTTATAGGGATGCTTATGAATCATTTAACGATAATCAATTAAAGAAACAAGAATTTTTTATGTACGACAAAAGTTACACCCCTTTCGTTTGGGTATGAGGATAATAAGTAAGACATAGTTTCTAAAAAAAATTAAGTCAATTCAAAATAGCAAGGGCTGGTATTTAAATACAAACTTATAGGGGTGCTTGTAGACCATGTAAAGATAATCAATTAAAGAAACAAGAATTTTTTATGTACGACAAAAGTTACACCCCTATCCTTGTATATAACGATAATAAGTAAGACAGAATTTTTAAAAAAATTAAATCAATTCAAAATAGCGAGGGCTGGTATTTAAATACAAACTTATAGGGGTGCTTGTAGACCATTTGAAGATAATCAATTAAAGAAACAAGAATTTTTTATGTACGACAAAAGTTACACCCCTATCCTTGTATATAACAATAATAAGTAAGACAGAATTTCTAAAAAAAAATTAAGTCAATTCAAAATAGCAAGGGCTGGTATATAAATACAAACTTAGAGGGATGCTTTTAGACCATTTGAAGATAATCAATTAAAGAAACAAGAATTTTTTATGTACGACAAAAGTTGCACCCCTCTCGTTTGGTTATGAGAATAATAAGTAAGACATAATTTCTAAAAAAAATTAAGTCAATTCAAAATAGCGAGGGCTGGTATTTAAATACAAACTTAGAGGGATGCTTTTAGACCATTTGAAGATAATCAATTAAAGAAACAAGAATTTTTTATGTACGACAAAAGTTACACCCCTATCATTGTATATAACAATAATAAGTAAGACAGAATTTCTAAAAAAAATTAAGTTAATTCAAAATAGCGAGGGCTGGTATTTAAATACAAACTTAGAGGGATGCTTTTAGACCATTTGAAGATAATAATTTAAAGAAACAAGAATTTTTTATGTACGACAAGAGTTGCACCCCTTTCGTTTGGTTATGAGAATAATAAGTAAGACATCATTTCTAAAAAAAATTAAGTCAATTCAAAATAGCGAGGGCTGGTATTTATAGACAAACTTATAGGGGTGCTTGTGGACCATGTAAAGATAATCAATTAAAGAAACAAGAATTTTTTATGTACGACAAAAGTTGCACCCCTTTCGTTTGGTTATCAGAATAATAAGTAAGACAGAATTTCTAAAAAAAATTAAGTCAATTCAAAATAGCGAGGGCTGGTATTTAAATACAAACTTAGAGGGATGCTTTTAGACCATTTGAAGATAATCAATTAAAGAAACAAGAATTTTTTATGTATGACAAAAGTTGCACCCCTTTCGTTTGGTTATGAGAATAATAAGTAAGACATAGTTTCTAAAAAAAATTAAGTCAATTCAAAATAGCAAGGGCTGGTATTTAAATACAAACTTATAGGGGTGCTTGTAGACCATGTAAAGATAATCAATTAAAGAAACAAGAATTTTTTATGTACGACAAAAGTTACACCCCTATCCTTGTATATAACGATAATAAGTAAGACAGAATTTCTAAAAAAATTAAATCAATTCAAAATAGCAAGGGCTGGTATTTAAATACATACTTAGAGGGATGCTTGTAGACCATTTAAAGATAATCAATTAAAGAAACAAGAATTTTTTTGTGTACGGCAAAAGTTACACGTCCACAAATAATCAGGTTTTTTTGAAACGATTTTAAATTTTTCTATATCTTACCATGAACGTAGTCTGGTTGGAAAATCCTATTTAGGGTGTTTTATTACTGAAAACTACTTTTGGTGGAAAATGTTTAGGGTGTTTTCTTGATCAATAGAAAAAAATTTCTTCGTTAATAGCACGTCTACACTCTTCTAAATTGAATTTAAGTGGGAAAATTTAAAGCACACCCGCTGCAGTTTAAAAATATCATATTTTTGGTCATGTCACCATTAATGAGTGTGAGCGGAAAATTGTGCTTTAAAAAGATATAAATTCTTCATTTGTAGCTGTAGCGCATCTATTTTAAGGAGTCCCTAAAAAATCTTTAAGTTTCATGGGCAACCTTAAGAGTTCTGGGAGGTATGAAATAGCCTCCAGCAAAGAATATACTATCATAGTAGCTATTGGCTATTAACAATCCATTTTGCCTGTGTGAGTTTCCCTCAAAATGTTCAGAAGAATTAACACGCCTATGATTATGGGGGCTTTTCCGTATCCCTCAGACTTTTCTAGAGAGCGCGATCAAATTTTCCTTGCCTGGGAAATATTCCATACGCTAGATTTCTAAGAGCTAAACTTTTTGGGTATAATGTAGCACCGGATCTGGGACGGTTTCCTCCAGGAATGCAACTATCATGGTAGCTTTTAGAAATAAAAACCCCGGTGCCACGTTTCCCTCAAAATGTGTACAGGAATTAGCATGTTTATGATTACTTTCTAGGAAATATCATCGAATGTCTGGTCTGGTGAACTTTTTGAGAGAGAACGTAGGGAGTGTGGAATACCCTCCAGGAAAAAAGGAACATTTGCCAACCGTTTCCAGAGCTCAGCCCTCGCGGTAGCTTTTGGAAAAGCTAATCCAATCCTCCTATCCCCCCTTCACTCACAAAACATTCACCCCTAAGGAGTGTTGTGGTAGCTTTGCAGAAGGGACTACGAAATCTTCCTTTCAATACTACACAAGCTCTTGGGGTTACTTTTATGGCCCCTTTCTAAAAATTCTGGATTGCATGTTGATATATCACTGATTTTTGATGGGAAAATAACACGAGCGCAAAGGGTTGGCTTGATAAATATTAACCCGGATTCTTCTCCATTAAGAAGAACCGTTGAAACTGTCTTCCAGGTATTAATGGGATTTTGAGAACTTGACAGAAACTGCAGAAGAACTCTTAAGAGGAAATTAAGTGAAAATCAGGAAAAATCAATAGAATTTGAGAACTTGAGAGAAGAAAGTGAATACAGAAACGCTCGAGGAGAACGTGAAGGAGAGCCTGACTTAGAGGAACGGACTTGGGAAGAACCTTGAAATAAAGAAAAATGAAGACATCAGTGAGAAGTGGGCTTCAGGAAAGTTTAAGAGGAACTTGAGAGATATTTAAAAGGAAAGTAAGGGAACTTAATAACGATTGGAGAGAAACTTTCGGAAAACATGAAGGGGAGGCTTACTCGCTCGTGTTGCTGAACTTAATTTTTCGGTTTCCATTATATTTCTTACCCAATTCAGTTTGGAGTACGAAACATTTTCCAAAATCGCGGTCCAAGAATACGATTCGTGTCGTATTTACAAAACTTACGCTAGCACAACAAATAATGTGAACGCAATTTAAGTTGCGAAGGTAAAGGTCAGTATTCAGAGTTCGACTATCGCAGGTCTGGCAAACTTCCAAAGGTGCCCGTGTAATTAATTTCAAATGCTCTCCTCTCTAAAGTTAGTTTCCGAAATGAAAACACGATCTAAATTCGGAATCGAATCCACTATTAATATTATCGTACTACGTATATACGCGAAATGTTAATTTTTTAATATTTTGTTTACAAACTCGAGCAAATAATGTAAATTCTCTATTTTTAGAATTTGAGGGAAAATTTAATGAGAAAGAAAAGCGAAATTATAATTTCGAATTTATTTTACTATTTTAATGCGAGGTAGCAGTATCAATTGGAACGTGGGCGCTGAAAAATGTCAGTGATTTCATTTTTCATTCATCAATTGGTATAGGCTTTTATACAGTCACGTGTATTTTTTTGCTGGCGTTTCGTTGTATCACATCCAACCACTATTGATATCTCCAACCGGCGAGAAAGCTCATGAATGCTTGTAAGTTGATGTGATTCTTCACGCAGCTTTTAGCTAGATATATGCGAATGTAAAAGAGGAACCCACCGAAGGACTTCTCCCTAAGAATAAAAAAAGCGTAATAGTTTTCTAACTCGGACTTGGAGGAATCTTATGTTGTCTTTTTATGATACCCCCGACTCCCAAAACCCTTAAAAGTTAAACATAATTAAAAACCTTCAAAGACTCTTGGCAAATGTTCCTTTTTTCCTGGAGGGTATTCCACACTCCCTACGTTCTCTCTCAAAAAGTTCACCAGACCAGACATTCGATGATATTTCCTAGAAAGTAATCATAAACATGCTAATTCCTGTACACATTTTGAGGGAAACGTGGCACCGGGGTTTTTATTTCTAAAAGCTACCATGATAGTTGCATTCCTGGAGGAAACCGTCCCAGATCCGGTGCTACATTATACCCAAAAAGTTTAGCTCGTAGAAATCTAGCGTATGGAATATTTCCCAGGCAAGGAAAATTTGATCGCGCTCTCTAGAAAAGTCTGAGGGATACTGAAAAGCTCCCATAATTATAGGCGTGTTAATTCTTCTGAACATTTTGAGGGAAACTCACACAGGCAAAATGGATTGTTAGTAGCCAATAGCTACTATGATAGTATATTCTTTTCTGGAGGCTATTTCATACCTCCCAGACTCCCCGGTGCTACATTTCCCCGAAAAACGTTCAGATTTTAGAACTCTTGTGTATTAAATTTCAAACAGGAAAGGAAAATTGGAATGGCGCTTCCTAGAAAGTCTGCCCGGGATAAGGAAACCTCCCATAATCATAGGCGTGCTAATTCTTATGAACATTTTGAGGGAAAATCACACAGGCAAAATGGATTGTTAATAGCCCAATAGCTATATGGTAGTAATATTCTTTGCTGGAGGCTATTTCATACCTCCCAGACCCCCGGTGCTACAATTCCCCCAAAAACGGTTCAGACCTTTAGAACTCTTGTGTATTAAATTTCAAACAGGAAGGGGAAAATTTGATGGGCGCTCTCTAGAAAAGCTGAGGGAACGGAAACCGCCCCCATAATCATAGGCGTGCTAATTCTTTGAAACATTTTGAGGAAAACTCACACAAGGCAAATGGATTGTAATAGCCAATAGCCTACTATGGTAGTATATCTTTGCTGGAGGCTATTTTCATATCCTCCGCAGACTCCCCCGGTGCTACATTCCCCCAAAAACGTCAGACTTTAGAACTCTTGTGTATTAAATTCAAAAGCAGGAAGGAATTGATGCGCTCTCTTAGAAAGCTGAGGGATTCGGAAAACCTCCCATAATCATAGAACGTGCTAATTGTTATGAACATTTTTTGAGGGAAACTCGACACAGGCAAAAAAATGGATTGTTTAGTAGCCAATAGCTACTATGATAGTATATTCCTTTTCCTGGAGGCTATTTCATACCTCAGACTCCCGGTGTACCATTCCCCGAAAAACGTTCAGACTTTAGAAAACTTTTGTGTATTAAATTTCAACAGGAGGAAAATTTGATCGCGCTCTCTAGAAAAGTCTGAGGGATACTGAAAAGCTCCCATAATTATAGGCGTGTTAATTCTTCTGAACATTTTGAGGGAAACTCACACAGGCAAAATGGATTGTTAGTAGCCAATAGCTACTATGATAGTATATTCTTTTCTGGAGGCTATTTCATACCTCCCAGACTCCCCGGTGCTACATTTCCCCGAAAAACGTTCAGATTTTAGAACTCTTGTGTATTAAATTTCAAACAGGAAAGGAAAATTGGAAAATTTTATAAAAGAGGAACTAACTCCACAAGCGCCGTGCAAAGGAAGGAAACACAGTTTTCCTAATTATGTTTTATTGCTGTTTGTTGCATCTTCGAATGACGGGTAACATCATTGCGATAATTATAGAAAAATTACTTAATTAATTTCATGTTATGAAAAATATATCGCAAATTCTTTATCATTTTAATGCTACTACATGACCTCGGTGCGCAACAATCAAACATCTTAACTAACGAATAAACATATATTAATGTGCATGTTAAAAAGAAATCGCCGAACTAACGTCGACACGAATACAAAAAAAAACGTCAAACTGAATAAAAACGACATATTTTCTCTGTAACAAGGATCGCATCTTGGGTCAGAAGTCAGTGTATCAAAATCCAGACAAATTTTAATTGGTTCTCGTGCTGCGCTAATCGCAAAAATAATTCTATTGATAGAAAAAAGGAGACTGCAACTTTGACCTTAAAAATTAACATGTCAATATAAAGCCAGTAATTGTATGGTAAATTTCGAGAACGTTCAACTTATAATAAGGAATTTGTTTCGGAGCGTAATCAAATAATGAACTTACTGGGAAGAAGAAATTTATGGCGAATTTTTTTTGCTACGAGTATAAATAATGCAGCTCCCAAACAGCTTGCACAACTAAAATTAAAATTCTAAAATTGTTATTGAAAAATGTGTTAGTGCACTCTAAACGGGCTATTTTTAAATTTTTATTATTATGGGCTAGGTACAATGCACCCGGCTCGCGAATACGTATGCCAAAAAGTGCAAGTAGTGTTTGGTTTAGCCTGCTTGCATTTTTAGCCGTTTCAATTCGCTCCTATTTCGCGCATTTTAAATAGCATCGGCGTGAGCGCATTTTTCTAAATTAAATACACTGTTGTAATTGATACAATGTAGGTAGAATACGCCCTTATCTACATACGCTAATCGTTTTAGCTTACTGCGGGGCATTTTTTAGATTGCAAGATGATTACTTTTACACGAGAAAAGAACCCAATAGCTAATCATTTGTAAGTTAACGTGTACTTAACCGGCCTTCTACGATTGTTTGCAATTTTAATTAATTTTTCAAAACCCCCTTCTCCCTTCGGGACAGCTCCTTGTAAATCTTTGAAGCAGATTCGACAATTAAATTATTTAAAAATTTTAAGTTTTTCTTAGCATTCTGGAGATAATAATAATAATCGAAACCCAAAATTTTCAGATTATTTGCGACTAATCAGAACGAAAAAATTGCCAAATAATGATCCCCAGGACCTAATTTTTATAACTGCCAAAAGTGTTTTTCAATGAGGATATAATACAGAAAAATAATTTTAACATTTCGTCGTCGAAGAAGGATTTTTACCAAGGATGGGCACATACCCACGTGAAGTTATTTGGGGCCCCTTTGGGGTCAACTTTTATTGAATGGAATTTTTTTTTAATCAACGGCCTTCGAAAGTGATGGCACCGGGACCAATTTTCATCCCCTTTTTGGAAAATACCCCTAAACCTCGACAAATTCGTTCCCGAAGTTGACAAATTGCGCAAGTGTGCAACTTGCATTATTCGTACACCCCGCCATTGACCAAACAAAGGGGAATTTTTGGAACTGTGGGGCACTTTTCGAAAAACGATAGGGAGAGGGTTTTAGGTGGGCCCTTGGTCCTCCACGGCGCCCTTATCCTTCGCGTGCAAAACTCACTCAATTTTAATAAATCAATTTTGAATTGCAACTTGCATTATTCGTATACCCCGCCATTGACCGAACAAAAGGGATATTTTCGAACTGTGGGCACTTTTCGAAAAACGATAGGTAGAAGCTATTAGGTGGGCCCTTGGGCCTCCAAGGCGCCCTTATCTTTCGCGTGCAAAACTCACTCACTCACACACTTGCTTCGGGGACGAATTTGTCGAGGTTTAGGGCTATTTTCCAAAAAGGGGATGGAAATTGGTCCCGGTGCCATCACTTTCGAAGGCCTTTGATTTAAAGAAAACGAATGTAACTTCAGCCCGGTCCTAGTTATTTTTTGTTTTCCCCATTTAGGTTGGTACTATCCCAAAAGCGAATGTCCTTAAAAAAAGAAGCGAAACTTCAGGCTGGTGTTTTTAGGAAAGTTGTTCAATACAACCCGTTGCTACATAAAACTACATATAGGGTTTCCCAAAAGTCCCAAGACGGAGCTATACGTTTCAAACGAGTCAAAAAATCTGATAAATTCGAGGTTAATAAAGGGTCATAAAAACTACATTTTAGATTCTTGAAAACTTTGATGCGAATTTTTTTAGGGAATGGTCAATTTTTAAATTGCAACCCCTGTAAAGTTCACGGTAATTAAACATCTTTTTTAATTATCTTTACAATAAGGTGAAATTGGACAGGGGTTGCAATTCAAAATCTTCGTATTATCGCGCCCTAAAAAAACTTCCCTATGTATCAAAGTTTCAAACCATCCAAAATGTAGTTCTTATGACTATTTATTCATCCCAAAATTTTGAGATTGTTTCTTTACTCGTTTGAACCCCCCCCCCCCCCGGGTCTTTTGGGAACCCTCCTGTATATAATTTTGTTACAAATAGGAATTAATTATGGCCTACTTTATTTTAAAAATGGGAAATGGAAACAATTAATTGATTGAGATACTCGGACGGATGGAATCCACTCATGTATTGTCTTAAAAACAAAGTACTCGTGTGAGATCTAAGGGACTTTAGCGCATGTTTGTGTGGCAGATCAGTATTCTATTAGCCACCACTAATAAGATCTGGGCGAAGGCTACCACATTCCCTTTGTCGGTACCCGCTTCCAACGTCCCGTTCACCGTGGATTTCGCTCAAAACCTTCCACAAAATACTATTCAATTTTTGGGGAACTTTTAATGGCGACACGAGAAAGGGAGACCGCGATTCGAACGTCCCTAGAAAAAAAATTCCGTCACGCAGGACGCGTTTAAAAGATCTTTTCGACGACCAAAACCAAAAAGATAGGAAAAAACTGAAAAATCACCACGTTAGTATAAGACGCTTGGTGATGGCGCCAAGACGTCGCCGACCCCGCATCATGTAGCTCCGTCCCTAAAGTTGTTAATTGTACATGTACACTCCTCGTCTTTCTCGAAGTGTTCTTTTACGCTCCCGTATGTGCTGCCAGTCATCCAGCCAGCCGGCCAAAGTGAGAAGTAGAAGCTGCTTTTACAAAAAATTTGCAAAAATGCGCTAAAAATAGACACTATTGTAGTAATAAATAGTTCGCGCTGTTATAAAATGTGTATTCGTGAGTAATAAATAATATTTTACTGTTATAAGTTCATGCGTTTTAAGACTGTTATAAATTTATGGTTAATTAATTGTAGATAAGTAATAGATAATTAAATTTACGTTACAGTGTGTTTAAATAAGTATTAAAAATCCTCGTAACTTTTTAATTGTAAAGTTTTACACAAAATTCGTTCCGGAAACTTCCAGAAGTCCTTTTCAGGACTCTGAATTAGAGCTCCAATCATACTAGGCCATTATCTCTAGTTTTATTATTATTATTAATTTTCGGCACTTGTGGGTGTTTTGTGTGTCCGCCGAACAATATCATATTCAAATTTGTACTTTGGAATTTTCAGCACATTTTTTTAAGAATACAAAAATGTGCGATTGTTTGCATTTTGTCCGTCCGTCTGTCCGTTTGTACGTCCGGACCCACTTCTGCGGTTTTGACCTACTCGATTAGTTGCAGCTGGTTTCAGTGGGCAAGATTATCCTGTTCAGCGCATTTTTTATGGTTTTAGAAAAACAATTCCTCATGCTATCGAAACATCCGAATAATTAACGTTTCGCATTTCCATTTACTTTCACTAATAGAAACACCATATCATTTTACATTCAATGTCCTCATTTGCCCTTCTTTACAAATGAAATAATAGAGTCATCCCTACAGAATTAGATGAATAACATCAACTAGATCTAAACAAACGAAATAACAATATAATTAATAGACTGGCATCAACAACCCCTGTCTAATTATGTCTTTCATGTGTTGAAATGGGTGTAAGTAGCCTCCATTATGAGGTTTTCGGACGAAACGTCCCGACGTATTCAAAACCATTATAGAGCGATCGATATCGTAGAAATAAATTTAACGCAAAAGACAAAGTAAGGAAGTGTCTGAGTAGTATAAAAGGTCGCTTTTTATTTCTTACCCTTCATCTTTTACCGCTCTAATTCAATGCATGAGCAATTTTGGTCCCTCGAACTGGACACGAATGTAAGCGTGTCTGGGTCCGGTATTAAATGTAGTAGAAGGAAATGCCGGAAACGATTCGCAGACGTAAAACGGTCGCAAAACGTAATCAACACTTATGTTTTATTTTTATTTTTTACTCCCACGTATACGGACAATTTAATTTTGTTTATACGAGGCCCAAACGTATCGGGGACAATAAAAAAATTTCAGCTCGTCTGATAACTTCAGCGGCTAATGTGGATAACGCTATTTTCCATTGCAAGTTTTTTATCCGGTTAAACCGCGCAATATCCGGTTAATCGCACATACTCCAAGATTGCATAATTTTAAATAGAAGTATAGTATAGTTAACTGTTAAGTCGCAGTTAATAAGGTTAATCTAATATAATAAACATTACCGCCACTATTTCTTCACCCCTCCTTCTTCGTGTCTTTTTTTCAGTGCCTTGCTCTTCTGTTTTAGTTCTTCTTTCTTGATTCTTCATTCCACCCTCTTTTTATCCCCTCAAGCCCGCTCAGTCTTTCTTCGTCCCTTCCACTTCTTCATATTTTCTGTACTACTTCCTTACCTCCTCTCACCCCTTTCTCCTTCTTCGCACCCTGTTCCTTAGCGTGGCCATTTTTCACGTCACCTTCACGCCTCCTTCGTAACTTCTTCATGTCCTAGCACGTAACTAAGTGTCGGCGAAGGGGGGCACATGCCCGCTTCAAATTATTTGGGCCCCCTCTGGTGTCCGCCCTACGAGAATATAGTTTCCAATTGTCTATATTATTTTTTATGTTGTTACGCACCTAATTCCTCATAGCTTTTCCCATTACAAAAAAGTCCATAAAACCATAGAAAAGGTACTTTCCCAAAAAATGTACGGAAAGACGTAAAAAACAACAGTCTCAACAAAATAGAACACACTGTATAGTAGTGAAGTGTATTTGAAAGGCCTTAAGCTTAAAAAGTATTTAAGAGACCTTTATAGACCCTTAAAAGTTTATTTAAGAGTCTTAAAGGCTCTTTCTAAATTTTCCAACAGCATGACAGTCCCTAAGAATCTTTCAAAACCAAAATAGGACACACTGTATAGTAGTGAAGAGTATTTGGAAGGCCTTAAGCTTAAAAAGTATTTACGAGACCTTTATGGGGCCTTAAAAGTTTATTTAAGTCTTAAAGGCTCTTTCTTAATTTTCCAACAGCATGACAGAGTCCCTAAGAATCTTTCAAAACCAAAATAGGACACACTGTATAGTAGTGAAGAGTATTTGAAAGGCCTTAAGCTTAAAAAGTATTTACGAGACCTTTATGGGGCCTTAAAAGTTTATTTAAGTCTTAAAGGCTCTTTCTTAATTTTCCAACAGCATGACAGAGTCCCTAAGAATCTTTCAAAACCAAAATAGGACACACTGTATAGTAGTGAAGAGTATTTGAAAGGCCTTAAGCTTAAAAAGTATTTACGAGACCTTTATGGGGCCTTAAAAGTTTATTTAAGTCTTAAAGGCTCTTTCTTAATTTTCCAACAGCATGACAGAGTCCCTAAGAATCTTTCAAAACCAAAATAGGACACACTGTATAGTAGTGAAGAGTATTTGAAAGGCCTTAAGCTTAAAAAGTATTTAAGAGACCTGTATGAGCCCTTAACAGTTTATTTAAGAGTCTTAAGGGCTCTTTCTAAATTTTCCAACAGCATGACAGTCCCTAAGAATCTTTCAAAACCAAAATAGGACACACTGTATAGTAGTGAAGAGTATTTGAAAGGCCTTAAGCTTCAAAAGTATTTAAGAGACCTTTATGGGCTCTTAAAAGTTTATTTAAGAGTATTAAAGGCTCTTTCTTAATTTTCCAACAGCATCACAGAGTCCCTAAGAATCTTTCAAAACCAAAATAGTACACATTGTATAGTAGTGAAAAGTATTTGAAAGGCTTTAACTTTAAAAAGTATTTACGAGACCTTTACCAGCCATTAAAAGAGTCTTAAAGGCTCTTAATTTTCCAACAACATCACAGAGTCCCTAAGAATCGTTCAAAAGCTTTTAGTCCCTGGATTCTCTTACCTGTGGCACCTTATTAAGAGCTTTTGTGAGTATTGAAGAGCTTTTAAGGTTCTTAAAGAGTTTTAAAGAATCCCAAAACCGAAGGCCAAGCTTTTCAACGAATTTCGTAAGGTTTGAGAGCCTTGGTGCTCAAAAGCTCTCAAGAGTCTTTAACCTTTCCAAGGTTTCATGAGCTTTTAAGAAATTTAAACACTCTTCAAGAGAGCACCCCTGTTTACTACCTTGCCTTTACAAATTTCCCATTCCTCTACGTCTTTCATATCTTTTTTCTTCACAGCTGCTACTGTTTTGCTTTCTTCTATCATGTCCTTTTTACTTCTTCTATATTATTTTTCCTATATTAGTCTCATTCAGATCTCTTTCACTACCACTTCACGCGGACTTTGCTTCTCCCTTCCTTTCCCGCATTTCGTCTTCCTTTAACAGGTCCCATAACGACTTTGTGTCACTTTATCTTTATCTATCCTTAACATATCCAATTTAACTCCCCCGCAGTTGTCTTCTTCGTTTACGACATGTCCTCTTTAGTTGTAATTGAGAGAATTGACTAATTCTTGATGATTTTTAGCTATTTTTGCTTTGACAAATTGGAAGAGTGAAAGGATCTCAACTTTCGTTTGGCTGAAATGGAAAAATGTCCCACTGAATTTCATCGAATCAAGGAAATGCAAATTTAGTTTTCCCCAAACTTAACTTTCGCAACGAAACAAAAATCGGCAACGACAATCCCGGTCCTTTACACAAAAGCTCACCCTAAATCGAGTTTATTCAGTCATAGAGAGCGCGCGGACAATGGCCTTTAGATTGTGATTTAGAAAAAAAACAAGATTCACAATATGACGCTTGCATATTTACGATCACATAAATTAGAGGAATTTCGCGAATATTATTTAAGGGTGTATTGTAATTTGGGCGAGTTCCCGTTTATCTCGAATGAAACTTGCAAAAAAAAACGGGTTCGTTGTACTGATTTAATGTACCTGGTGTATAGAACGTGTTGTTTAAATAGCGAAGGTTGAGCTTTTTTCAAGTATAGGGGTATGCCAATTTGATTATGTCACTTCTCCAACTCTCCCCTATTTATAAATTAGTGTATTGAGCTGTGGTGAGAATTCTGAGACTAAAAAGCGAACTACGTGCTGATATTTAATTGCAATACTTCTACGTTTAGTTAGTTTAGACTCCAAATTAAAATCCGGACAGTCTTATTCCACATCAAAGACGGAGTCAACAGCGTGTCAAAGACGCAAAGGACGTGTGAAAGGTGAGGAGGGAGGAACGAAAAAGCTGTGAAGTAAGGAGGAGCAAAGAAAGGAAGGATGAAGAAACTGCACTGAAGGCGTGAATAGCAATTTAAGAAAAAGGAAGGCGCTGTGAAAGGGTGCTAGAGAACTGCAAAAGAAAATCGATAAATATGCGAAGATGTAATGGATCAGAAATTAAGGGTGGCGTAAAGGAGGTGTAAAACGCAAAGACAGAAAATCCAAAAGAAATAGGCGTAAAAAGAGAGGTGTCTATGCGGTATGAACGATGGGAAAGGAGTGTGAACGGACAAAACGAAAACAATAGCAATTTTTTTAAATTCTTCCCTATTCCCTTTTAAGTCTAATTATCCTCTCAATCATAATTTTTCTCTTTTCGATTCATCATTATGCATATTTCCCTTTCCCCTTCGCCATTCCGCTTCCTTTCTTGATTTCTTATACTGTTACTCTTACCCACCATCTTCCCTTTTCTTTTCCATATCCCTTCTATTTGTTGCTCTACGATTGTTCTATTCCTCTGCTCTTGACTATTTTTTCTTATTCCTTTTCAGGTTTTTCCTTTTTATTTCTATTTCTGAATCCTTGCGTGCCCTCTTCATCTTTATTTTTAAGTTCCCACTCTCATCTCCTCTTCTACCGATTCCCATTTCTTTTCTTTGCCCCTCATCAACTTCCCTTCGCATTTCACTTTACCATTTCGCTTACTTTTCCTCTGGTCTTTACCAATTTCTCATTCCCTTTTCTCTTTTACTTTTCTCTTTTCTTCGCCTTTCTTTGGCACTTCCCATTGCATCAATCTCTCATAATTTTCCCTTCTCATCCTCTCTCCCTTCACCCGTCTCCTTCCTTTCCCTTTTCCCTTCCGCTTCCTCGACCTACAAGTTTATTTGCTTCTCCACCTTCTGCCACTATGTATTTCTTTTTTTATATTCTCCCTTCTTCATCTAGCGTATTTGTTTGCAATTTTTTTGATTGCTAGCGTTAATCTTTCTCTGCTCTTTCACTCCTTTTCTGTACTCAGCCCGCCCCCCTCATCTTTTTCGATTTTTTCCTGCCTGTTCTATTACCCCCCTCATATTTTCTCCCTTTCCTCTTCTTATCTCATTCTCAACCTCATCTTTCTGTTTCTTCCCTTTCATCTTCGTTACCGCCTTCCGTCTCTTCCTTCTTGTCCTTCTCTGTTTCGATTTCTCTTCCTCCTCTTTCTCTCTTCTTGGTCCTATTCATCTGTTTGGTTTATCCCTACGTTCTTAATTTTTCATTTCTTGATTTGTTTTTTAATCTTGTACTTTCTCATCCTCTATTTTAGTTTCATACGGTCTACTTCTCTCCCCCCAAACCACTCTCCTCTTCTACTTCTATTTCACTCTCCATTTTCCTTACCGCGTTACTCGCTCTATCATTTCCGCCTCCTATATCCCTGCATCGGCTTCCTCGAAATAGACGCAAAACTCTTTCTTTCCTCTTTATGTTCATACATATTACTTGTTTTGTTCCATTTTGCTAGTTTGGTTCCGCTGTTTTCGTTTTCTGCCTTTTTCCCATTTTTCCCATCCCATTTCTGCACCTCTCACCTGCACCTGCATCATACACATCTGCTTTCACCTCATTAGTTCATTCATTCCGCCTTTAATATCATTATGCTCTCACTGTTCGGTTCACCTTTCGTTTCCGTTGCCATCCACTTTTTGCCTCCTCATTCCCTCCTTCATTTAAGTTCATCCGCACCGTTTACCATAGTGACCTCTTCACCAGCTTCTTATGCTTGCTCCCTCCTCTTTATTTTCCTCTGCGTTCCATCTTTCTAATTTTCCATTTCTCTGCCACCCTTTTCTGCTTTATCGCCTTTCGCATTACTCTTATGCGGCTTACCTCTCGTTTTTCTTTCCCTCAGCCTCTCGTCCTCTTCTGCATCTTACGCCTCCTGTTTAATCTTCTTCTGTTTCTTTTTTGGACATCCTCTTCACATCATTATCTTCCGAATTCTATTTTTTTGCACTGCTCTATTCATTTCTTTCCGCTCTCTCTCTCTCTCTCTCTCTCTCTCTCTCTCTCTCTCTCTCTCTCTCTCTCTCTCTCTCGTTTCCTTCTGTTATTTTTTATTACAATCTTTTTTTTCTACACCCTTTCTTCCTCATTTTTGTATCTATTCTATAATCACGTGCACATCTTTTGTTTCCTTCATTTTCACGCACCCTTTCCACCCAACCTCATTCTGTATTTAACTATTCCATCCCTCCACTTCCTCTTCTTCTCTTTTGCTTCATTCCTCTTCACTCCTTTCCTCATCATTCCCTTCCCAACACCTTCTTTCGTTCTTTCTTTCTTGCCCTTCCCCTTTCATCTATTTTGGTTCGTCTTCCCTTTCCACTTTGTGTTGCCCCCTGCTCACCATTTCTCTTTCCTATTTTCACTCCACCTCCTTTCGCCTTCCTGTGGTTTTTGGCGCATTTTTTAAGAATTAAAAAAAGTGCTATTGTTTGCGTTTTGTCCGTCCGTCCGTCCGAAATTGTATTCTAGTTAAAGGGGGGTGGGTGTGGGGGGTGGAACTAGTTTTATCCTTCATGGTACTCTAATCAAACGTCTCAACGAAAGGACTTAATTTCTACCAACCATAACCCTCCTCCTCGACCTCTTATCGTGATCGGGTATATTCCTTTATCTCAAGAACGGAAGGAGGAGGATACTCACAAAGGGCTATTGAGACGTCTGCAAAAAATACACGGTGCAAAGAAAGATATGTGCAGAGGTTGTTATGTAGGGGGTGAAAGGAGATGGATGTGTGGGAGCCCCGAGAGTGGCGTGTAGGATATCAGAGCGAAGAAGGCGCGAAGAATGCAAGATTGAGGTGGCAAATATGAGTGTTGAACCATGCCCTGTTGCGAAAGAGGCGAAGGGAAAAAAGAGAAAAACGAATGCTGAAGTTAGGAAGAAGGCATCGTGCAAAATGAAGGAACAAAGAAAGGGGGTGAAGAGACGGGGTGAGTAAAGCACGAACCGCGGGAGCATAAAAGGGACGTGAAAAAGGATTAAATGAAGTGGAAGAGTGAAGGAATGATGCATCAAGGAAGAAGGCGTGAAGATCTCCCAAACCTTTCATTTCTTAGGATTCCTCCGATTCCACAGCATGGAACTTTCCTATTTCTTCGGATGTGTCAGAATTCCGATCCTTTTTCTGTCCTTATCTTCGGACTCTTTTAATGCCTCGGATCCCCACTTTCGGTTTTGTGATGTTTTTATCCTTCTGTCCGTCTGTTCTTCGTCTAACTCGAGCACCGAAAAAAACATCTATGTCAAACCTTCACCAATCGACTTCTACAAGTTCAAGGATCAGTGTTAGTGAATATGAGCCGGATTAAAAGTCTGGTTTTCGAATGCGAGCCGAGTATTTTTGTTTCCTTGTTCCGCAGATTCGTCAGTTCGGTTTGATAACAATTCAAAGAGTACATGCGGATGCTATTCTTAAAACCATGAGAGTTTTACGCCCTTTGGGAACGTCGTAGCGTTTTCTTTTACTGTCCAGAAAATGAAAGTATCATTTGAGACTTAATTCTATGGCGCTTTATTAGACACACAATGCCATTTTTGTTAATTAAAGGAAGCGTTGTTTAATTAGTGAAATTGTTTAACCTCCCGCTTGTGTTACGTTCCGTTTGGGGCGCACGAGGCCCGTGTTGTTTATATTCAAAGTACCACAATGATGAATGTGTATTTGATTTGTCCTTTTGACCTATTTACAAGGGCGAAAGCGATCGGTACAAAATCGGCGGCCGGTAGGAGAAAGTTGTAAAAATAATATAATATAAATAAAAGTTAGGAACGCTGCCCCATTTGAAATGAATCTCGTACAAAACCAAAAAATATTTCCGCCTCTATACGCCGTACGCGAGAGAAGGGAGCGACTGGGAAATCAAGAGAAAGAGAGAATAGTATAGCTAAAAACGCAAAATAGAGACGCGAAAATATGTACAAAGAGAGCCCTAGCAAAAGTTGCGTCGAAGGGAGGGTGGTATTGTGCAGGAAGGGTCGGGGTAAATGTAAACTGCGGGAAGTCCCGGGGCGGAAGTGCTCAGTTGAGGTGAGGGGGTACAGTAGTCATCCAGCAGCAGCCTGTTGAAATAAAATTCGCGTTTTAAAGCATATTCATATCGATCCGAGCTTTTTAACACCGAGCCCCGGTGTTTTCTCCCCCGTCCCCTTCGTTTCTAATGCGTAATAAGTTCGCAATCCTACGCACTGAAAAATAGTTCTACTATCAATTCTTCCTCCTAGATCCGGAGTTGGAAACTATTCAACCCCTTCGATCTCACCACGTGTGTGTCACTCGCGCCACACGTGTCCTCGCCTCTACACATCCAAAAACTATGGATAGTTTAAGATTATAGATTTTTAAAGCTTAATTCGCAAAAATCTGCGCAGAATTAGAGTGAATTAAAAGTTAGGCGTGGTTACGCCGGAACTAAACACAGGATATGCAGATGTATTGACGTTTCTATTTGGATTTAATTATATATATGTTCCCTTTTTTACTTGTTTACGATGTTTGGATACATTCCCGTTTTATATTTTATATTATCCTGTTTAAAAATATAGTTCCAACTCCACGTTTAACGTTCACTCCGGGCTGCATTAAATAAGTCACAACACCCTCATCACGCCAGACATGCCAAAATGCATTTCTTACGAAATCCCTTTCCCTTTCCACTTGACAACGGATGCTTTAATGAAATTCGCCCGAAGCACCCCCTTCATTTTCTTAATTTTATGTAAAACGCCATATTCGCAGTTTGCACATTTTTTTTGGACACGCTATCGATACGGAATACCACAACTCTCTTTATTTACGCCGTTCGCCCAAAAACCCATCAAGTTTTAATGTCTTCATTTTGCGAGCGTTTTTTTGTGTCTTTACGCTCAATAGCACACGGGGATATTTAAATTAATTACCTCATTAAGTGTATTCTTCCACTTGGAAGAGCCGAGCGGGTTTCAATTGGTCACTCGCATGCTCGCCGATAAAAATAAGAAAAAATCACCGCAAGGAAGACGAAAGCTCACGCAACACTTCACAAGGGATCATGAGCTTTGTGCATCTTCGCAATGCACCTGCCATTAACACCAAAGCACGTGATTTACACCCAATAAACGAATTACAAGTCGTAATTGTATGTGGAAACGGGAAATCTGAATTGCACTTGACCGTTCCCTGAGATCCTAGGACACTTTACCAAATTACGTATACGTACATAGTCGCTAATCATTCGTGAAAATAAGCAAGGAGTTGGAGAAGGGGGGATTGAGTTTATTACAATGGGTCCTAAGGAGTTCCATTATAATAAACCTTTTGGATAACTAATAAAGGTCGCGAATTTACACAAACTCGATTTTTTACTATTTCATCATTATTTTAATTAAAAAGTTTAATTTTGAGTCACTATTCGGAAGAGGTGGCTTTCGTTTTTGCTTCATTTTTTCTTGCGGTCTAATTGCAATAGCATTGTTTCTAGCGATTCACCGAATTTTTGGTGTATTCGCCGAAGTAGTTTTTGAATCGAGTTTTCTCTCCAAATTGGAGGCTATAAATTGAATTAATTGGTGGATGTATACGTAAGTAACCGCAATTTTCATAACCACTTTGTTATCTTACGTGCGTTTTAGATCACTGCCAGTCGAAGGTCGAAACAATTTACATCCCCCTCTTATGAACTAGATGTATGTTAAATTTTTGCGTTCAAAGAGATGTTGCACGTGATTTCTTTCAGGGTATTAATTTCCCGTCTTAATTTTTCGTTTTAATTGTGACTTTAGGTACAGGCCAATTACAAGTTTTATTAACCTCCGTTTCTTATCCAAATTTCCCCATTTGGAACACGCCTCCATTTTGGGTGGAATGCGTACGAGAGAAAAAATAGTTCCACGTGCGAAGCTATATTAAAACTTGGAGGAGAGGTTAAGAGTAGGCTTTCGTAAATTTAGAAAAAGCATTCGATAGGGTCAATTAGAACACTCTATTTAGTAGGGCTGGGCGATTACGGATTTGAATAATCGATAATCGATTATGAAAAATAATCGATTACACTGATTAATCGATTAATCAAATAATCGATTAATCAAATAATCGTTTAATCAAATAATCGTTTACTCAAATAATCGATTAATCAAATCATCGATTAATCAAATAATCGATTAATCACCTAATCGTTTAATCAAAAGTCGATTGTCACATACAAGGAGTGATAAATATCTGTTTGTATGCATTAATACGTTAATTATTTAATAATAAAAATAAAAAATCGTTCATTATTAGGCAGATCGATTAATCAATAATCAACAAAGTGTCCCTGGTTCGAATCTGGGTTCGGGCATGGATATTTGCAAATGCATAGTGGGTTGGTTGGTAGAACAGCCTTGGCTGAAACCCTGCCCATTTGAAAATGAAAGTCAAAAATAAATAAATAAAAATAAATGATTAGGCAGCTTACTCTCAGATGAGGTGTGCTTTAGTTTTGATGATACCTACAATCTTAATTCATTTTAGCTGCTTAAAGTGACGTTTTAACATCTGCTATAAAATAAAATAATACTTGTGAGCTGTGAGTGCTCCTTTTTGCGTAAACTGATGATCCAGCTAATAATAATAAATTAAAATTTACTTAATAATTGATTAATCAAACAATCGATTAATCAAACAACCGATTAATCAAATAATCGATTAATCAAACAATCGATTAATCAAATACCCGATTAATCAAATAATCGATTAATCAAATAATCGATTAATCGATTAATTTAATAGAATAATCAAACCCGATTATCGATTATCGTTTGATTATAATCGATTAATCGATTTTTTTGCCCAACGCTACTATTTAGGATAATGAAGGAAGCAGGGATAGCATACAGGGTGTTCATTACCGATTTTAAAAAATCAAACGCCAAAATAAAGGACTTCGAAAGATCTTTCAAACAAGCTATTACTCGATACCTACCACTAGTCATTTAAAATTTTTAAGGGAATGACCCTGAGGGGCTGGAAGTTTTCAAATGAACACCCTGTATAAAGATGGGAGGATAATTTACAAACTCTACAAGAACAGAGAGCGGTGATTAACGAAGAGGGTGCGGAGTTAGTGAACAAAAACAAATTGTTCAGGAAGCAAAAGAATTCGATTTTACTTCGAATTGCTTTTATTTGCGGTAAAAATGCAGAAAAAAGTAATAATAAAGATGATTTAATTAAGGCAGTTGGGCAATATTTTATTAACATTAACATTAACATTTTTCATTAGGGTAGGTATTAAATTTATAAGTTTTGTTTGTTCTGTCAAGGTTTAAGTGGTAGAACAGGATACGAAGATTTCTCTTTGTATATCTGAACTTCGCCTTGTGATTCTTCTGTCTTTTTTGTTTTCGAATTTATTTTTTTCCATGTCATTACCTTTATAGGAGAAGAATAAAGATTATTATTATTAAAGAGGAGAGAGAAGACAGATTTCAAAAACTCTTTATTAGCGCGGATCCAATACGTTAATTTAGTTGCAAAAAAGCTAGGCATTTGCTATGTCAAAAACCGTGTATATCTTAAAACTGTTCCCCCCAGGTTTTGCTCCTTTTCTTGAAGTTTTTCTATTGGAATAATATTTTTTTCTAGAAATCGTGAGATCTCAGAAACGATTCAACTTTATTTATTTAAATTATTTAAAGCATGAAAAGGAATTTTGCTATTTAGGTAGAGGTTACACAAGATAATCGTGGCAAGGAAGATAGAAAATCCAAAACAGCGCAGGCAAAAAGCATTTAAACAAAAGCGGAACCTGCTAAGGTCCGGGATAAAAATATAGGAATTAGGAAAAGGCTGCTAAAAACGTACATATACAGGTGCGAAATCTGGACGATAGGCAGTGAAGACAAAAGTAAGATAGAAGCATTCGAAATGTGGTGCTCTAGAAGGGAATTAGCTGGATGGACAGGGTAACAAACGAAGCATTCTTGGAGCTAGTACAAGAAAATAGAGAAATGTGGAAAACCGTACAGAGAAGACGAGATAGAATTATAGGAAACGTGCTCGGAGGATTACTGTAACTACCTATAGAAGGTAGGGTAGGTTAGAAGCCAAAAAGCTCCGGAAAGAGACTAGAAAGTCGTCAATTCAGACTCCAAATTAAGACATAAGTAGGTAGGTACTAAATGTGACAATTGGCAAACGGGTCCTCTACGCTTTTGTAATAATTTTTTTAGGGGATAAAAAAGTATAGCACATTGTAATGCGATTCGGTTTTTAGGGACGATTTGTTTCACAGTGTTGATCGTAGCGCCCTCTGTTCGTTATCTATCGTGAATGGTAAACTTTTGGGGCCATTGAGGGGTTGTAACTACGAAGGGACGCAATTTGTTTTGCTACTACGAGCTGTAGATTTTCGACCGATAATAATAATAAATAAATAAATGAATAAAATGGGAAAATAAACAAGTTCGTTCGTTCCAAAGTCAAATAAAGCCGTGACTTCCGTTGCTGTGGCGATCTAAGGCGGAATGCACAAGGCCCTTAATTGAATAACTTCTTATTGTTGAAAAAAATTGTCCATACATTCGCTTAATAACCGGTGATTTGTAAAAACGATTATGTCGGCATGTCGTGTCGCACATAAATTTTAACGACACAAAGAAATTTGGGAAAATGTGGGCGTGCAGGGCTAAAACAATAATAATATCCGGAAAAAATGCATTACTGTAACCGACCGCTCATTTGGCGTATTGTTAAATCGTTAATGTGTTTCTGAGAAGGGCGCTGATGAGAAGAATATTGGATGGAAGAAGATGAAAATGATTGTATTGGTAGACGACATAACGGTACATACTTCTCGCGAAAGTACAATGCCGTCTTCTCTCTATTAAACACGATTGATGCTGACAAAAGCGGTATAACGATAAGGATTCGCGAATACCCACTTTTGCGGATTTGGTTGATAAAGTATTCACTAACAGAAAATTAACCCCACGTCAATAAATCTAATGATTTCTGCCATCGGCACACCTACGCAATCAAATATTTATTGCGAAAGGTATGTTGTACCTACGTGGTTCCTGCCGAAATAAATTACAATGAGTACATTTATTGCCTATTGTAAACTTTCTTTGCAAGTTCTCGGGAATGGTTCGTCCAAAAATTCTAAAGAATTTCATTAGGGGATATTAAGATTTCTCACCTAACCTAATTAGCACTTTAACCTAACCTCACTAATACTTCCTAACCTTCAATCATCTCCTCGCACATGATATTCTCCTGATACAAGATTTCTCACCTAACCTAACCTCACTATTACTTTAACCTGAACTAGTAGCCCAATCTTGGAACTGTTTGAAATTATGCATTCTACGGGCCACATTCTATAAGAAAATTTTTTTCCGGGTCGATCTGAGACAATTTTTTTTCGGGGCCCAAAAAAAGGCAGTGTATAACCTTCCTTTTTTACCAAAAATCGACTGCACCAAAATTTCTCGCGAAAACACTTTTTCTTATTAATTTTGGTGCGTAGATTCCAAATCAATTCGTACTTTTTCGATCGGACTTCTCAATCAAAAGTTATGGACTAGAAACCAATTTTGAAAGAAAATTCAAAGGGCTGTAACTTTTGAACTAGTAGCCCAATCTTGGAACTGTTTGAAATTATGGATTCTACGGGCCAGATTCTATAAGAAAATTTAACCTAACCTCACTATTACTTTAACCTAACCTTCAATCATCTCCTCGCACATTATGTTCTCCTAATACAAGATTTCCCACCCTAACCTAATTTCACTAATAGTTTAACGTAATCTTTAATCACTTCCTTGCACATCATATTCTCCTGATACAACATTTCTCACCTAACCTAACCTTTAATAACCTCCTCGCCCATTATATTCTCCTGATACAAGATTTGTAAACATCGAAGGCGCCTGAACTAATCTCACCTAACCTAACTAACATTCGAGGAGGTGATTGAAGGTTAGGTTAAAGTATTAGTGAGGTTAGGTTAGAGTGCTAGTTAGGTTAGGTGAGAAATCTTGTATCAGGAGAATATAATGTGCCAAGAAGTGCTTGAAAGTTAGGTTAGAAAATTAGTGAGGTTAGGTTAGGGTGCTGTTAGGTTACGTGAGATTAATTTAAGTGTTTTTTTACAGATCTTGTATCAGGAGAATATAATATACGAGGAGGTGATTCAAGGTTGGATTAGAATGTTAGGGTAGGGTGGTACTTAGATTTTCCCAAAATATATTGCACTGTTATCTCTCTTCAGAACGCTAGAAAGCATCTATGGTCTAAAAGTTTCTAGAGCCTTCTGGGAGCATCAAATCAAAAATGTTAAAAAATGCAACCCTTACTACTGCGACAATTATCTTTGCATTCTGACCAATATCATGATATTTTCCGAAAAACACGTTTTCTAATTTGTGCGTCCAAACGCAAATAGAAACAAAACAAAAGGGAAAATGCAAAATATTTAATTAAAAAAAACTACGCCGTATTTACGTGTAAATAACGCCATCTTTTCCCCTTATTTCTTTCTCGCTCTAAAGCTGTAGTAGTATCGAAAATTTAAATGACGTAACAAATTACCCGTCGGACGTTAAATATGCGCTAGGTAATGCGCGACGCGCCTTTTTTATGTTATTGACAACGGCGAGGGGTGAACGTTTTGATAATGCGAAAAAGACGGTGGCATACGTCTGGGATTACTGGGACATCTGTCAAAGATATTATACCGTCACTGTCAACTTTTCATCCCTTCCGCTATATGGAAAACAACAGATTAATTGAGGTACAGATATCCCTTTACTTGGATTGTTTATCTTCCGCGTTGCCTCTTTTGTTCCATATAAAATTGATTGACCCCAAAATGGGACGGCGAATGTAGGCCGATCTCGGCCTGACGTAATAAGCGAAATTTTACGCTATACGGGCCGAAAAACGTAGCGTAATTTTTTTTCGTGTTTTTTAAGAATGGGAAACGCGGAGGAAGCCTTTGTTATATTATCGGAAGCCGCTTTCTGTTTTTATTTCATTATTTTAATAATTGAGGCAAGTTTCTTATTCGATGAAAATGGAAAATTCGGGTTTATCATATTTAACGGCAGTCGCGGTGATTTAAATTTTGATACGTTTGCTTTTATATCGACATTGAAGTTCTTAATCAAATTAACCGAAATAATCGATCGTGGTAATAATTGAGTATTTGTCCCCCACACTTTATATCCAAGTTTAAAATTCATCCCTGTGAAAATAATCGATTTTTTTGTCATTGGTCGATTATTTAATTAAGAGAACGATATGATAATCAACTATTCGTTGATATTCGATTATTCAGTCAATCGATTATTTGATTAACATTATTTGGTTCAGCTGTCAGATACCTATAATCGCCAGTCTTTCCAATGAGTTTCAGTGTCTTTTCTTGATCACTACGGGCCTTATAGACCCATGGCTAGGGTTGCCATCTCTAAACTCTGCCAACTAAGGACATGAAACGTGAAAACCCCGGATTTGGGGATTATAAACCCGGACATATCAACTGAATTGGATAAAAAATATTTTCTAAAGAAATAAATCTCATCCTCCTAGGACTTGCTCATGCTCCTCTTCACCAGTCTCCTCTAATACTGCATAAATGTTCTAATTTTATCCTGAGGCGTTCCCGACCATTTCCCCCTCCTTGTTTTTTAGATATGCTACTGGGCTTCGAGTCTTCGCGATAGATCTTTGCTTCCTGACAGAAGTTTCTTAGCTTTTTGTTCGCGTACATTTTCTCCATTTTCGCTTCCAACTCATCTTTTGTCCACTTGGACCTTCTCCTTGCTTCATTGTACTCGCGTTTATTTACTTCCGTACTGTGCACTAGTAGCTCCATTCTAGCCTCGTTCCGTACTTGCAGTATCTTCCTGCATTGTTCGTCGAACCAATCCTTTGGTTTTTCTTCCTACACCTTTTTCCATGGTATCCTTTAATCCTCCCCAACATTGTCTGGTTTCTGTAGCTCCCTTAATAAATCTAGCTGCTTTGCCTCTTCCGTTTCCACCTCTTGGTTTAGCAGTTTTCCCACGTTGTATTTGACCAATGTGTTCTTTGCTGCTTTCCAGTTCTTTGGTGGACCTTGTCTTAGTGTTGCAATTATTGTCCTTTTCGCTTTATCTCCTGTACTGTCAGGATTGACGCCAACTCTTTTAGTGCTCCTTCGTTATTAGTACCCCGTACGTTCCATGAGCCAACTCTGGTCAATTTTTTTTTACTGCGAAATCATTTATTACTGTCACGGTATTCTGCTGTGCCTCAAATATTTCTGTGACATTGACCGATTATGTTTAAAAGGGTCACTAGCAACCCCATAATTCCGTATGAAAGAGATCCTCCTCGTCCTTATTAAATTACGGATTTTTCTAGGAAAATTCGACATTATTTAGTACACCCACGTCCTTTGGAGGGGTGTAACTTCTGCTGTGCCTCAAATATTTCTGTGACATTGACCGATTATGTTCAAAAGGGTCACTAGCAACCCCATAATTCCGTATGGAAGGGATCCTCCTCGTCCTTATTAAATTACGGATTTTTCTAGGAAAATTCGACATTATTTAGTACAAGCACGTCCTTTGGAGGGGTGTAACTTCTGCTGTGCCTCAAATATTTCTGTGACATTGACCGATTATGTTCAAAAGGGTCACTAGCAACCCCATAATTCCGTATGAAAGAGATCCTCCTCGTCCTTATTAAATTACGGATTTTTCTAAGAAAACTCGACATTATTTAGTACAAGAACGTCCTTTGGAGGAGTGTAAATTCTGCTGCGCCTCAAATATTTCTGTGACATTGACCGATTATGTTGAAAAGGGTCACTAGCAACCCCATAATTCCGTATGAAAGAGATCCTCCTCGTCCTTATGAAATTACGGATTTTTCTAGGAAAATTCGACATTATTTAGTACAAGCACGTCCTTTGGAGGGGTGTAACTTTTGCTGTGCCTCAAATATTTCTGTGACATTGACCGATTATGTTGAAAAGGGTCACTAGCAACCCCATAGCTCCGTATGAAAGAGATCCTCCTCGTCCTTAGGTACTAAATTACGGATTTTTCTAAGACAATTCGACAATATTTAGTACCAGCACGTCTTTTGGAGGGGTGTATCTTCTGCTGTGCCTCAAATATTTCTGTGACATTGACCGATTATGTTCAAAAGGGTCACTAGCAACCCCATAGCTCCGTATGAAAGAGATCCTCCTCGTCCTTATTAAATTACGGATTTTTCTAGGACAATTCGACATTATTTAGTACCAGCACGTCCTTTGGAGGGGTGTAGCTTTTGCTGTGTCTCAAATATTTCTGTGACATTGACCGATTATGTTGAAAAGGGTCACTAGCAACCCCATAGCTCCGTATGAAAGAAATCCTCCTCGTCCTTATTAAATTACGGATTTTTCTAGGACAATTCGACATTACTTAGTACCAGCACGTCCTTTGGAGGGGTGTAGCTTCTGCTGTGTCTCAAATATCTCTGTGACATTGACCGATTATGTTGAAAAGGGTCACTAGCAACCCCATAGCTCCGTATGAAAGAGATCCTCCTCGTCCTTATTAAATTACGGATTTTTCTAGGACAATTCGACATTATTTAGTACCAGCACGTCCTTTGGAGGGGTGTAGCTTTTGCTGTGTCTCAAATATTTCTGTGACATTGACCGATTATGTTGAAAAGGGTCACTAGCAACCCCATAGCTCCGTATGAAAGAAATCCTCGTCGATCTTGAGACAATTTTTTTTTCGGGGCTCAAAAAAAGGCAGTGTATAACCTTCCTTTTTTACCAAAAATCGACTGCACCAAAATTTCTCTGGAAAACACTTTTTCTTATTAATTTTGGTGCGTAGAATCCAAAACAATTCGTACTTTTTCGATCAGACTTCTCAATCAAAAGTTATGGACGAGAAACCAATTTCGAAAGAAAATTCAAAGGGCTGTAACTTTTGAACTAGTAGCCCAATCTTGGAACTTTTGGAAATTATGGATTCTAAACTACGGATTTTTCTAGGACAATTCGACATTATTTAGTACAAGCATATCCTTTGAAGGGGTGTGTAGGGTCACTAGCATGAGTAGTAACTCCATAATTCCGAATGAAATCACTAATATGATCCAATTTTCATATTTCTTAAATTGCTTTCCTAACAGCCCCTTTTTCCGTACCGCTGGCCTATGTGTACGAGTATATTGCCACGGAAACTTCTATGTCTGTTACGGTTTTTGAGATTGTAGCTGCGTATCGTTTTCTTAGTTAAAATTACATATTAAAGTGTGGGGGAGGCTTACTCTTTTAAGGATGTTTAAAATAATATGTGTACTACCTTTTCAACTACGTACATTTATTGAATCCTCTCAGTCAGTAGAAACTTCATTTTACAAAGGTTTCGAGGTGATTTTTTGATTTCCTGACTTCAATCCGAAATTCCAGGTTTTATTTCCCCAACTTAGACACAAAGTTATTAGAGTTTGTGCCAAGAAAATCACCAAAAAAATGACGTTTCTGTAAATGAATTTGAAAAATTATCCATCGCATTAGAATGAATATTCATGTACCAGAAGAATGAAGCGCAATCATTTCTCTTAATTGAATCGCATGAAAAGGGTCTAGATTTTAGACTTTTACACAAAAACGCATATAAATTACGGGCGTTCCGCAAATCGTCATTTAAAATGCAATTATATAAAATTTATGTTACAAAGCAGTTTCTTAAACTGGCTCCCAAAGACGTGACGGTTAAGTTTGCAAATTTAGTTTTGCGGGAGAGAAAAAAAACCTGTACGAGAAATGTGGGTCAGGCGTCTTAAAAATGCATTCAAAGGATATGGAATTGCATTGCTAATTTCGTTATAGAGAGACCCGCTTTGGTGGCGAGTTTTGTCTACGTTTCCATTGGTTCAAATTTTCGAAAGTTTCTATAAATATGTCGTGAAAATGGCCAACTTTAGACGATTTTAAGCCAAATAGTGTCGAAGCCTAAAGTATAAATTGGATTGCCATTGCATGCGATATCGTTATTTTCGTTTATTTTTAGTTGTCAAATTGAATTCGAGATCCATTCGTTGTAGAAGAGAAAGTTGTGTGTAATTGTTTCATATTTTTATGTAATTTAAATTTGAGGTTGTGGGGAAGCGTTTGGCCTACTTCCCGCTAATTTGTTCGAGCAGAAGCAAGGAGTAATCGTTGCATGGGACGTTTATTGTTAATACCAATTTTTAAGGCGCTCGAAGCATTGACGGTCTCGAGACACATTTATAAAAGATGCGTCTACTCCAACGGAAGAAGGAAGTGCAAACATCCAACACTGAGAAAGCTGAAAGCGCAACCTGCTCCTGAATGTAAATTGTGAAAGCTCCTTAAAGGTTGCGGTATGAGATATATGTAAAGGATAAACTGGGAGTCACGGGGGTGTATAACGAGGAAATTCTGAAACAGGACCTCGCAAAGGATGCGATTGTCTTATTTTGCGTATTTCAGCGAATGAGATCAACAAATGAAATTTGTGCGAATTGTCTTTTTTTTTAACTTTATTACAGTAAAAATATGTACGTGATTGTGATTGTGGCACGAACTTCTCTAATGAAAAACCTCAGAATACAATTTAACCCGCACTAGGACAAGATAAACTCGAGTAACTACAGTAAAAACTAAAATAGTAATCTTATAGCATAAGTTTGTGTATTTAACTTTATGCATGGTTTTTATAGCAAAACGAACCACTTTTGAAAAACAAAATGAAAAATTGCAAAAACACATTCATTAAATAGCTAGGGGAAGTTTCAGCGTTCGCACCATTACCCCCAGTTAACCCCAACTAAACCTTCCATTAAACTACCATCTAAATGGAGGTGTTCTTGCAGATATTGTCTTTAGCGCATTTTTGCAATTTTAACGTCTCACTTTGGCCCGTTGGCTTGCTGCTGGCCCGTAGAGCTTAGAAGAACGCTTGTAGAAAGACGAGGAGTGTCCCTGCCACGACCATATAATTAACAGTCAGCGACATCTGGGCGCCATCCCTGAGCGTATTATACTAACGTGGTGATTTTTCAGTTCTTTCCTATATTCATCTGTTCTAAAGAGAATTTCGGATTGAGGTTTATTAATTCAATTCCTTCAAACTGCATGGTCACGGGTTCAATTCAAAGTGAATTTTAGGGTTCAAAGCTCTTTTGGGAATTATTTAATTCACCAATGGGAATGTGAGTTAGTTCTCGCCATGAAGAGTTCTGACATCCTTCACGACTACTGTGGGCAAGTGACTTTTCGGAGGAATTATTAAGGGGTGTTTTGTGTCGACATGGAGCCTGTATTCGTTAATTTGCCCCCTATTCCTAATAGTCCCATTGCATCAGGGCTGAGTGTCTTGAGGTTCGGGGTTTGTTTGATTCCTATTAACGGCTTGTAGATTTTGCCATTAATCTGGAGGTTTTTATTGGCTCATTTCCACACGAATCCTTATGTACTTTTGGATCATTTAGCATCATCTCATTCTGTATTTTTCCCGAACTTTAAATCTCGAAGGGTTGTCAATCCTCATCCGAGCAAATCTGACACGAGATAAAATTCGGTCGGGGATTATCGTATATCTCAAAACCGGTACGTTACCTACCTACTACCAAAGAGTAACTTTGCTACTAGTTCGAAAATTGTTAACTGATAATGTTTATTGTAAGCGTTTACATGCTATTTATATTACTTTCATTAACCTACGTCAATTACTTTGCGTCGACCATGCTCAGTTAGTTGATAGCAACTTTCTTATTTTAAATAGAGCACTCTGTATTTTTTACATTTTTGAAATCTACATGAAAGTCTACGTCATTTGATACTACATTTTCCTATACCGAGAATCAAGATTTATCCAATTTTTTACGTTTGACTGCTTTTCATTTGAGCCTCTGGCTCTGACTCTGTTGGCTTGAATTTCGTCTTCCAAAATCAACAACAATAACACGATGTTACGTGAGAATGATTTAAATTTTGATTGCCCTTTTACAAAGGCAACTTCAAACCTTAAAAGGTAGATTTTTTCAAATAAAATATTGCAACCTAAATTTAATTACGTGCTTTATTTATTACAACTAATTAACAATCAATTTATAACAGTATATCGCTCGAATACACAATTTATAACAGCGCGAACTATTTAATACTTCGGTGTCGAAATTAGAACTCTACTGAAACGCAATTCGTTTGCTTATATAGCGAAGGCCCCCTCTTGCTCTTGCCATATAAGTTCATTTAAAGTTTTCGCCTGGACACCCGGTACACCAAACGCTCTCTCTTTCTCGAAAGCTCTCGAGCGTTTCTAAAGGCATCCGCCTAGTCTGGAATGTCCTCGAACAAACACGTCATATTTCTCGGAAAGATTACGTCACACCCGCCTTCGTTCTTTACCGCCTATGAGGCGCCTCGATGTCTATTGAGATCTCGAGAATATCGAAACAAATTCGATCTTTATACTATATTTAAAAAAACGGCGACCGCGTAAAACTAAACCTCAACTGACGTTTGTTTTTCATTTTGTCACCAATCACCGATGGAGGAGGGGTAATTTAAAGGTTTTTAAACACCTTAAATGCCTTCAAATACTTTCCAGGGTTTGGTGCTTTACATTTTCAATTCTTTTCAAAATTCCTTAGTAATTCCAAGATCTATCAATACTTGGGGTTTGCAAGAACGTTTATTACAACAAAGTGCCCTTTTTAAGACGGGATCGGTGTAAAATTTTGTTTGGCATTTGATAAACCTTTTGTTTGAAGTTAATAAAGTTGACCAATAGTTTTGAAATACCCTGTAGAAGGACGATTAAAATTTAAATCATTCCCGTGTGGCACCAAGTGAGTATTGTCGATTTTGGAAGACGTTTTGAAATTCAAAACCACGAATTCATAGGTACATGACTCAAGAGAAAAGCAGCCAAACGCCAAAAATTGTCAAAAATCTTGAATAACTTGAAAACCGGGTCCGTTAACTTGCCCCCCCCCCCACTGAGAGATTTC
The DNA here is from genome assembly GCF_008802855.1 of Photinus pyralis. Taxonomy (NCBI): domain Eukaryota; kingdom Metazoa; phylum Arthropoda; class Insecta; order Coleoptera; family Lampyridae; genus Photinus; species Photinus pyralis. The sequence goes on along the minus strand of NW_022170819.1, from coordinate 941,632 downwards.
ATAGTCGTATTATTTTGAAATGAATGCGCTCGTTATGCGCTCATATGCGCCACCGATAATAACTCTTGCGCCATTATCGTTTTTTAGAAATCCGAAAAAACATTTGGGGGGGGCAAGTGAACGTAGCCCCCCCCCTCCCCAGTACGTATTTTGTTCCTTGTAACTAGGTCACCTGATACATTTGGTTATGCGCTCAATTGCGCCACTTGAATTAAAGCTAGCGCCATTACGGTTAAGCCATAAAAAATTTTTAAAAAGGGGGGGGGGCTAACGTAACGTTTTCAAAAGTTACGTTTTTTAACATGTTTTTTCTACTACATCGTAGTTCATCACAGTTCATCATGCGCTAAAATGCGCCGTAAACAAAAATCTTGGCGCCATTATAGTGTTTCAGAAACACTATACAGGGTGTTTTTTTGGGAGCTTTAGTTAAACGATTCTGGGAAAGTAAAATAGGTAGGTTTTTAAAAATTTGTATTTAGGAGTTACTCCCAAGGCCGAATCGATGTAAAATATTTTCAAAATGGACGCACTTCCGGAAATAACTTTTGAAAACGCTAAGTTAGACCCTCCACTTTTGAAAATTTTTTTATGGCTTAACCGTAATGGCGCTAGCTTTAATTCAAGTGGCGCAATTGAGCTCATAACCAGATGTATCAAGTGGCACAAATACCGGTAGCAAAATGCGTTATGGGGGATTCCGTTCACTTGGCCCCTCCCAAATATATTTAAGGATAACCAAAAAACAAGAATGGCGCAAAGATATCTTTTTACGGCGCATTTCAGCGCATACCTGAGAGTACAATTTCGTATGAAAAGATGTTAAAAAAAAGTAACTTTTAAAAACGTTAAGTTGGCCCCCCCCACTTTTTGAAAATTTGTCACGGCTTAACCGTAATGGCGCTAGCTTTAATTCAAGTGGCGCAATTGAGCGCATAACCAAATGTATCAGGTGACCTAGTTACAAGCGACAAAATACGTACTGGGGGGAGCTACGTTCACTTGGCCCCCCCCCAAATGTTTTTTCGGATTTCTAAAAAACGATAATGGCGCAAGAGTTATTATCGGTGGCGCATATGAGCGCATAACGAGCGCATTCATTTCAAAATAATACGACTATCAAATCTCTCAGTGGGGGGGCCAAGTTAACGGACCCCAGTGGTTCTCAATGTGGGTGCCGTGAAATTTTTGCATACATAATTAAATTCGAATTACTTAAATTAAACAAATTTAAAAAAATGAATATTGGTTTTTTGTTATAATTCTGTTTTTTGTTTCTATTTTATTTACTTCTATATTTTATTATTTCATTTATCCAGCATAACTTGGAATTGCGTTACATCTTCACTTTCCCAATCTTTTCTTTTCTTCTCGGTGATTCGGTAAGTTGCGTCCCGAAAGTGGCACTTAGTAAGTGCCGGCAGAAGTGACTACGCACCTTTTTATTAAATATCGCTTATAAAGCAACAAACTAATACGTATAATTTGGACAGATTCGCTTTACAAATTTGTGAGGCAGAATAAAAAGAGCGTATTCTATCTTTTGTGGCGTTACGCATGAGATGATTTTACTCCCGTCCAAAACATACAGCGCATACCGAGTGATAAGAATTAGTTACTTCAACCAAGAAGGCAGAAAGATTAAAGGCCCTTGAAAATGAAATGAGCCATGTCTTTCAAAAACACGGCTTAATATCAAGGAAATTAATTAATTATCACCAGATTCCTTCATATTTTATAATAATAACTTGTTTTAAATGCTTTTGTGTTATTTAGAAATTAACTTTCTTTAAAAAACTCAGTTTTTCAAAGACTTCTCATCTTTCATATCTTTTACTAAATGCAAAACAATAATAATAGGGGTGCTGTGAATTTTGTTTAATAGTTTTAGTGTGCCACCAAAGAGAAAGTTTGAGAAATACTGATGTAGAGGGTAACAAATGACATCGAAACAACTAAAAATATACAGTGTATTTAAAAAAAATCAGATGTTTTTTACACCGTAAAAATGGTACATTTAAAAGTAGTTTCTACAGGTGCACAAAAAGTTTTTTAAATATTTTTTACCAGGTATGAGCTAAGAAAGACGGACGCACTGTTGCAGGACCTTGTATAATCCATTACAACTGTTCTTTTGTTAAGCTGAAGTTATTGGTTTGGCAACCGTGCGCACCTAGGCGACCCTGGATCTAAGGGACTTTCTATGAATTTTAGAGGTAAGACTATATCTTTGATATACCAAAGAATATAGCAAAGATCTTGATAGAAAGTCAACTGGTATTAAATTTTTTGGAAATCCGCTTGTAATATTCTTAGAATTTTGGAATCAATTTCTTTATAATTTACCTAAAATCTGATTTTTAATCGCCTTTAAAAAACATTTGTCCAATGGAAATAATTCCACCCCTTTTTCCATTTCTCTTTTCTGCAGTAAGGGTTATTCTTCGGGTCAAACTTTGAAAATTAAAACCATGTATTTCAATTTCTTACGTATTGGTGCCAGTTTGAGACGTTTTATTAGTATTATTAATATTCTGGAATTGTTTACTGGACAAAATTCTGGAATCTTTTTCACATTTTTTAAGAGGCAACAGCGATTATCCCTTGATGGACACGTGTGGCATAAAATGTTGGTGAATTCACGAAATGCTCCTAATTTTCCTAGAACATTTTGTATTGATTCTTCACTGAATTTCTTTTTCCGTCGTCTTACGAAACCCTTTGGATTTTTCTGAAAAGTCTTTGGTGCTTTTGTAAAACGTTCAGAAATCTTCGTAAAAATTTTATTGAGAATTTATATTGGAGATTTTCGTAGTATCCTTATATATTTCCTCCTTTGGAAGTATTTTGGAAATCGCCTTAAAGTTCTTTGAATTTCTGGGATTTTGTTTGAAATTTTCCTAAATCCCTTGGAAGTTTTCCTGGAATCACCCTTAAATTTTGAATTCATATTTTTGAGACGCACCAAACCAATCGCGAAATTTTCTAAGCTATTTTTGGAACGATTTTATAAAAACCGTTTTTGAAATCCCTTTGAATTCGGGCGAGATATGTAAATACCTTCAAAAATAATGATAATCATACACCGCATCGCGTTTTCCTGCGTGCTCATATCAAACACACAGTTCAATTTTGTACGGAATGAAATTTATTTAGGAAGGAAACAAATAAACAGCGTAGCCATTATCGATTTACACAAAAATCTCGTGGGCGATCTCTAATTAAATTCACAAACTCAACAACAGGAAAGCAATACGAAATACGAACGGAATTTGTTTATTATTCCGTATTCGTTTAATTCGTTCACATGGAAATTGCGCCCGAAACAAGTTTCAACCCTCGCGCGCTTAGGCGGTAGAGAAATTGAGCTATTTCTTGTCTTGGCAAGGACCCAATAACGAAAGGTAACCTGTTGAGTCTCCCAATAACATTTAAAATAATTCTGAGAGGGAAAATATTATTCGCAGGTAGCGTGTGCGATCGTTTTTCGCTTACAAAATCAATTCTCTCTGTTACATAATATTTTGCCTACGTTAATTTTATGTAGGGCAAACACGTGAGTTCTTTTCATTCGATGGGAGAGCGCATTTACGAGATCTGGGAAAACAAAACGAAAAGCGCTTGCGGCTGGATAATTACTGATGTAGGTAGTTAATCTTCTTAAATAATATGAGATTTGAATTAAATCTAAATTGAAAAGTGTCCAATTTCCGAAAAGTTTTCCACGCGCGCGTGGACAATTTTAAATCATGCCGTCCAGCTAGCGGCAGTTTAAGTAATTTGGAGAGTTTTCCGCTATTCGCAAATTTGTTGTAATTATTTGTCACTGTTCAAGTTTTGTAGCAGTAGTTTTATTTTATAGAGTAAAAACACACAGACGAGGGTTGATTTTGGTGCAACACCGAGGACATCTAACAGTGAAACGGCGCATTATCCAGTCAGAATTTCCTTCGTTAAGAGGAAACTCCTCCCTGCAATAGCTTAGCTATCATCTTTCCCACATTAAAGGAAAATGTAATCTTGAGAAGTTTTTATTGAAGTCGAAGGAAACCAAAAATTGCGTCCGAAACGAAATGGGAGCATCATTTCCAACATCTTTAAAGGAGTGTAACACTAGCAAGGTTTTATTTATTTATTTAGACAAAAGGATCCCAAATTAAAAATATTAGGTGTACTATGCATTCTAATTTAAAAAAAACTCAGTATGTATAAAATGCGGTCTAAGATATAGGGACTAATGGTTGATTTTTGGAGGTATAAGGATTTTAATCAACATTGCAAGGGTTTATAGATTCCAATGATATGAAAACCTCGTACACATAGGCCAGCGGTGCGGAAAATAGGCTGTTGGAAAAGCTTAAAGCAATCTAAACAATATAAAAATTGGACCATATAGTCGTTTCATACGGAATTATGGGGTTGCTAGTGACCCTTTTGAACATAATCGGTCAATGACACTGAAATATTTGAGACACAGCAAAAGTTACACCCCTCCAAGGACGTGCTGGTACTAAATAATGTCGAATTTTCCTAGAAAAATCCGTAATTTAATAAGGACGAGGAGGATCTCTTTCATACGGAATTATGGGGTTGCTAGTGACCCTTTTAAATATAATCGTTCAATGTCACAGAAATATTTAAGGCACAGCAAAAGTTACACCCCTCTAAAGGACGTGCTTGTACTAAACAAT
>NW_022170819.1:935817-936841 GCF_008802855.1 Photinus pyralis | reverse complement strand
TTGACCGATTATGTTTAAAAGGGTCACTAACAACCCCATAATTCCGTATGAAAGAGATCCTCCTCGTCCTTATTAAATTACGGATTTTTCTAGGAAAATTCGACATTATTTAGTACACCCACGTCCTTTGGAGGGGTGTAACTACTGCTGTGCCTCAAATATTTCTGTGACATTGACCGATTATGTTTAAAAGGGTCACTAGCAACCCCATAATTCCGTATGAAAGAGATCCCCCTCGTCCTGATTAAATTACGGATTTTTTTAGGAAAATTCGACATTATTTAGTACACCCACGTCCTTTGGAGGGGTGTAACTTCTGCTGTGCCTCAAATATTTCTGTGACATTGACCGATTATGTTTAAAAGGATCACTAGCAACCCCATAATTCAGTATGAAAGAGATCCTCCTCGTCCTTATTAAATTACGGATTTTTCTAGGAAAATTCGACATTATTTAGTACACCCACGTCCTTTGGAGGGGTGTAACTTCTGCTGTGCCTCATATATTTCTGTGACATTGACCGATTATGTTTAAAAGGGTCACTAGCAACTCCATAATTCCGTATGAAAGAGATCCTCCTCGTCCTTATTAAATTACGGATTTTTCTAGGAAAATTCGACATTATTTAGTACACCCACGTCCTTTGGAGGGGTGTAACTTCTGCTGTGCCTCAAATATTTTTGTGACATTGACCGATTATGCTAAAAAGGGTCACTAACAACCCCTATAATTCCGCATGAAAGAGATCTTCCTGGCCCTCATTAAGTTACGGAATTTTTTCGGAAAATTCGACATTATTTAGTACAATCACGTCCTTTGGAGGGGTGTAACTTCTGCTGTGCCTCAAATATTTTTGTGACATTGACCGATTATGCTAAAAAGGGTCACAAACAACCCCTATAATGCCGCATGAAAGAGACCTTCCTAGTCCTCATTAAATTACGGAATTTTTAGTAAAATTCGACATTATTTAGTACAAGCACATCCTTTGGAGGGGTGTAACTTCTGCTGTGCCTCAAATATT
>NW_022170819.1:880848-935717 GCF_008802855.1 Photinus pyralis | reverse complement strand
AACCTAAACCTAACCTAACCTAAACCTAACCTAACCTAACCTAACCTAACCTAACCTAACCTAACCTAACCTAAACCTAACCTAACCTAACCTAACCCTAACCTAACCTAACCTAACCTAACCTAACCTAACCTAACCTAACCTAAACCTAACCTAACCTAACCTAAACCTAACCTAACCTAACCTAACCTAACCTAACCTAACCTAACCTAACCTAACCTAACCTAACCTAACCTAACCTAACCTAACCTAACCTAACCTAACCTAACCTAACCTAACCTAACCTTTTTTTTTTTTTTTTTTTATTGAGGTTCGGGAAACCTTTTATAGGCTTCCCCGCTTGGCTCTATAGCGGGGGGTGTGTAGGACTCCCTTCCATCTAGGAAGGTTTACCCACTAAAACCCTTTCCTCTCTCTATGACCTGGTGGCTCGGCCGGGTATCGCCTGTTGGCATTCTTCGCGGCCGAGGATGGTCCGGTGGCCGTTGTTCGCCACCTAGATTTAAGCCTTGTGTCTTTGCCTTTCACACTTATGTGTCACTCTCCCCGCACTATGTCCTACTCCACGAGTCCCTCTCTCTCGCACTACACACTACCCGCCAGTACCGCGCTATCGCGCCCCAACTCGCCTCGTCTCGCAGCATCGTGCTTATTAGGTTGTGTGGCCCTAGTCGCACTCCCACCTCGGTTTCCATCACCGCCCTCTCCGCCGCCCATCTCTGACACTCAAACGCTGCGTGCCCCTGATGGTCTCGCTGTCCGCAATCTCGGCACCTTTCGTCCACTCTCTTGCCGATCTTGGCAAGGAACACCCCGTTTTCGCCGTGCCCCGTTAACAGCTGCGTGAGGTGGTAATCCACTTCCCCGTGGCTTCTATCCTTCCATTCTGTCAGGTCCGGTATCAGTGTCTTCGTCCATGACACTCTCGTCCGCCAAAGTGACTGCCACTCCTCCGTTCTCCTCGCCTCGCTCCACCCGTTCGCTCTGCCGTTACAGAGTACTTCCGCGGGGGGAATCCCAGCCACCACCATGACGTCGTCGGCCTGCACCGTCCTATATGCGCTACATATCCGGACTGCCAGCAGCCTGATCACCCGGTTCATGATGGCCATCGCACTCGCCCACTTCGTTGCCGCCTGCCATGCCTCGGCCGCATACAACAGTCCGGACATGACCGCCGACGCCATCACCCTTCTTTTGCTTGCCCGGACCCCTCCGGTATTTGGCATTATTTTACTCAGCGCCCCGTATAGTCTCATGGCCTTCGCACTTGCTTCCCGTGCGTGGGGGATGAATGACAAATTTTTGTCGATCCACACCCCCAGCACCTTAATCTTGCCCTCGGATGTAATCGTCTGTCCCAGGACCTCCAAACTAACCTCCGGTATCCGCCTCTTGCCCGTAAGCAACGCCAATTTGGTTTTCTGAGGCACCAGTTGTAGTCCCCTACCTGCCATCCATCTTCCCACCCTCTCTATGGCTCTACTCATCTTCTGTTTCGCCCTCTCCAGCTCCCTATCGCGCACAATTACCGTCAGATCGTCGGCAAAGGCAACCATTACCACCCCACTTTCCTGTATCCCATCTAACACCCCGTTATACATTGCATTCCACAGCAGGGGCCCCAACACCGACCCCTGCGGCACTCCCGCGCTATTCACAAACTCGTGCAATTCTCCGGACGGTTTCACCGCCCTCACCACTCTACCTGTCAAATAACTTCGCACCAGCCTCACCAACTGCCACGGCACCCCGAAACCGTACAGCGCCTCCACAATAGCCTCCCGTGATGCGGAGTTAAAGGCATTCCTCACATCCAAGGATGCCACCAGACAAACTTCTCGAGTTCTCCAACTTCCGTCGTTTGCTTCCGCCACCTGCTTGATAATCGCCTTAAGGGCCTTGACAGTCGATCTCCCCTTCCTAAAGCCGTATTGCGCAGGGCTCAGCTTGGGTTCTATAACCTCCTCCAACCTCCTCTTCACAACTTTCTCTACTACCTTCCCCGCGAAGTCCGTCAGGCAGATAGGCCTGTGCCCCCCACCACTTTTAGGTAATAACACCAGTGTGCTCTCTTTCCAGCGGGCTGGGTAGACCCCCCTTTCAATCGCATTATTGATAACGGACACCCAAGCCTCCGGTATGGTCGTAGCCGCCGCCTTAACCACTCGCGCAGGCACCCCGTCCGGTCCTGGCGCCTTCTCGTTTGGTAACGTCTTTGCCGCCTCAACCACCTCAGCTTCCACCCCCTCTTCTAGTCTCCCCTCCGGGTCTTCCTCTTCCTCTCCTGGTCTCAGTTCAGGGTGTTCGGGAAACAATCCGCCCACAGTATCGAGAAAAGCCTCGTCGGTCCATCCCACTTCTTTTACTTTCCTCCGGATCTTACCCGTGACGATCTGGTACCCCTTCCCCCAGATATCTCTGTCGAGGTCCTCACACAGCAGTTTCCAGCACTTACGCTTGCTGGCCTTTATTATCTCCCTGAGTGCTTTTCTTTCCACTTGCCAGGCTTCTTTTTCCTGCCCCGCCATGCGCCCTGCTCTCACCATTCTCTGGTGAGCTCTCCTCGCCGCATTACACTTCCTTCTCTGCAGAGCAATTTCCTCAGACCACCAGTAGACCGCCCGCTTTTTGCCCAGGCGGCGCCTAGGCATCACCTCTCTGCAGACCTCCTGCAATAGCCTTCCGATCCCCTCGTCATCCCATGGTTGCCCTCCTGCGGCTTTCCTCTGCAGTAGCCTCTCCTCCAGCAGCTCCTGATCAATTCTCCTTGCATTCCAAGGTCCGCTACTATCGGCCCGTTGCACCTGCTCGACTACTGTCCCTGTATCACTTCTAAACCCCCACACTATGTAGTTGTGATCGCTCATTGAGTCCACATCTAACACTAGCCACTCCGTCACTAAGTGACTCATCTCGTCCGATATCAGCGTGATATCAATAATTGTCCCTTTGCCTCTTCCCTGGAATGTGGGCACGTTTCCCTTATTCACGCACACCAAACCTAACGACCAGGCCCATTCCTCGACAATCTCTCCCCTGACATTCGTACGTGGTGCTCCCCACATGGGGGATGCAGCATTGACGTCCCCTGCCACTATAGCCCTGCCACGTCCATTAATCCTAATGATCTCCCCAAGATCGTCCAGCCGTCCCTCTAACTGCGCTATTGCATCGTTAGGAGGTAGGTACACGCTGTAAACATAAATACCCCCGACTAACGCCCACACATATCCCACACCCTGTCCAACTTTGTCCACAATCACTCCACCTGTCACCATTATCCCTGCCGCACCTGTCACGTCCCTGAACACACGCATCCCCCTAGTGTCCGGTCCTACCTCCGAGAACACAAGTACCTCCGCCCCCACTTCTCTTGCTACTATCCCCGCCATGTCCAAGGCCACTCTACTATTATTAAGATTGATCTGGAGAACCTTAATCATTACGTGCGTAGTCTATTTGCCGTCCTTCCTCTTGTGCATCCTCGCCTTCACTCACAAGCGTCACCTCCTTCACTACGGGGTTTGGCGCCACCCCCACCCGTCTCTTGTCGTGCGGGCACCCCGTCGTGTACGCCCTATGTCCCTTGCCAGTACCCGGCTGAACTCCCTCACACACAAAACATTCGTTTTCACCCGCGCACTCCCTGACCTGGTGCCCCGCCTTCCCGCACTTAAAACACATGCGGCTCCTATCCACGCCCGTACACTTTGCCGCTATGTGCCCTACTTCCCAACATCTTATGCATCGCGCCTGCTCCGCCAGCACTCTCACCCTGCACGACGTCAGGCCAACCCTGAGGAAACCTGCTCTAGTGATCGCATCCGCCGTTTTCCGGTCGACGAAAACATACGCCACCATCTGCCCTCTCTCGGTTTCCACCATCGTCTTCATCCGACACCTAGCCTTCGGCTCCACTCTCAGTATGGCCTCGAGCACTTCCTCCTTTGTAGTCACGGCGTCCAGATCCCGCACGGCCAGCTTACAGTTCTCCTCAAGGAGCATCACTTCCCGGTCCGTAATGGCGGCCTTAATCGTATTCAGCACCGGCGCTGCCTTTCCCGCCCCTCTCTCCACCCGCAGGAGTATATCACCCGTCCGTGTCTTTGTTATGCCTTCTATCCTGGTACTGACCCCCGTCATGTCTACCTTCCTGACCCGTCTCAGCACTTCCTCCATGCCGTTCTCCCCCTTCAGCTTGATCAGCACCGCCTCCGGTCTCGGTCTCCTTCTGACATTTGCCGCTGTCGTAGTTCCCTCGCTGCCGCTCGATGGGTCAACTTTGCTCTTCTGTCTTCTTTTCCTTACCCGCTGCCACTCCCCCTCCGTTTCCGTACCAGCGGCGTCTGTCGTCTCGCGGTCTACGAACTTGAGGTTCTTCGCCCTCTGCCTGTTGATCTCAGCAATCCTTAGGGCGGCTTCTCCACTCGACCCGGCCTTCGGTCCTTCCTGGCCTATCGCTTCCGCGTACGTTTTGCGAGGACTCGTCTGGGTTGTCACCTCAGTTTTCTCCATCTCACTCGCCGTCTGTACCTGGCTCTCCTTCGTCGCTCTCGGCGCCACCACAACTGGTCCAACCTGGGGCACCCTGACCACCGCCGTTTGTCCTTTCACTGCCGCCACCTTCAAGGCCCTCACGTAAGAACTCCACCTGCGCTCGATCATGGTCCTATGGTTTTCTAGGGCCGCGAACTTCTCGCTGATCCTCCACGTCATCTCCTTCAGCCGCTTGTTGGTATTCGTCGAACCACGAATAAATCCCATCGCCTCGTCGATGGCCAGCCTTACGTCGCCTTCCATCATCGACTCCTCAGTCTGCATCTTTCTGATGTCACCCAAGTCGGTAGCGGCCGACCTGGGGGACACCAGAACCGTCTCCTCCTCTTCGTCCGCCCTTCGCCTCTGTTTTTTGGGCCTCACAAGCTGGACAGTCTCCTCGTCGGTCGAGGAACTGTCATTCCTCTTCCTACTACTGGGTCTCCTGACAGGTCCTGCTAGAGGTGTTTCAGGCACCACCTCGTCGCTCCTGTATTCGTCCCCTTTGTTTCCACCGCCGCTAGCATATTGCCCCGGTGGTGGCGTCCGTAGAACCTTCGGTCGGCCCTCCCCAAACGCGTATCCCTCCGATCCGCTCATCTTGGCGCAAAAGCGTCCACACTACCCTACTATGTACACGAACTATCCCTAATTCTAATAAATGCACGAAGTACCCAAGAGTCCTATTTACCCCGCACAATTCGTCCAAATCCTAGCTAAACCTAACTAATATTTACAAAAGTTCACCTCGCGGATGGTCTTACGCCTAACTAATCTACTATATACAAAAGTCCTACGCCCCCGTTAACGCGACGCGCAGGGGTTGCTCCCACCCCCCCGAGTGGGGTGTCGAAAGACGCGGGTTTTCACCCCGAACCTCACGCACTTTGTCCCGATCCGATCCGAACACTCGTTCACCGTCTAGCACCCTATCTGTTCCTGACACGCACAAAACAGATAACGCTATCGCGCCCACACGTGCGACGCGATAACGCTGAAAAACACTACACGTGTTCACGCCTACCTGTACTAGGCTACCGCAATCACTCCAGGCACACCGCAGCCCTCCTTCCGCACCCCCAAAACACGTGGCTGCTACCACCCCCGTGCGTAGGGGTCGTCGCTACCCCCTCGTGTGGGGTGTCCAAATACTCGTCTTTTCAAGCCGTATCCGCCGAATTTTGTCCCGGCCCGTTACCGCCCCCCCTTCCGCCGCCAAACGCCTATCTGTCGCTATCGCCGAAAATTTGATAGGCCGGTAGCACCTAAAGGCGTGGGCCGATAAGGGCGTCCCGGTGCGGGTTGGACTCCTTGCACCTAGTCCTACCTTCTGATAGTCTCCCTGATGTTATCGCCCTCTCGGTTACCAATTTCACTGCCACGAGGTCCCAATTGATAACGGGTTTTCCAAAATAAGCTTAAAGAAAACTTAAAAAATTTGTAACTCCCGAACCACTGGTCCGATCCACGTAATTTTTGCTCCGTTGGATTCGGTTTTTAAGCGCGCATCCAACGGTACCACTCGCAAATTTGCCGCACAAAAACTCAACGCCACTAGTTTAAAACGCTCCGGAGCTCGCGAAAACGCGTCCATTCGCCTCGAAACTTCCAACCTAACCTAACCTAACCTAACCTAACCTAACCTAACCTAACCTAACCTAACCTAACCTAACCTAACCTAAACTAACCTAACCTAACCTAACCTAACCTAACCTAACCTAACCTAACCTAACCTAACCTAACCTAACCTAACCTAACCTAACCTAACCTAACCTAACGTAAATATACCCCTACTTCTCCGTGTCCCGTGAGTAACTGTGTAAGCCAGTAGTTTGTTTCTCCGTGTTTGCGGTTCGCCCACGGCCTCAGATCCTTTATTAGCGTTTTCGTCCAGGAGGAGCGAGCTTCCCATTCTCTTTGCCAAGTTTCTAGGGTACCTCCTCTGTCTTTCCCTAACGCCCTTTCCTCCACCAGCAGCCTTAAAGGGATCAAGCTCGCCACCACCAAGAGGTCTTTCGTTGCGACCCAGAACCGCGTCGTATGCTGAATTCCACAAAAGCGGTCCCAGCACCGATCCCTGTGGCACTCCCCCGTTTATCTCGAAGGAGTACTCCTCCCCCGACGGTAGTCTTGCGGCTGCTTCTCTGTCCGTTAAATAACTAAAAATCAGTCTTCTATATATGTTGGGGACTCTCTTTTCTTGGAGGGCCTCCATAATCACTTGAACGGGCACAGTGTTGAAAGCATTTCGGACGTCCAGGGAGGTCACCACTGAGACGCGCAAAGCTTGGGCTCAACTATTGTATATTTTTTTGTCGTAATATCACATTCAGTGCTTGCGACAGGTCAAATTACAGCATAAATAAGTAGTATACAATAAAAGTACAAACGGACAAAGAAATTCATAAAAAAAACTAACAATATTAAAAATAAAAATACAAGTTAAAATCACAAATTAAAAACAATAGGTGTACTGAGGTATTCCTCTATGGAGTAGAAACAATAAGCTAAAAAATGATTTTTTATAAAATTTTTAACTTAACGAAAGGTAACTGCTTCACAGCCAGTGGTAGTACATTATACAAATCTATGCGGGGGCTATTATTTTTGGATTTGGGAAGTATGGAATCCTCAGATTTTTTGCGTTCCTAGTGTTGTAGCTGTGTGTAGTGTCATTAGTTGGGAATGTAGATAACTTTTTGTGAATTTCTAAAAGAGCAGTGTACATGAATATTGATGGCAGCGGCATAATTCGAAGTTGACGGAAATATCGCTGGCAGTGTGCTCTAAACTGGGCACCTACAATAACCCTTATCGCTTTCTTCTGCATAATAAAAGCTTTGTTCGATTTGGGAGCATTTCCCCACAAAGTTACTCCATACAGTAGATGAGAATGAAAAAGTGAGAAGTAGCAGGATATAAGGGTTTTAATAGATATTGCTACTATCTCTTCCAGCTTTTTCTTGAGGACTTTCTCTGCCACTTTCCCAGCGAAGTCCGTGAGGCAAATCGGTCTATGCCCTCCACTGGTCTTTGGCATCAGTACCAGCCTGCTTCGCTTCCATGTCTTGGGATATATTCCCGTTCTCATCGCCTCATTTATTATCGTGGTCCAGGCCTCCGTTATTGTCGTCGCCGCCTCCTTCACCCCCTACCCCGTCTGGTCCAGGCGCTTTGTCGTTGGGCAATGTTCTCGCCGCCTCCAATACTTCGGCGTCCGTGGCTACCCACGCCTCCTCGTCCGTTTCCGCCACCTCCTCGTCCTGTCTTAACTCGGTGTGGTTGGGGAATAGGCCGTTCACCGTCTCTACGAACGCATCGTCCGTCCATCCTACCTGGACCGTCCTCCTCCTCCTCACCTTCTGCGCGACAATCTGATATCCTTTTCCCCAGACGTCGTTGTCCAGGTCGTCGCATAGCAATCTCCAACATCTTCTTTTGCTGGTTTCTATCATTTCTCGCAGTACCCTACGTGCCTTCTGCCAGGCTTCCTTCTCCGGCACTGCCGGTCTCCCTGCCCTGACCGATCTCTGGTGTCTCCTCCGCTCCTCGTTACACCGCTTCCGCTGGAGAGCGATCTCCTCCCTCCACCAAAAAACGGCTCGCCTTCTGCCCGGCCGTCGTCTCGGCATCGCGTCGTCGCAAACCTTGCGAAGCAGCTGTGCGAGACTCTTATCGCTCCACGACCGGCCCCCTTCGTCTTTTTCTTGCAGGAGTGACTCCCTCAGCGCCTGTTGATTCAGTTTTCTAGGGTTCCACGCTGCCTCGTTGCTCGCCCGGGGTCTCTGCTCCGTCGTTCTCGTAGGATCGCTCAACTCCCATACAATATAGTTGTGGTCGCTGAGAGAATCAATCCCCAGCACCTCCCATCCGCTCACCTTGTTGATCATCTCATCCTCATCTGCTATCATCGTCACATCTATTATAGTCCCTTTGCCTCCAACCCCTGTCCAACTTTGTCCACAATCACTCCACCTGTCGCCATTATCCCTGCCGCACCTGTCACGTCCCTGAACACACGCATCCCCCTAGTGTCCGGACCTACCTCCGAGAGCACAAGTACCTCCGCCCCCACTTCACTTGCTACTTTCCCCGCCATGTCCAAGGCCACTCTACTATTATTAAGAGAACCTTAATCATTACGTGCGTAGTCTATTTGCCGTCCTTCCTCTTGTGCATCCTCACCTTCACGCGCAAGCGTCACCTCCTTCACTACGGGGTTTGGCGCCACCCCCACCCGTCCCTTGTCGTGCGGGCACCCCGTCGTATACGCCCTATGTCCCTTGCCAGTACCTGGCTCAACTCCCTCGCACACAAAACATTCGTTTTCACCCGCGCACTCCCTGGCCTGGTGTCCCGCCTTCCCGCACATAAAGCACATGCGGCGCCTATCCGCGCCCGTACACTTTGCCACTATGTGCCCTACTTCCCAACATCTTACGCATCGCGCCTGCTCCACCAGCACTCTCACCCTGCACGACGTCAGGCCAACCCTGAGGAAACCTGTTCTTGTGATCGCATCCGCCGTTGCCCGGTCGACGAAAACATACGCCACCATCTGCCCTCTCTCAGTTGCCACCATCGTCTTCATCCGGCACCTAGCCTTCGGCTCCACTCTCAGTATGGGCTCGAGCACTTCCTCCTTTGTAGTCACGGCATCTAAATCCCGTAGGCTAGCTTACAGTTCTCCTCCAGGAGCATTACTTCCCGGTCCGTAATGGCGGCCTTAATCGTATTCAGCACCGGCACAGCCTTTCCCACCCCTCTCTCTACCCTCAGGAGTATATCACCCGTCCGTGTCTTTGTTATGCCTTCTATCCTGGTGCTGACCCCCGTTATGTCTACCTTCCTGACCCGTCTCAGCACTTCCTCCATGCCGTTCTCACCCTTCAGCTTAATCAGCGCCGCCTCCGGTCTCGGTCTCCTTCTGACATTTGCCGCCGACGAGGTACCCTCGCTGTCGCTTTCTCGCGGTCTTAGCGGGGGGCGTGGGGACTCCCTTACGGGTTACCCCCTAAAACCCTTTCCTCTGCCTGGTATACCATGGCCGGGCATCACCTTTTCAGGCATTCTTCACTGCCATGGCCGGCCGGCGCCTAATAGTAGACGCCTACGGTGTTACCGCCGCTCTTGCTCCCGATCTCGGGCTTCTCTCTCCCTCGCCCTGTCGCTGTTCTGTACCAGCCTCGCCACGGCCTCCCACTTCTCGCGCTCTCTCAGCATGATCCTCACCACATTTGCCTCTTCCAATCGCTCCCCGATCGCTGTCTCTGCTGCCACTCTCTCTCTCTCTCCCAACGCACGCACCTCAAAACCGCGTGACGCGGCACGTCTATTTCCCCGCAGTCAACAGAGGCAACAAGCATCCAATACAGTTATAAGTGCGACATCGATGGTGTATGCTTCTACTTGGAGACTTGTCAGGAGTCATTCCCTATGTAGTCAAGTGGCCCAATAATTTTTTCCAAGACAATGTTAAATAAGAGTGTTGATAAGGGGCCGCCCTGACAGACACCCCTTTTTACTCTAAACCCCTTGTCCATTTACTAGACCACTGGTAAACTCTAATGTCATTTTATTTAAATTTATATGCTTCTGTGGTATTTCAATTTCTTTATTTCATTCTCGTTTGACTGTGGTCATAAGCACTCCCAAAGATAAAACAGGCGATCAAAAAAGAATTGACGTCGAGTCGCTGTTCAAGTTAACTATGTATAAACAAAAATTCCAAAGGTGACTCGACAGCAACTCCTTGTTGATTGCTAGTACATAATTATGCTAGTACTGTACGCATCTTACTTTGACTGTAGTAGAGCGTAAATGTGGCTAATACCTCCAGACCACATTCCTCTTTTTTAATAAGATATAAGAGCACAACTGTTTGTTAAAATTTAAACTTGACCAAATGGCATCAAATGAGGCATTGCGGCTAGTGTTTCAAGACCTGATGTCGAGACTTCGTCCCTTTCACATCGACGAAAAACACGTTGGTAGTAAAATTTTGATTTTATGAAAAATTATTAAACCTAGCAAACTGTGACGGATTGCCTACTAATCCTGTAATCATGCACCTTCTCCCATGGTTAACAAGTTGTTCCTGAACACCCATAAAAAACGGCTAAAAACGGATTTTCAGCTTTAAGCTCTCATTAACTGCTTCCTGCGAGAGAGTTGCACATTCCGCTTCTAAAATAAAAGTTTTTGTTACTCAGTTGTAAACGTTGATTAACAAGACAAAACGCAAACGGGTAAACGTCATCTTTAAACGCTACTGACTTGTAAAACTGACAGCTGACCTGTAAAAATTTTACAAGTTAGTAATCTAGTCATTTCATTGGCCAGAATTAATGCTAAGTCTCTGTCACATGGATAACATGATATTTTAGACATTTCTTCGAGATCAATTTAAGAACTAATAATTTACGTTTACTATTGTTTACAAATGAGTAACCAATAAAATATTGTACATTATACGCCAGGTAATAGTTTTTACTGGCTCTAGGAGATGACAGGCTCGCCTGTCAACTTCTCCTATCGCCAGTAAAAACTCACTTACCTGGCTAATAATGTAAAATACTATCAAAATGAAACAGTTTTTTTATAACCATTTACTTACAAAAATATGAACAAAATTCAATACAATGCTTATATAAATACAACTAAAAGAGCAATGCATCCACAACTTAAATTGCCACAGTAGGTATCCTAAAACTAAAAGCTGCCTTTTAACGCAGAGATAATACTGGATCACATAATCTAAACATAACTACTTTAGACATACAAAAAGTCCATAATAAATGATAAATACAAACTGGTATATATATTAAAGGTCCATCTCTTAATAGAAAAAATAAACCTATTTACATAATATACAATTTATTGCACTGAGGTAACATTTGGTAAATAATATATAACTGGAAACGATTGTCTTTGAATTAGGTATTTTTTCTTTCACGAGTTGATGCACATATGTTGGCGTGATTGCACCAATCGTCGGTCTGAAATACGTAAATTAGCAAAAGCCAACAGCTTTAGTGAAAGTAAAATACTATACCTGGCATTTCAAAGAGCAATAGATCGCTAGTCCGCAAAGACAAAGCAATGTCGCCCTTTTTGAACAAATACATATCCTCTCTACTTCTAGTAAGGTCGAATGTACAATCTGAAATTGAGAATCATTACCAAAAGGGAATCATTGTGTCGAGAGTTGTTTAAATTATGCCTAATCCATAACTGGTATCGCCAATATGAAGCGGATTTTGGTAATTGATTGCAATTCAGACCAGTAATTATCACAACTGAATTAAAATTATGCATAATACAAAGTGACTTAATGGCAAGGAGGGATCGTCATCGATGGGGCATTCGCTCATCTTTTATGAAATCTCCAAAGATAAAATCTCCAGTATAATAAGTAAGACTATAACCACAACAGTTCGTCTTACAAAACTGTTTAAGACGATAATCCCGGCTCGATAGAAACTGGGAGGACAATTCCAATAAACTAAAGCTGAATGGAATCTTTTCTGCAAAAAAAATAATGCCATTTTTTTTTGGAACTCTCAAGGAATTTTGCTGATTGATTATATGAATAAGGGTCGTACGATAACAGGACGATATTATGCAAACATGATGCATTGCCCTTGGAGATCCTATTAAAGTAAAGAGACGCGGAAAACTGTCACAAGGTGTCTTGGTGCTCCACGACAATGCACCAGTGCACAAGTTTAGACTTTCAAAAGCTGCTGTAGTTGATTGTGGCTTCGAAGAAATTGAACATCCACCTTATAGTATACCAGGATCACTTTTTAAGTTTTTTAAGAGTACATTCAATTAAATGAAAAACTTCGATTCTGTGTTTTATGTTTATTTGAACCCTTAGAATTTTATTGGTCAAGTCGAGAAGATGATATCGGTCAAATGGGCGCCGTCACAATTGATTGCTATATGGGCTCGTTTTATGGCATTTTTCATCACTTCAGCGATATTCTCGACAGAACGGGCACTCCGGGCCGGCCACTTTTGGCAGCGTCTCATGTGGTCCCATATTCCGCGTTCTTGGAGAGTGTATCGCTCCATGGCTTGTTCACCTTGTATTCTAAACCTGTCTAGTTCACAAATGTCAAAACAGATTTGACATTGGCCGCGATTTGCAAAAATAAGAGCATCTTCCAATAGGGTGATTTCTTTTGGCCCACCTAGTATTTTATCGAAAATTAGGCAATAAATCCACTTACCAAAATCGTATTAAGCCATGACTAGTAAGACAAAAAGCAGATTCAAAGGTCGAAATCAATATCAGATTATGACAACTAGCATTAATTTTTTTGTAAAATACGGTTCACTGAGGAAACAGTATTTTCGTACTTCCGAGACTAAAATGACAACTTCACTCCATTATGACAAGGACTGAAGTGTCACTTTTTGTCCCGCCGGGATTAAATTTGGACGAAAATCCCGGAAGGATGAAATTACTAACAAGGCAATTTCAGTAGGTTGTTCCACATTTTGTATGCGGCAGTACTTCTTAAACGCATCGTACTGCTGCTCATATAGTTTTTTGGATTTCGGTGGTATCAATTCTTTACCTACTTTGGCTACTTTTGATCAATATCAAATACACCTTTGTCACCCACCACCAAAATTATGACACTAGCAATGACAGTTTCCAAATTATTTTTGTTACCATAGCATAGGAATTGTCGTACCAACGCAACGTTCCTATGGTAACTTGTCAAGAAGCGATTTTTTGAAAGAACGCGTTCTTTAACTCCATACAGATTAAGTGTTTCAGTTTCGGAAGTACGAAAAATATCGTATATACCTTGCGACTGAAGTAGTGGTCTTAATCCCTCAGGTAAATTATGGCCCTCCCTTCGGTCGGGCCATAAGCTTTACCTTCGGGATTAAAAGTACTACTTCAGTCCCGCGGTATATAATGTACTATTACAGCGGAAATATTTACTCTAGTAGGTACGCGATATTTGTTTTCCGTGCATTTTAATGAGCGGCTCATTCCGTCTGTGTGAAAACCTATTTCAATTCTTTAGGAAATTTCCATGGCTTAACATGATTTTGTTAATTGGATTTATTGCCGAATTTTTGATAAAATAATGAGAAATAGCCGTACTATATCATCTCAACATACCAACTAGAAATTAAAATAAATCGATTGCTTTACCTTTTCGTTCCATCCTAGATGTCGGTACCCTGTAATCACCAAAGAAATTCGAAGATAACACAAAAGAAACTTAAAATATATTTTAACCCGCTTTGTAAAGCTTGGAATAAGCTCTGCGCCCCTATGCGATTAATGAGAAGCGCGAGTTAATGCATTTGATAGGAACGGAATGATTAATGGTGATAATTAATTTTTATCATATACATCAGCATCTGTTTAGGTCAACATATCAATGTTCACACATACAGAAATTTATACCTTAGTTGCACGACAAAAGGAAATTATCAAATGTTTTAGTAAGCAGTTAAAATCTTGATGGTTAGCCTCAGCAAGGCGTATTTCTCATTTGATTGCCCAAAGACGAGCATAATTCTTCCCTGTGATTGTGTTGCAATGAATTAAGTTTCGAATACTCAATCGATTATTTCGTCCGTCAAGAATTATTACTTTGTATTGTATGGTCGGTGTTTCTTGTGAGAACTCAGGTCTAGCCTGGTTAACTAATCGCACGGATTAAAATCAAGTAACGATTAGTGTCTGTGTCTGTACGTCGCTCGTTTGGTGAAGTATTGTCGGGTCCAACATAGCTATTATATTATTATTATTATTACAATTTGATAAACTTGCCGCATCCATTTCTTTGTCGCCCTAGGTTACTCAGTCTATGCCTAAATCCAACTGACACTGTAAATGGAAACAATGTGATACAAAACAGTAGGTAAGTTTGTGTTTCTGTCATCCATACTTAACCGGTTAAAAACAGTTATCCGGTTAACCGAATACTGGAGGTGATTTATGCTATTCGTGACCAGCACAAAAATTTATCATAATCGATTATTTGATTGTTTCATTAAAAACAAAATGATATTTTGCAAGATGTAGTTACCAACACAGTAATAAAGACAGCAGCGCAATCGAATAAGAACCAATCCAAAGTTGTGGAGGTTAAGGGTTAGGCGATTAATTGGCACGTGTGCACTCACCAAATTTTGCGCAGGTTCCTCCACCTTTACGTCTTCCTCGTCTGGGTCTGCATTAGGCATATCATAATCGTCCAGGTCGATAAAGTCGGACTGTTTCATTTTTTCCACGAACCAACGATCGACATCGATCACCTCGTCATCCTCAAAGGTAACCGTAATTGGTTCCACTACCGGTTTCACATCTTGCTCATTGTCTCGTGAATCGCTTGGGTTTGCCGTTTCCGCCGATGGAGAATTATTTGTTTTTATCACAGTTGGTTTGGTTGGAGTGGCTTCCTCTTTGATGGGCTGTACCACCGGCGCGCTTGGAGGTACTACGGCAGTGCTGATCGGACTGGCGCTTCGTTTTAGGACAGGTGCTGGAGTTTCGGTCGCTACGATTTCTGGTGTACTCGGAGGTGTAACGTGCGTGATTTGGACTTGGTTGTGAGGTACTAAAAGCGGTAGTCTAATTCGAAAATTGTCATTTATCAGAGGATTGGTATGAGAAGTTTGTGACACATTTGGATTGGCATTTGATGAATAAAATTCGGCGTTATGATTCAATGGATTTGTAGAGAGTCCGGGAAGTGGAGGTACAGTGTAAGTCTGTCCATTCTCTCCAATTGCGCGCCTTGGGAATCCGCTAGAAGATGAGTAATAATGCGATAATTCTCTTGGTTGCTGCTGCTGTCGGGTGCTCTCCAAAAGTTGACTATGTAATTCACAGTACTGCAATATCTGCAGGTTTAATAAATGTCTTTGCACCAGTGTGAAGCCATATTGTGGTTCTGGTGGGGGTAATTCTAAAACAAAAACATTTCAAACTTAGTGAACGCCAAATGCAATTGACTAATTCAGTAAACTAATTTTTATTGAAGACAAGAAACTCAAGTTTATGTACCTATCTATTCCCTAAAATTAATAAGCCCACGCAACGCTATAAAGTAGCGCGAGCGTGCGTTTTGTGTTACTCTGTGCCTCAGGGGATTAACGCACGAATCAATTCTACCACAAGTTACGGTCTACCCGTTTACCAAATTTAGCTTTATAGTGTTTTTGAGTTAATCGTGCCAACTGCCAAAGAGAAGTAGGTAAGGTCGTGAAGGTCAGACGTTCAAACTTTTTAATGTTATTTAAAAGTACTGGTTTATTGTCCCGATTTGTTTGTCATTTTAACAGAAGTAGTTAAAGATTTCATTATTTTCTTTAATTGTTGATCGAACGCTTATGCGGGGTGTGTAAACGGACCTTGTTGGTTCACTTTGATTGTTAGAATTTTATGATTAATTTGATTTTTGTGGTTAAAATAAATTTGGTTGGAGTAAATTCATGTAAATCGTGTGTTTATTCACTCTTTAATGATCCAGATAAATGTCTCATGCTTAATTATGATTCATTTTGTTGATCCGGTACCCAATAACACAATAGTTATTTATATAACAAGAGCGCATTGAGACTGAATTTGTATAGCAAGGCTGCGAAATGATTGTTTGGTGTACCAAGAGTGAAAAGTGAAGAGAATAAGTTTGGGCCGAGGCGTAAGCCGAGGCAAAAACTTCTCTCGATACACCAAATTCATTTCGCAGGGGCGGTGTACACCAAGGTTAGTATGTGTACACAACATTGTTTGTGCAATCGCAATATCTACATACCTATAAATCAAAATAAACAATGTTTGAAGATTTCAATTTTAATTTCTAAATACCTTCTGTCAATTACTTTAATTTTTTTTCTCACAGGTTTTTGTATTTAATTTTTTTTATCATGACGTGTCTTACACTAAATTTTTGTCATTTCTTCTTATTAATCAATTGTATTGTATTGTCGAAATGGTTTACTGATAATGTTTTGTTTCTAAATCAGAGTAAAACCAAAGTTGTACAATTTCATAACTACCAAAATAGAAATATTCTAGATACGAATATTTCTATTCCCGGTCTAGCTCTACAAAAATCCAACAACGTCAAGTTTCTTGGAATTATTTTTGATGACACACTGAGTTGGAAACAACAGAATGAACACTTAATAAAGATATTAAGCTCCTGTTGTTACCAAATTCGGTATCTTCGTTCTTATCTCGAATTGAGGCAACTAAAAACGTTCTATCACGCATGCGTTGAATCGTGACTAAGGTACGGGCTGTGTTTCTGGGGTTCCTCGTCCACAATGAAACACGCCTTTATAATACAAAAACGTATCATAAGATGCATGTTTAAAGCAAAACCTACACAGTCTTGCAGACCAATGTTCTCACACATACAAATTCTGCCTCTTCCGAGCTTGTATATGTTAGAAGTAAGTAAATATGTTTTCTGCAATAAAAAAGAGTTTCTGCAAAACTGCGATATACATAGACACAATACCCGGAAGAACACTGATCTAAGGATACCTATCGGCAAATCAAAACTTCATACAGACAGTCCTTATGTGACTGGAATAAAAATTTTTTAATAAACTTCCATACAATATTAAAAACGCTAAACACGTAAACATCCTCAAGCGCGAGCTTAATAGGTTTCTTTTACAAAATATATACTACAGCGTAGACGAATTTCTTAATGATTCTGGCACTCCTCCGAACTAACAATGATAATTTATTATTAGGTAAGAACATCGACGTTATCCTATACATGTAGATATAACGGGTGTCCCAAAATTAACGCAAGATTTGAATTTGCCGCCATTTGTGCGGTGAAGTGTTGGCAACCCTGAAAAAAAGGCAATTTGACAGCTAACAGTATAGGGTTATTAAAAATGGAGCGTTACACGATAGAACAACGTGTCTTCATTATTAAAGAATATTTCAAAAATAGTGAAAGCTTGGCGGCTGCAGTTAGAAAATTTCATACAAAATATGGTCGGAATAGTGTTTTAACTTCGTCAACTGTGAAGAGATTAATTGAAAAATTCATGGAGACTGGATCCGTTGGAGACGCCAAACACACTGGTCGTCCAAAAACAAGCCGTTCGAATGTGAACACTATTCCGACCATATTTTGTATGAAATTTTCGAACTGCAGCCGCCAAGCTTTCACTATTTTTGAAATATTCTTAAATAATGAAGACACGTTGTTCTATCGTGTAACGCTCCATTTTTAATAACCCTATACTGTTAGCTGTCAAATTGCTTTTTTTTCAGGGTTGCCAACACTTCACCGCACAAATGGCGGCAAATTCAAATCTTGCGTTAATTTTGGGACACCCTTTTTTAATAATAATAATAATAATAATAATAGTTTAATGCCCAACAGAAAACAAATTCCAATTACAGGACATTTAACAGATAATATAGAGGCGATACAAGTAGATATTACAAACAGTAGAACAATTGGTATAAAAAAAATTATAGAACTAAAATAATTAAAAAAAAATAAAAACCAAACCAAACAACTATAGTAAAAATAGCAATTAAAGATTAATCTCAGTGAATATACAAGTTAGTGTTGAATTAAATATGTCCACGGTTTTACAAAGGTTATGGTATGTTTTACACGAACTTAAAATTGGAGACATATATAAAACATTAGTACGTGGCGGAGAAAGGTGAAATGGTAAACTCAAACGGTAGTGATAAGATGGCACAAGAAAATTAATTTTAGACAGCAAATCGGGGGTATCTAGTTTATCGTGCACAATATTAAATAGGAAAGTTATACTACTTTTTATTCTTCTATCCTCTAAACTACTAACATGAAATAGGTTTAGTAAAGTTTCATGACAAAACCCTCTAGGAGGATAATGACCTTCAGTTTTGTAATATAAGAATTTTAAGAATCTCCTCTGAACATGCTCGATCAAATCAATATTTTTTTTTGATGACGCGAACCAGATTAGTGAGCAATACTCCAGCTTACTTCGAACAAGTGAAAAGAATAGTTCTTTAAGTGCAACCATATTATTGAAGGATTTACAATTCCTCAGTATAAAACCTAGAGTAGACATTGCTAAACGCGTTACTGTAGCAATGTGATGCGAAAATGTAAATTTGGAATCAAAGTAAACGCCTAGGTCTTTAACCAAATCGACCCTTGTTAACCGCAGGGAATGAACTACATAATTATATACAATAGGTTGATGTTTCTTAGCGTATGTAACTATTTTACATTTAGAAATATTTAAAAATAAACAATTAGTAGAACACCACCGCACAACACTGTTTAGTTGCTCCTGCAGAAATTGACAGTCACTGATCGAAGACACTTGAGTAAACAGTTTTAGGTCATCGGCAAATAGTAGTGCACCACACTTCAATAAAGCAGTTAAATCGTTAATATATAACAGAAATAAAAGAGGTCCCAGGGTAGATCCGTGAGGGACACCTGAAGTAACTATAACAGAATCAGACTTAAAATTATTGTACAGTACACGCTGGGATCTGTTGCTTAAATAAGATTTAAAAAGCTTCAGTAACCCTTCATTGAAACCAAAATTAAATAGCTTGGCAATAATGATGTCATGGGGAATGCTATCAAACGCCTTTTTGAAGTCGGTATATATGACGTCAACTTGTCCACGCTTGTCGATGGTTTCTGCAATAACATGCGACAAACATGCTAAGTTAGTGGTTGTAGATCTGTGTGCCATAAAACCATGCTGGTGGATGGATATAAGTCTTCTCACCTTCGAATAAATCCTAACATACAAGACATTCTCAAAAATTTTGGCGAAGTTGCTTAAAATGCTGATTGGTCTGTAGTTACTAACGTCGTTGGAGTCACCAGATTTAAATACAGGCGTAACGTTAGCATTTTTCCAGCTATCGGGAAATACATTAGTAGCCAATGCAAGATTAAATATACGTGTTAAAGGTTCAGCAAACACAGCTGCACAGTCTTTAATAAAAAAAGCTGGAATAAGATCAGGACCAGATGTGTTACCATTTTATGTCACAAGGATCAAATATATTATTACTGTACTGTATGTCAACTGGAATCTCCATTGGAGAATGTTCACTGTTTAATTTTACAAATTTCTTTTATGGCCCTTTGCACCGATACATTTCAGCCGAGCTTAGCTTAAAATCCATGGCAACCATTGTCTCAATAATCGTTGCCATGGATTTTAAGCTATGCTTAAGCTAAGCTCCACTTAAATGTGTTGGTGCAAACGGCCATTAATCTATTAATTAAGGCCCTCATAATTTCTTAAACTTATAAAAGTTTTGATGTCAATGTTAAGCTTTTTTTGTTTGTGTCGGAACCTAGTCATCTTCGAAAGAAATTTTACAAAGAGAGAAGAAAATAATGGTAAGTTTGGGTAGCTAGGTAGGTTGGGTGGTATTTTGACCCGTACCATTTCACACAGCTATAATTTTATTGGTTATGGTGGTGGAGACAGCGCTCGATTTAGAGGGAGTGGGGCAGTAGCACTGGCCCCCTGACATACGAAAAACCGAAGAGAGTAGTGGTAGTGGAGAGGGGAGGGTAGACATAACCAAAATTAACATTTTGTTCAAAATTAAACAAACGTTAAGAATCCTTCATTGCTTTGCCTCTAAAAGTTTCAAAATTTCTTTCTCGTTAAGCTGAACAGATAGAAACTGTTGCTTTCTTATTTTGTGAAAATTGTTCAAACATTAAAAAAATTTCACAAAACTGAATAACAAAACCACCCCAAAAATCATATTTACATCATTTAATTCTGCTGTAGGACTTTTGTCCAGATATCCTCAGATACTGAGTAAAAAGATTGTAAAGATTTTTCCAAAGTATAAGAATGAGAGACAGAGTATCATTATAATACAAATGTGGCTATTCATTGTCTTATTCCATCCTTACAAACTGAGGAACTTAATAATAACTAAAGCGCTGACTAAAGTATCATACTTACCAATTTCGCGAAGGGCTAGCACCGCATTTCCCAAACGATGAGTTGTCCGATCCTTCACGGGCGGTTTGACTACTAACGCAGTTGTGGGCGGAGGTTCAGTTGTGGTGAGATCAACGGTAGAAGTATTAATGGGGGGCGTGCAGTTTGGGGAGGACCGCATGGGAGGAGATGAAACACTGGCCGTAGAAGAAGGTACTATCACAGAAGTCGATGAAGCATTCACAGGCGAACAGGAAGATCTCGCGGCAGGACAGCAAGCATTGGCAACACTGACTGGAGTAGTTGTCACTTCAGCTTCTGAATTTGCCCTAACGTAGGGCGGTGGTGGCGAACGTGGAAATGTAGGAAAAATAAAATCATCCCTAATATTAAGCCACCTGACACTATTCTCATATTCTGATTCAACTTCAGAGCAGAACTTTAGAACAAATCCTTCCAAATGCTTTTCAATCTCTTTGATTTTTTGCACTACCGAGAATAGAAATTTGACCAGAGCAGGTAGTGTTATCCGCATTCCTCGTCTGCCACCATAATTGTAACATGATCTCAAAAATTCCTTATATGCGAAGTTATGTATCGTGCGCCTCCGCAGGAAATTTAACGTAAACCGAGCAAGCTCTTCCACTTCATTTTCGCGCGTTTGGTGAAAAGGTTTCAGCGCTAACTCAATTTTCACCGATTTGATTTTGTTGTAGCTGTTTGTTTGCTTAACGAGCATTTCGCAGTTTTTCACGTTGTAAAATATGCACTCCCAGAGTGTTTCACAAAATTCGATATATGTGATCGCTTGCACATTTGCCGCTTGTGTGGATGATCGCGTGGGGGAGACAAATGATGAAGGAACGTGCATGCTCGGTGGATTTCTTAATGGAGTTATTTTTCTATTACCACGGCCGCGACTGCGACCACGACCACGACCACGACCACGACCGGGCTTGCCAAGAAGCACGGGTTCGGGAGGTGATTGTACTTCTTCAGAACTACAGGCCATTACAACATCTGGGGGTTGCTGAAACTGTTCTTGGTGAAGTATATCGGGAACACAGACTAACTGCTCCGCGTCAATTGCATTGTTGCTAGGGCAATGCAACTGCATTAGATTATTAATCTCCTTTATACTTTCCATTTCGGTATCAGAATTGCAGTCCTGTCTCGCAATTACTGTATCCGAATACACAGCCATTTGAGTAACTATGGCAGTTTTCAACTCTATTTTAGTCTCGTTACGTTTCGCTACCTCTTCAACCAATTTATCCATACCTTCCACATTAAACTCAACAACAGTCTCAAATACATCGTCACAAGTTGAATCTTGCCCATGTTTTATGCTCATGTTTAACATATAATCATCGACTTTCTTCAACTTCCATGGCATACGATCCACGATTGACCGTTTACTTGATTTACTTCTGCTCAATCTTTTACTAGATTGACTGCTACTATCATCGTCACTGTCCGGGCCGAACAACTGAATAAATTTCGAGTTTCGCGACGGAGCTTTCTTGGACGATTTCGCGTAAGTCGGCGGCACGTATTCCTTCAATGGTATCATTACATTTTCGTCGGGAAGCTTCGGCAAATGTACGCGCAGCTCCATTAAATGTTCTTTCTTTTTGGTTGCGCCATTCCTGTCTTCACTTGGCGCGTGTTGTGTGCGCAAACCGCCGCTTGACGGTCTACGCCCGACGTCTCTGGGTTTTGTACTTTGTTTTGATGCGTGTACCTCTTTGGAGGCAACCAAGCTGATAGGTATTGACTTTCTGCGCGTCTGTATCTGTTTCTGTAAGGCTTCACTTGATGATTCAGAGTCTTCTTTCAAATGTTTGTGTGAGTCGACCACATCGATTGCTTGGCTGGTACTTCCATGGTCGTTCTCTTTCGTGATTTTGATCCGTGACTTTGTCGTGTGCTTCCGGTTAGCACGTTCAAAGTCTTCAACAGCGACGGTATTTCTACGCTTGACTATTCTAACAGGAGCAACTTTTTCCTTTCCCTGATCTGACGAAAGGGATTCATATTTGGCAACACTCGACACAAAAGCAAATTCGCCATGTCGATCGTAAATGGTAATTTGATCACACTCATCACTTGGCGGTTTATTAGACTTTTTTTGATTATGTTCCTTCAACTCGGATGCGTTTTGGTAGGAACCACAAATCACCCATTCTGCTGCAATCGTTTTTCGTCGTTTATGTATCTTGGAAGGTTTGTTTGGATGTTTGCTACCGTTATGGGAAGTTTTTTTATCCAAAAATACGTCGTTTGCATTAGATTCAGGCTCCTCAGTCATTTTGAGCCGTTTTACAGGTGGATCGGCAACTTTCTTGGCTTCTTCGTGTGTTGTACACGTTTTACGGCGATGGGATACTCGACACGGTGGTTTAGCAGAAAAACTTTTTTCTGTTAATTTTTTCACATTTTCACATGAACTGTGCGTGGTTGCCGTCGACTGCTTCTGCACATGCTCAGGCTTGTCAGAGCTTTTTTCATGTGCTAATATTCGCTCGCTCCCTTGGTTTACTACTTTTGCACTTGTCTGAGATGTAGATGTGATGTTATCCACGTCCATTAAAGATTGATCTAACTGCTCCATGGAGACGGAATTTGGAGCGACTATCGCGGTCGCACACGCTTGTGCACAATTTAAAGCCGTAGAATTGATATAATCAATAATCTGACTAAGCGATTCACTTTCGTCTGCATCGGAATCTTTAGCGGTTGTTTGGCCATCTTTCTGTTCATGAATGGAATCATTATCGGGCACTGATCCTGCGTTTTTGTCTAAATCATTGGGGGCGGGGTGCAATATTGGGTCGATTAACTGCTCACATTGTCCAACTGTATCATCTACGTCTCCACATATATCTATAATCACCTCCGTTTCTACTTCGAGTGAATCGTTAAAGAAACTCAAATCGTAGTCATGGTGTTCTTGATTCGATGAATGGTCTCCATTGTTGGGTGACTGGTCCACAGCCTCGCTCTCTACGATGGAGTCCTCATGCAATTGATGACCTCCACCGCTTGCATTATAATTCACACCATTTTCATTACTATATACAGGCTGTTCAGTCTCATTGATTGATGTCGAATTTCCCAAATTCACATTATCCGTTTGCTTAAGGGATGAACCTCCGTGGAAGTCATGCAAATAGGATCCATTCGTGTTAATTGTACTTAAATTAATAGTATTATATCGTTTAGTCGGTACTGGAGTATTGTGAGTATCAGTGATTGAACCAGCAATGGTATTGGCACTACCATTTATTACTTCCGATAAATTTAGCACTGGTTCCTCTAAATTGGGCAGATCCGTTTCCATTGTGACATGCACATTATTGGTATCATGTAGCGAATGCAGTCTTACAAGTAAATTATCGTCTAGTATATTGTTACAAGAATCTCTAGCTGGCGCGTTCGAATTTGAGCTACTACGTCTTTGTGCGGTGTTTGATGAGTATGGCGTATTCTGTCTTGGGCCGTATCCCGAAAAATTTGAACGATAATTGTTGGAATGTGCGCTGTTTCCCCTACTTCTACTGGAAGAGTTTCTATATAATTCAGGTCTTAATTGGTGGGTGCCGTAAGTCCACATGTAATTTTGGTAAGATGAGTTATTATGTGAATATGATCCATACGGGTTTCTGTTATAAAATGTACATTGTTGGTTGGGGTAACACCTGAAACAAAGTTTTATATTAGTAATCATTTGTTTCGTTCCACGTCTTGGATTTATTCTAAACGTACCGTATATTATTATTTTTATTATCATCATCCCCATCATCATCGTCGTAGTTTTCTCTCCAAACATCATCAAGATGATACCCCTTCCTATTGTACCACCGACAATAAGACTCTTTCCAACCCCTTGCTCGCCAATTTTGATCATTCCTGCGATTTAGTCTTAATCAAAGCAAATAAAGAACAATAACGAACTATACACTGCCTAACTTAAACATGCAGATATAAGCGCCCAGGCTTAACCGCAGCGGCAGATTGAAAAAAATTAGGCGTGTTCAGCAGAGCCGTCTTTCCCAACACAAAGTGACATGATAAAATCACTGTAAGTACCGAAGTAGGTAAACGGCAGTTTACTTCGCATTAGACTGGGTTCCTCATTATTGTTGTGTCAAAGCAATTATTTAAAGACACCAGATCATCGTAAAATAAACCATCGTTAATCTACTTCTTAAAACACCTATATTCTCTCTTAACCTAGGGCAACAGCGTATATGTACATCCCTATAGTGTACATCCCCTTACTTACCTTACATCAGACATTCGCCAATACTTTAACAAAGAGCGGCAAATGAGCAAGTCATGGAAATGAACACAAAAACAAAAAAATTAAACAGCAACATTAAACAAAAATACCTTTCTGGTTTTCTGTGCATATCGTCTTGAACTTCGTTTCTTCGATCGTCCATATTTGGCGAGATATTTGGTACCCTCCCCTGTAAATAGAAAGCGTAACTTTAATGAAGAAAAATTGCGTAATTTAGGTATATGTAAATAATGAAAAAATTGATAAAAGAACCCAAACACCTAAGCCTAAGCAAACTAAGTGGGATAATTGTATGATCTAGCTGCAAATGATTAGTTCGTGTCGAGAAGGGCAGTTTGTATAATTATTCTGATGCATGATGTAATAACTATATGCAAGGCGATGAATAAAAATAAACTCTTTCATTCCAAATAAAAAATGCTTACATTTTCTTTTTACACAACTTCCAGTCCCATTTATAAAAGTGCAATCATTGCCAAATGTAGTTACTGAGTAGTGAGAGGCAAAGAATGACACCTTTAATGAAGTGCAATGCATTTTTTTTTAAGCGGAATACCAATGTCAATATAAGTCATTTCCCTTTTGTTTGGAAACTTAAAATGCCTTGTAGTCTTCTTCAATGTTCAATGCGAAACAAGAGAAAAATCAGGGATTTAAATTTAAAAAATGAATGCATCTGCCGAGGCATCTGCTCAGTGAGCTTGTACACTTCTGGTGACCACGCGATTTTAAAGAATTAAAGAGTCAAAACAGTTTTTGCAATCGTCGAGTTCTAAATTTGCTTGATAGTTGATTTATACTTATACCTTATTATGACATTATGAACCACTTTATACTCCTAGGATGTTTTGACATGTACTTACATAAAAACTAAATTGACATAGTTTACATTGGGAATTATCGCCGATTGAAGCGCTCGCTTGTCACTTTTTACTTGTTTAAATTTTATATTTCTTTAACAAATGATCACCAATTAGAGTCGAAAGTATACTGTGTGTGTCAAAAGTGAGTTTCTGTCGAGTCACCTTTGGAACTTTTGTTTACATGGGAAATCGTATTTAACCTGCACTTCCAAAGGCGACTCGACAGCAACTCATTTTTTATCGCCCGTTACTAGAAATGTAGTAGGCGATAAATAAATGCGAGTAGTTTCGATTGTTAATATACAAAAAAACGTTTTGACAGATATAAATTGTCCATCGCTGCTGTTAGTTGTGACCAGTTAGTTTTGGAAATGCAACTGAATTTGTCGGTATATTATGCAAAAAAATCAAGAATTTTTTCGAAGAAACAGTTCGGAACTTTTTTATTTGAAGCGCAAGATGATTTGTATTTAGGATTAACGGTAATACGTAATTTTTTTCATTACTAGAGTCTGATGACATGATTATTAACCTTTTTTCCACTTGTAAAGTAGGCTTTCTCGGCATTTGTTCAAAGTGGTTAATAATTTTTTATTATTAACTAGTAGTCAATAATGAGAACTGTCACGCTGTCACTTTTAGAAAACACAACCCGAAATTTCGCTCAATAACCGTTTGGGCAAGTTCTCTAAAATGAATAATTGCCACCATCCGCCATTTCCAGAGAAATTACATACCTAAAATTATCACATTTTGAAAGAATTCGAACGAAATTACTCTTTGAAAATACCTCAATGACAGATCAAAATACGGCCTGTTTCACTTGTACTTCTACGTACTTGATTGACATGTTAAATTAAGAAACAAAAAATTCTGTCCAACCGTTCACTTTCTTATCAATATAATATGTTAATTTAGAGGATTTCAAGTGCTAGTAGTGAAAAAAATAGTATACAGTGAATATTTTTTAAATGCGAACATAGGAGTTTGCATGCAATGTAATTTCCCTATGTTCGATTTTTAAAAAAACAGATCAATCTATTGAGTAGTTCAAATGAGTAGTAGATACAATTGACAGCTGTCATATTTTTAAAAATATCGCTGTCCAATTTAATTTCGAAATCGATTAGGTGATTGCTTAGAATGTCAAGAAGGACACTTTGAACATTTATTTTAGTTGTTTTCGTTATTTATGTTCTTATTTTCTTCATTTATGTATTGAATAGATCAAATTAGTAGAATACCAGGTGCACGACCTACAAATAATTGAAGGTTGGTTCACAATGAATTGTGGTGACAGCGAGTGCCCTGTGAGGACAAGCTATCGTAAGTTTAAGAAAAATTTATCCTAAAGTTACTATGACCTCACATGGATTCTTTAAAAAAAATCTTATGGAGTGCTCTTCATCATGAAGACTATAGAAACCGTTGCTGTTCATAGTCACGCAAGTTGCGCGTTTTGATGGTGTTTTTTTTGTTTTTTTTGTTTTCCTCTTTCCTGATAGCGTTGGCTATTGTGCCCATCAATAGCTATGTTGGTAAGTATGAAATACATACTATCTCTAGATTTCCAATGTGAGGGTGTGAATTTTTATTTTATTTATTTATTTCTTTTATTTTTTTTTTAGGACCCTACATAACTTCACCAGACACAGACACTAATCGTTACTTGATTTTAATCCGTGCGATTAGTTAACCAGGCTAGACCTGAGTTCTCACAGGATACACCGACCATAATAATAATAAGACATTTATTATTATTATTTTAACGGCGAGAATAAATTAAAATAATAATAATAAATGTCTTTATTGATTAGCAGTTCTACATTTGCAATAAGTACTGCATATATCAATTAGGTGAAAGTTCAGATTTTTTTGGTAAAACCTAATCTGATATTCTACTTTAACTTTAATAACTTTATGAAAGGATCCAGTTAGGTACAGACAGAAACAACAACAACAACAAAATAAGGTCAGTAAAAAATAAAAACGATTTTGCAAAATCTCCGAAAGTAGTTGGAATTTTTTCAGTTTCAAAAGGACATTTTGTTAAGAATCAAAATACGCAACTTTGCCAAATTTAAACTATCTATCTATTACAGTTACCGAGATCCCCATGGTAGCCCTCGAATTTAAATCTGCCTGTATAGAGCACTTTATTAATGATTTATTTTTTCTATAACATTTATGGAAACGTCGAGGGAAAGCGAGGAGAAAGGTTTACTTTTATGACTGTGAAGGGTGACGCAATATTTTAGTTAATTTTGAGTCATACTGTTTGAACGTGACGTGAGAGCTGAATATTTCTTTATCGTAAGTAAAAATACATGAACAGTTACCCTTCAGATTCTCTATAAACCCAAATGTATGAATTGCAGGTAATTATATAAACATCAATAAAAAGTAAGCCACAATCTAAACCATAGCTTGTAAAAAGACTTAGAATTTCATGAGAATTCCAAATGAATTCAATAAAAATTACAAGTTAATTCCCAAAGATTTCCATGAATTCCAACAGAATTCCAAAAGAATTCTAAGAATTCCAAGAGGTTGTACACCAGAATTCCACAGTGGTTTGCCTCTCGCTCTCAAGTAGAATACTCTCGAGAATACTTCAATATGTGTGTCACTGAGTTATTTGATTTATTATTTATAAATATAAACATATTCTTTCACTTTCTGTCAAACGTAAACTTGTTTGTCCCTATTTGATTATTTGATGTTGTGTATGGTCATTGCTTAAAATGTTCAAACTCATATAGGTAGGATCCAAAAAATTCAAAACACATGCGTAGGTTGTGTACCTAAGTAATGTAAATAGCTCGGTAATTAGGCAAGAACGTATCACACCCCATTTCAAGCAATTTAACGTAGGCGGTACACATTTTTTCGCTGCATTTTGTGACAAAAGCATGAAACTCGGTACACGTGTTCATTAGGTCCAAATAAAACTTTTGACCCGCAGCACCCACCGAAATTTTCGTGTGGGTTCAAAATTTTTACACTTTTGTTTAAAAGGGTGTTCAAGATTTTAAACCTGTAAAAATTGACGAATTTCGGCATTCTAGGGGCCGTTTTTGAATTATTTAGGGTCGCTGGTGACAATGGCGGCATGAAAAAAGTTGTATATCTGACCCTTAGGCCCCAAACTTGGAGTATTTTCAAAATAATGGTTAAATTTTGAATTTGATAGGTTTAACCCTGCGTGATGTTTCGGATGACGATTCCAGCTAATTTGGACATGCACTACTAGCTAGAAATATTATATTGAAGTTAAAACAGTTTCTGGTGTGTAAATAGGCCGTTAATCGTTCAATAATTTATTCAAAATTTGGAAATTCCATACTTGATGGATTTTGGCGTTCTTGGTGTCGTTTCCATATAATTTGTGGTTGCTGATGCTGATTTTGTATTCATAAAACAGATGCGACTCATAGTTAGGCCCTTTTCATACTATTTTACCTATTAAGAGAGAATGTTCGGTGCAGTCATATACCCTTGTTGCCCCGGATTGCAACGCAACTATTGAATGACAAAGAAAGACGAAAGAAACGGGCATTTCATTAAGATTCGGAAGTGGACATGTTCTCTGACGGGATATGCCGCCTATGCTTCCATTAATGCCCTCCCGTCATCGTTTGTTGGGAAATCTGTACTTCCAGTCAGTCTTGAGCTCACTCCACGACAAGTAACATCACGCAGCGAGCAAGTTCCGTCCGACTCGTGCTCCTTGAAGAAAGAGTGTCGCCAGCTGATGGCCCAGAGATGGGCAAGTTGACATATGAAGGATAAAAAATTATTAACTGTAGGTATAGTGCAGAGCACATAAACTTTTCCTGTTTTACTGTCTTACCTCTACAACCACAATAATTTTGTAATAAGGAATTATCGGTCAAGAAAGCCAAGACACTTTGGTTGCTTTGCATTTTGCTACTTTTTTTAATCTCTAGACGGGGGCAGCTTTCTCTGCCCCCTCTGGCGCCGCCCTTTCTTTGAAGTGAGGATATCGCAACGATACCGTGAAACGCCATCGATCGCGACGCAGTGCCTAGGCGTTCCCAGAAGTCGCCGAGGCATCCCCCAAAGTCCATCAGACGGCGGGCGATACGATTAGGCCGCGAGTCACAGGCGTTTTAGGCCCTGTACGTCGCTGTAGGAACTCTAAGCGCATATTAAGAGACCGTTACTACCATGACCTGACCAGCCAGGAGCTGGTTCTGACCGCCAGTCTTCGAATGCCTCTTCAGGTACATCAATAGCACTGGTAGAAGATTGAACTTTTAGTAAAAGTTGATCCAATTTAGCCCCTTGGAACTTCGATACATAGGCTTTGTGCCACTTTGTTTTGATATGAATGAAAGCAGCTTTAATCCTCTTCCCTTCGTTGAGTTGTACCAGATAACCGGCCTCTAGCGTGTATGCATAGGGAACCAGAACCAACTTCCGGCTGGTCAGGTTATGGTGGTAACGATCTCTCAATATGCGCGCAGATTTCCTCCAGCGACGCGCAGGGCCTAAAACGCCTGTGACTCGCGGCCTAATCGTATCGCCCGCCGTCTGATGTACTTTGGGGACTGCCTCGGCGACTTCAGGGCACGCCCAGGCACTGCGTCGCGATCCTGGTCGCGACCGATCGCGTTTCACGGTATCGTTGCAATATTCTCATTTCCAGGGGCACGAGTCGGACGGAACTAGCTCGCTGCAAGATGTTACTTGTCGTGGAGTGAGCTCAAGACTGATTGGAAGTACAGATTTCCCAACAAACGATGACGGGAGGCCATTAATGGAAGCATAGGCGGCATATCCCGTCAGCGAACATGTCCACTTCCGAATCTTAATGAAATGCTCGTTTCTTTCGTCTTTCTTTGTCATTCAATAGTTGCGTTGCAATCCGGGGCAACAAGGGTATGACTGCACCGAACATTCTCTCTTAATAGGTAAAATAGTATGAAAAGGGCCTAACTATGAGTCGCATCTGTTTTCTGAATACAAAATTAGCTACAGCAACCACAAATTATATGGAAACGACACCAAGAACGGCAAAATCCTTCAAGTATGGAATTTCCAAATTTTGAATAAATTATTGAACGATTAACGGCCTATTTACACACCAGAAACTGTTTTAACTTCAATATAATATTTCTAGCTAGTAGTGCATGTCCAAATTAGCTGGAATCGTCATCCGAAACATCACGCAGGGTTAAAACTATCAAATTCAAAATTCAACCATTATTTTGAAAATACTCCAAATTTGGGGCCTAAGGGTCAGATATACAACTTTTCTCATGCCGCCATTGTCACCAGCGACCCTAAATAATTCAAAAACGACCCCTAGAATGCCGAAATTCGTCAATTTTTACAGGTTTAAAATCTTGAACACCCTTTTAAACAAAAGTGTTCAAATTTTGAACCCACACGAAAATTTCGGTGGGTGCTGCGGATCAAAAGTTTTATTTGGACCTAATAAACATGTGTACCGAGTTTCATGCTTTTGTCACAAAGTGCAGCGTTTACCTCAATATTCAGTTGTACCGCCTACGCTAATTGAATCTTTACCGAATGAACGATAGGAGAACTATACACTATTTGTGTTTAATTCACAAAATTATAAGATCGGGCATGCCCCCATACTTGCAGCCCAAAATACTTTTCGGAAAGACTTGCATGATCGTCAACTTAGGAATACAAACGATATTTGTTGGTCTGCTTCCACGGATGCAAAACCGTACTTAGAATGTTAACTGCGTAACATTAAACCCTAAAGGTAAAATTTCAGAAACTGGGAAGGAAGCGAAAATTTAGACATTTTCGAAAAATGGCGATAACTAAGTAGTACATACCGTCAGCCTGTTTAAATGCCAGTGCATCAGCACCTGCAGATTAAAAAGTTCGAGAGACATAAAAAACGAACTAAATTGTCCACTTGGCATGCACGCGTGGTCACACAATGTCACGTGAATGTAACTGTCACTGGCTCTCCTTTGAACGCTGAAGCGCTAAAGGCTGAACCTGAAGTGGCTTTAAGCGTTGCTTTAAGGCTTGTATGTATACAAACAAAACTATCTTCGAGTTGTGGAGGTGGAAATTTCTAAGAACAAGTTTCTTTACAATGAACCCTTATTGACTACAAAACTGCGAATCCGGTGAAACGTACTAAATGCAACCACGATTTTGAGGTCTCTCATTGTAAATGCCATTATAACAAGAAATAAAACTGAGTCATTCATTTCCAATGGCATTACCCAGAAAGGGTCGTCTAAATTTAGCTTCATCTACCTGCAAAATTTTCAATTTCGTTTTAGCACTACCGAAAAAAAAATATGCGTCATGCTATCTTTACCAACCCAGCCCAAGCCGACGGGGTGCTGAACGGATTTTTCATTATTAGGGGAGGGAAAGTTCGATTGTCCCAACACGTGGCAAAATTTGGTAGTGAAGTTGTCACAAATGCAGAATTTCGCCGATAGATAGTTTTTACTCGAAGACATCTAACCTTGTTATCAAGCACATTGAGGAGATACTTCACACCTATTGCTCTGTACAGTATATGCGCGGGAGAAAAATTCATTCATGGTAAAAATGTAGCAATTACACAACAAGTCGAATGGTTTATGCCTCGGTTTATGTCGTTTATGGCGTTAACAGAATTTGAAACGGGTTTAAAAAGAGAATTCGAGGGGAACTTAAAAGGTACGTTGAAGAAAACACGAGGGAACCTTCAAATAGACTTAAAAATTAAGATGAAGGCTGCCTTTTAAAGAAATTAGATGCAAACATGAAATAGAATTGTTTATGAAGAAATTGATAAAAGCCACACAAAAGAATTCCAAAATGTGAAGAAAATTTCACTAGTAAAAGTGATAATAAAACCATAAAGAGCGTTTAAAAAGGCGGCAGAGCACCTCGGTGTGACCCCACGGAGTCATTGGATTTGACCCATTTTCAATAGGCTTATTGCTTGTGGCATATAGGTCAACTGCGCAAAGTTTGAACCAAATCGGTCCAAGCGTTTGACAGTTATCGTGTTCACGGACAGACGGACACTATCGGCTCCCCTATAAAGCTTGCATCGCTTTGCTCTGCCGCTTAATAACTTGATTAGAAGTTTATAGGAATTTGAGCACAAGAGTTTCATTCAAACTTTTGAGAAGACAAACTATAGAGAGCTTGATGGTGGACTTGAGTACCTAGTAAACGTGACACGACCTTGCAAGAGGACATTTGAGGAGAAACTAGATGAATCTGAAGGAAAAACGGCGGACAAAAAACCTTTTGTAATTCTTCGTAGTTCCTTCATTTCATTTTTTCTAATGATGTGAAATTTCACACCAGCATGGGTACATCCTCCCTACAATTTATAATTTAACGCATTCATCGAAAAGTATTGTACCTTTTTCAATTCATTATAACGACATAATTCTGGTATTAGCTTTCTTCCCGGCACAATACGATGCTGGTGTTGCTAACTTCAGATGAAATTATTTTACCTCGGAGCCTTGCGCGGCGCGATTCTCTACTCACGTATTGCTCTCGGTATTACCATAATATTTAGTTAATGTGTCTTGAATTGAGGCATGATATCGATATCTTTAGCACTGGGCGAAACTGCCTAAATTTCACTTCTTGAGCATAGTAATCATGTGTTCCGCCGTTTTCCTTACGAAATAGGCGCATAAAAAAATGTTCCTGAATGTTCGGCATATTCAAAATGTATTTTCCAACGTAAAGAATAGAATATATGCTTTTCTTTTACCTTTATCAAACGAGTTTGGCAGCTAACCATCAGTAATTGTTTACAGACACTAGAAAGAAAACGTTTACACACTACTACAAAGGATGAACATACAACTGGCTATTTAAACAAATTTTGTCGGTATGGAGAAAGTTAATGATACATTAATGGAGTAACAACCAAATTGGTCGAACGTTCATTGCAAAGAAAAGTATTATTACCGAGATTATTACTTTACTTTATGAGCCTCAAAGACATCCCGATATTCCAAGAGTTTTGAATGCCTTAAGAACAAGGTAGGTTACAAATCTTGAGTGACCATTTACTCTTCTTCGGCGTTCGGCCAATGTTCAACAATTTCAATAGAAACGATTATCCTTCACTTTATAAACAAACGTTGGAGGGATCGTTTACAGTGAAAATTGAAAATGTGCTTCTTATCGGACCCCCTGAGCTGCATAGAAAGAAGAGTTCCAAATTTCCATTACTAAACTCAAGGAAAAGACCATGGATATGGATGGATAGAGTTAAGACACGAAGAAAGCAATATTTGCGATTTTAATATAAATTCCGTGAATACTTTTAATTAATTTAGTGGACAGAAAACTATTAAAATATATTTGGATATTTAGGGACAGGTTAATTACACTAAAGAATGTGAAAGTCAAGTCTTAATAAACCGCCTATAAAGTAATTGAAAGAGAATGAGAATTCCTAAATTATAATATGCACAGGTGGTTTCCATTACTGTCCGCGAACTATTCAATAAAGAAACCAGTTAAACTCACTGGAGAAGACAAAGTAAAGTTGTATTTCATATCATAATTCCATAATTTGCTCTTTAGTCAATCTCAATGAAGACAAGTAACTTGCGCTGAGATTAAAATCTAATCAGTCCGCATTAGTGCTTTTGTTGGTGTTTTGATTGTGTAAGACGGTTTGTTTTTATGATTGCATTTCAAAATTGTTTTTCAACATATCACTTTGAAGTTTTGAATAATTTCATAATCAAATCAAACTACACATTTTGAGCAGCATTTGGAGAGATTTCTCAGATTATTTTCTAGAGATATTACATTATTGTTTTGAAAAGGTTAAAAAATACTAAAAAATTTTAAGTGTTTAAAAGAACGTTGAAGGACATTGCAGCCATTCAATTTTAGAAGATCTCAAGAAGAGGCTGAAGAAAGTGCACAAATAAACACCTCTAAAAATTTCTCAAGGGTGTAATGTGAAAATGCAAACAATTTTAACGGCTCGTTTATATAAGGGGAAATATCAAAGCTGATTAAGCCCCACCTAGAAGAATAGGTACCTGCCACCCCTGCTACTCATTCTAGCAATTAGACGAGAAAAACCTCGAGAAAAACTGTCAACTAATAAAAATGCGACACCGAAAGAAATACCCTCGGAAATACCTATGGCTCGTAAACCAATTCTACACTCTGTACAACCAAAACAATGTTTTAAAATTATTATATTGAACAAGTTGTAAAAACTGGACCTTGTAAAGACTTCTCTCGTTCTTGTATTTTATTTTGCTATTATTTGGTCACGCAATGTTGATAGGGTGCCACTAAAATCATTTGATTGTAAAACGTGTACACCATTACCCATACATAATGTCGTATTACCACAAAGTATTACCCGCTATTACTCAAACCGTGTACACCAAATTACTCCAGCGGTTTACCCCTCGACCTGTCCCATCCAAATCGGGACAGCTGGTCACCTTAATTCAAGGTAAATTTGTTGTTAGGGGCCGGGGTGGGTAATACTTTTCGAGGGTAAAGGTTCAGTAAATTTGGGAATTGTAGTTGAAAGTTACTGCATTTAAGGCATTATTAACGAGCTCCTAGCGATATAATACGCAATTCCAAAAGTTGAGTCTAATCGATTAAACATTCAGTGCCCTTTTTGCATTTCAACCATTTATGGACTGAATTGCAAAAATAAATTTTTATGTACATACCTAAAATCAGAATTAGCTGCAATAAAAGCCCAAAACTGTGCTAATAAAACAATTAGAAATACTTAATTCTAAAAAAAGTAATAATATGGAAAATGAAAAACCAAGTTTTAACTACGCTACTGCTGCGAAAAGCGACAAGAGTAAACCAAATATCAAACCGCCTGGCTCGGGCTATAACTGCCCAACACTATGGAAATACCTACCAATGTAAACAAAGGTGCTTCACCTCAGTCCTACACAATAAATAGGATAATCTGCATAAATAATGACCTCCCAAATAACGGGGTCAGTAATTCTGGTGTTATGGCACCTGGAACTACTCCCAGTGTGACTGGCAAAAACAAAAAGGAAGGCGCGGAAACCGTGCAAAAACGTTAACAACTGATACTAGCACTAATACATTCTCAATACAAGGTGTAGCGAAGCGTATACATTTTATTTTATTTTCATGTATCCAGATTTCACCCAAAAACCAAACTAGCAGATGTAAAGGGACATCTAACATAAAACGGAATTCTCGATCCTACAGTGGAACAGGTTGTTTCAAAATACCCTGAATCATATTATGCATCCTTTAAAATATCAGTGCTGCCGGAATTTAACGAAAAGTTTTTCGCACCAACAATTTGGCCTACCGGGATCTGTGTAAATCGTTTTTTATGGCGGATTCAGAAACCAATAGCAAACGGTTAAACGTTACTTTCACATTATTCCACTTAAATATTCAGTGTACCTATTAGGAATAAATATGAGATAAGTACTCGAAATGTTTTTAAAGGAACATAAATTTGATGTAGTGTGCATCTGTGAACACTGGTTTTCACAAATAGAACCAACAAACGGTTTACACCTTGGTTCATGGCGGTTGTGTTCTGCATTTTATCGAACTACTTTAATACACGGTGTGGTTTTTTAATTTTAGTTAACCGTTCACAT
Organism: Photinus pyralis; assembly: GCF_008802855.1. NCBI lineage: Eukaryota > Metazoa > Arthropoda > Insecta > Coleoptera > Lampyridae > Photinus > Photinus pyralis. The sequence goes on along the minus strand of NW_022170819.1, from coordinate 899,415 downwards.
TTTAATCAGATGACTGAGTTAAACGACATCAGTGTGGAACAGCATTGTGAAGTTACTGGTGTATTCTGCACAATTCGCAAAATAGCAATTGTTACAACTTATAACCCCCTTGGCGATTTTAAAATTGTTCTGTCTAAGGTTGAACAAATTTTAGTACTTCTGCAGAAGTATGACCGAATAGTTTTCAGGAGATTTCAACGTTAATTTCCATACACAAGATCCTAATGCAAAAAATACTGTGTGATTTAATGGCTTCTTTTAGTTTTGTAGAAACAAAAACTTTTCCTACAAGAAACAATAATTGCATTGACAATGTGTTTATCAACTTCAGTGCGGACGCGTTTGCTTCAAGAGCTCATTTAACCCATTTCTCCGATCATCTCGGACAATCAGTTGCAGTGAAGTGTATTACTGTTAATCGTAATGGTTTTGCCATTAAAATGTGCAGAACAATTACAAGGAAGGGACTTAATTCTTTAATTCGTATGCTAGAGCGTGTAATTGGGACTTTCTGAACAATCATTGGGATATGGACATCAAATTAATACGTACCTTAGTAATCTTCATGACGCATTCATAATTGCCTTTCCAGAGGTAAAAATGAAATGCCGCGAGAAAGACCATTGTGTAAAGTGGTTCAGTAAAGAACTAGTAAATTTAAGAAACACTTTTAAACTTGTTAGTGAATTATTATAAATTGGATAATTTCGATTTCCGACTAGTATAATGTGGAAAATTATAAATTCTCACCGCGAAACAAGAAAAAATGTAAAATGCGAGGTAAAATGCAACATATCTCCAAATGAATTTAATACTTATTTTGTAAATATAGCAAGTAATTTTGTAAATAGTACGTCTCCAACGTCGCCAACGGCTCCCCCGAAGAACCCATCAGGTCCACTGCAATGTTTAGCTTCGGTACAGCGTCACATGTTGACATTAAGAGACACAATATGTACCTACTTTGAAAAGAAGTAATACAAAAGATATATGTATATGGAATAAGTGTTGATATTTTAAAAAGTAATCTTAGTGTTTGCACTTCTCCTTTAGTTAAGTTAATAAACTGTTGTTCTACTAGTGGAATCTTTCCACATATGTTGCAAATTGCCGCTGTAGTTCCAATCCATAAAAACGGTGATGTAAATAATGTCACAAATTATCGCCCTATCTCCATTTTACCAACTTTCTCTAAAATTTTTGAAAAACTAATGACTAAACGAGTTACGAAGTACTTTGAAGATAATAACTTACTTCACCCAAACCAATTTGGATTTAGAAAAGCGAGCAGTACAACAAATACTGTATTGTATTTAAGTCAATAAAACTATGCAGTGTTTTGAAAAAGGGAGGCTTTTTGTAAATGTTATATGTTTTTATCTAAACCTAAAAGTTGAAAATTGTGGTGTATTGTCTTTGGCATAACTCCGGTAGCACTAAGAATAATGGGAACTATAACAGTAGATTTCATTCTCCATTGCGCCTTAAGCTCGATAGCTATATCGGTGTATTTGCGGTGTTTTTCTGCACGTGTTTTAAAAGTCTAAAATCTATTGCTAGAATGTTATTGCTAATTCCATGCGAATCTTAAATAAACAGGTTCCGTTAATTGAAATTTCTTTACCATTACCGTATTTTTTCATTTGCCGGATACCCGACCGAATATTTTGATTCGAGGGTTCGGATTTCCCGGATATATGGCCGGTAGTGCCGTGACAGCCCTACCCTCGGCCCTACCAAGGAATCCCCTGCCCGTACCCAAGCCTAATTAACCATTTGTATAACAATATTTCTTCTTTTTTCTCTTTCAAGTGTTTTAGAATTTGAATAGAATCATTACAACTTCTAAAACCTACAGATTCTTCAGAATATCCACAATTATTTCTAGAATCTTCTTATAATCATGAACAAAATGAATCAAAACATGATACAATTACAACAAATTCGAGCAACACCGAGAGCAACACTAATAACTGTGTAGATCATTCCATCGATTCTTGCTCATTCAGCTACTCAACTGGGCATTGGGCATACTGAAAAAAGTGAATCGATCCTAGCCTATGATACACTGTTCCAAGACTCTAAAAGACACCTGTGAAGATCACCCTAAACTGTTTAGTGTTTACAGGTGGTTGTAAAGAATTTAGCCTTCTACCCATCATAACCCACACGTGTTAAATCCAGCAAAGGGGAAGGCCTTGGATTATATTATTATTATTATTAGTGTTACTTTAATTTCAATAATGTTCAAATTTTCGTCGTTTCTTATTTCGAAATAAATGTAACTATCAAATTTCATCAAAATTGATCAAAGTACACAGCAGATAGGTACTTATGGCGAGCAGTATATTATTTTAATCCACATTAAGAGCTGGTTGGCAAACATGTCGATGTCGAAAGTGATACAGACAATAGTTTTACCATCGGTCCCTTCATTTTCATTTATTTATGTATTTGCAGGCCACACCTGTTACTTTACCGGCCCCATATCTCTGACATTGCTAATGTCTACAATGACTCCTGTCATAATGACAGTGTCATCACTGACAAATTGACATTAATCAAAAGTTCTATATAAAAATTGAAATTTTATATCAAAATACGATTTTGGGTAAAATTTAATGCAAAACTCGCCAGTCAAATGGCATTACTTAACTCGGAAATTAAAGTACTCGCCCCATTGGGGCCTCGTACTTCGATATTCCCAGATGCGACGCCACACGTCAATCGCAATTTTCTTCATAGCACACGCGTGGCGGATTTGATGCACGTTACGGCGTATATCAATTTCCAAAAATTGCTCATCTCATTTGAGATTTTCATACAGTTTCCGCTTCGTTTTGTTTCATTTCAAACTTCTCTAAGTTTGTAGTTTTTTTCATTATGCAGCGAGCGTAAAACTTTTGCTACATTTATCAGTTTCAAAAAGTTCTGTTCAGATTATTTTGAAAACATCGCTATCGTTCATGTTTTGTGGTCATAGCTATCTCTCATAGACATATGAGAATAAATGTCTGTGCTATCTCTACCACAAAAAACGATATCTCGGAAAAAGTAACAGTAGTAAAAGTACTTATTTGGGTTAATAAATTGTCAAAAAGAGATTTCATGCAAATTGTCAGAATCAATAAGGTATTCGTCATTTTCGTCAAAATGGTTCAACATTTTGATATGTGAAGTAATCCAAAAATGGTTTAGTCAATGCTAGGTACAGTAATAGTAACGAAGATCTTTTTTACTATGCGATTGTCAGATTGTGGTCTTGCCAATTTCCCGCCAAAATTATTCACATTTACATAACTAACCACACTTACCCAATTTGGCCACTGCCAGTATGGTCTTTCCAGCAAAGGGAGTCTATTATTTGGCTGGTTGTGGTTTGGGTATCTTCCAAAACCGCTCGGTCTCATTTTTTTAATCAAAAATTCGCGAGAATACCAGCACAAAACGTCTGTAGTCACATCAAGATTATCAAAAATGCTACCGAGTTGAGAATTCTTGTTACATTTCTTCGACTTCGATTAATAACAAAAATCACGAACTAAATACTTTGATCCCCACCACTCGGCATCACAACCCCGACCTCCACTTCGTCGCGCGCAAACTGCACACTGCACTATTAAAAATTTATCATCAACCGGAAAGACTCATACCTATCCTCCATATAATTTTCGCTATATCAACACATTTACCTATAATAAAAGCCGTCTTTGTCCGACGAGTGAAAATGCTGACTTATTAATCTTTATGTCGACGGTTGGAGTCATCTTTCCTGCGTGCTTGAGGTGTAGACGCGATAGCGATAACAAAATTCTGGAGAGAACTGAACTAATCTAATTATGGCAATATTTATTTAATGCACGTGTGAATATAAGCAAAAGATGAGACTGACAATCAAGGTGTTTGTGCAATTTGATACTATGCTATCAATCGCCATTTTGTGGTGTAAAAATGACGTCTAAATAAAATGCTAGCTACTTTTTCTATTCGTTATCAAGGAATGCAGTATTTATGCAGATCAGCCGGAACCGGAAATGGAAAATTTCTTATCCTTTTAACATCTTAAGTGGTGGGGATATTTTCAATACGAATCTGCAATACAACTTTTACAGGCTACATTCAAAATCACATTCAAAATCCGGAGATTTTGAAAATTATCAGTTTGGTTCTAAAATAAAAACCTCCAATATTGTTATAATATATTAATGGCCGTATGCACCGAAAAAATTTAAGTTGAGCTTAGCTTAAGCCTAGCTTAAAATCATTGGCAACCATTGTCCCGATAATCGTTACCATGGAATTAATCTATACTTAAACTTTTCGGTGCATACGGCCATAAGTCGGGATGGGACGTTTTGGCGCGGCTGTTTTGGCGCGGCCGTTTTGGCGTGGCCGTCTGGGCGCAAGCCGTTTTGGCGCGGGTTGTTTTGGCGTGAGCCGTTTTGGCGCGGGTCGTTTTGGCGTGAGCCGTTCTGGCGCATTAAAATATCAAATTTGAACTAAAACAAATTTTGATGGTGTAGTAGAACGGCCGGGGTCGAGCAATACGTGATCGGAATCTTTACAGGTCACAAATTTCTTTCAAATATTTTGGACACGACGAATGTCTGACAAACGCAGAAATATAATATTTAGTTAGTTCAGTGAATTCGCTAATGAAGGCCAATCCGCATTTTGTGTGTCTTTGTTTGACACAATAAGGCACGGGTAGAACCACTTAGTGTATTGTTTACCTAATCCCACTATTCTAATAACATCGGCTATCCTTATATAGGGTGACCATAATTTTTCAACAAGAAAAAAGTACATTTATAATTTATAAGGGAATGCACTGCTAAAGCTAATACTCTAGGAAATTTTTCTGGTCACAATTTTACGAATCTAATCAAACAGTAAGAAAACAAAGTTTTTTTTTATCAAACATAGGTACATAAATTATGTGTCTTTATATGTATATATAAATTTTAAAAGTTAATTTTCTTCCGACGTTCCTGCCTGAACATTTTAATCATCATTTTGGTACCAGTCGTACTTTTTGGAACCATGAATTTACTTCAGAAGTTGCCATTTCATCGATAGGTTGCTAAACAATGGATCAAAATACCTACAACTAAGCAATACGCCAAAGCATCAAAGACATGCAAGAAGTCATAATTATATTTCGTTTGGACAAAAACTATGACTTAATTTTGTGTAATTAAGAAAAAGAGTACATTTATGTGTACTTGATAAATCGTAAAGGACAATAGGACAGCGTTTCAAAAGAAAGTACTGTCCTACTAAAAAAAGTACATATGGTCACCATACTTATAAACCATTGAAAAGGAGTCATTATAATATAATTAAATTTTATTAAATATCTAATTATTTATGCAAAGAGGGAAACAATACCAGATATTCCTTTTGAATTGGTATGTTGCATATCCTTTCATTGACGGTACTTAAATTTGGAAAGTCCTTGGAAGTACAACACTTGAGCCATTAAGGGAGGGATTAAAGTCTCATTTATTTCATCTCATTCTTAATTCGTGCCTTAAACCTATCAGTATCTTCATTGAATAAAAAATTGAGAAGAAGCCTTACGCCTGTACTGTGATTTGTCCCTAAAAAATATTAAAGGTTATGGGGTATTCTAGTTACTACATTTTATGTACTTTCTATTCATTTAATATTTGAATAAAAAGCACACGTATCAAATTATCCTACGCCAAATCGGCCCGCGCCAAATCTGCCCTCGCCAAATCGTCTCGCGCCAAACTGACCTGCGCCTAAATGGCCACGCCAAAACGGCCGCGCCAAAATGTTGAAACAGAAAACCTATGACCCAGTTATCATTGTTAAGCCCAAGGACGCGAACCAACCCTCCAAGCAAACCTTCACCACCCTCAAAGAAAATATCGATCCAATTACCCGAGAAGTTACCGGAATGAAAACTCTACGTAGAGGAACCATTGTTGTTGAATGTAAAAATAAAGAAGCTGCAGCCAAACTTAAGGAGGAAGCCGAAACGAAACTGGGATCCGACTACATTCTTTCCTTACCAAAACAGAAGATGCCGAAGATTAAAATCGTAGGCCTCAATGACAAGATCGGGAGTACCCAAATGAAGGAAATGATTCTCGCGCAGAATCAATTCCTCGACGAAGCCGCGTACATAAACGTCGTACACATAACGGAAGATAAAAGAAATCCTAACAGGTATTTGGCTTACGCTGAGGTTGACGGTAATAGTTACCGGAAAATTCTAAGTGAACAAAAGCTTAACATAGGATGGGACCGTTGCAGAATTTATGATGCTGTGACAACTAGAAGATGCTACAAATGCAATGGGTTCGGACATAAGGCAACTGACTGTAGCAAAACTACTACCTGCCCCAAATGTGCGGGAGCCCATGACCTAGCGAGCTGTAAAGCTTCGGACGCGGAAATCAAATGCAGTAACTGTGCCAACGCCGTTGAGAAACTAAAAATGAAACTGGATGTACAGCACCCGGCCTGGAGTGTTGATTGCCCAGTCTACAAAAAACGACTCGATCAAGAAAGAAGCAGAATTGATTTTTTAGGCCATCCCCAACACTAATCAAGCAAGGAAATAGGTACGGATCAACGCTCTCAATCTATTATCAGAACGTAAGTGGAATGCGAACGAAAGCGCAATCTTTCAAAAATAAATTGGCAATTACAAATTACGACATTATTCTACTGACTGAGACCTGGTTAACGGAAAATTTTCATGACGCTGAGTATTTAAACAATCAATATGCGGTCTTTCGCAATGACCGTAATTACGAAGAAATGAAGTGCACCATGGGAGGCGGAGTTTTAATCGCAGTCAAGACCGATTTGAATGCTGAAAAATTGGAATTTCAAAGTGATCTAAATGAAATATGGGTCAAACTTAAAATTAATAATACTTCATACATTATTGGTGTTGTCTACTTTCAACCGAAATCTGGTATTGATAAGTACGTGAGTTTTACCAAAAGTTTAGAAACAATTGAAAACATGTTGCATTCATCGGAAGTGTTAATAGCAGGCGATTTTAACCTACCACAAATTGTTGACGCCACGTATAATTTCGAAAACGCGAGTGCTAAATGCAAAGTAATTAAAAATATAGCTTCGATGTACAACTTAAAACTCATTAATACGGTTAAACTTAAAAACTGCAATAATAGAACCCTTGACCTAATTTTAACTAACTTAAACGCGGAAATTAAATCTGCTGTCGACTCACTGGATAAAATTAATCCACTTCATCCTGCACTAGAAATAGTCTACAAAGTCCATAGACCAGCTAAGCGAATTACCAACTTCAATTTCAAAAAAGCAGATTTTCTTAAAATGTACGTCCTTTTTCGCGATATCAATTGGAAGGAGTCTCTTATCCTGAAGAATTTCAAATCGGTAGATAATGCAGTAACTAGCTTTAATCAAACGGTAATGAACATTTTCGATTAATGTGTCCCCAAAGTCACAATTAGGAGTGCCAATAAGTATCCTAGCTGGTTTAATATAGACATTATTAAGAAAATCAAACAGAAAAATAAGTTTCGGTTACAGGGCCCATCGGAAGACTTCATTGAAGCCAGAAAAGAACTCAAAAGAATGATCCACATTGCTCATAAGAGGTACATTAATCAAATTGAAATGGATCTGCGGAAGAATTCCAATAAATTCTGGAACTACATCAAGTCGTTGAGGAAGAATAGTCAACTACCTGGAGTTTTTGAGTACAAAGACACCTCGTTAACGGACGCCAGAAGCATTGCGGACGCCTTTGCATCCTTCTTCGAGTCAGTCTACACTATGGAGAGGAACGATGACCCGGAAGATGACGTGGAATCGGACCTGGTGCTATCCAAATTGCACTTGACTCAGATAGATGAATCCGAGATACTGGAAGCAATTGAAAAATTGAAACCGAGGTCGGCTATAGGCGAAGATGGAATCCCACCCTACATCGTGAAAGGATGTGCATCTTTACTGGTAACCCCCTTACAACATCTATTTAATTTAGCTTTGCAAACATGTACATTCCCTGAAGCTTGGAAATGCACCAGAATAACACCAATTCACAAAAGTGGAAGCCGAAAATTAGTTGAGAATTATCGCCCAATTGCAATTATACCAGCAATAGCGAAAATTTTCGAAAGAGTGATCTATACTAGACTTTATTCCCATCTCAGCAGTATAATTGCAGATCAGCAGCATGGTTTCACGCGGAACAGATCAACGATTACAAATTTAATGCAGTTTACGCATTTCTCAGCAGGAGCCTTGGATGAGAGAGCCCAGGTTGACTGTGTTTATACAGATTTTGCGAAGGCATTTGATACAGTATCCCATCAAGTCTTGCTCCGTAAACTTGTTTTAAATTGCGTAAGTAATCCGACCGTCAAATTCTTAAAATCATATTTATCTCTCCGTAAAACAAGAGTGAAATTCAATGGTGTGAATTCAGCCGAATTTTATCCCTCATCAGGCGTTCCCCAGGGAACACTTCTTGGTCCTTTTCTGTTTCTCTTATACATAAATGATTTACCGCGAGTGATAAAAAACTCGAAAGCACTACTATTTGCGGACGACCTAAAACTTTTTAATAAAGTCCAATCCCCAAGTGACTGTTTAAATATTCAAGAGGACATTAACTCAGTAATTAAGTGGTGTATCAAAAATAAACTAAAACTAAATATCAATAAGTGTAAAGTCCTTACTTTTACTAGATCGAAAAATCCCTTACTTTTTGACTATAAGATGAATGGAAAGGTCTTACTACGAGTCACCTCCGTTAAGGACCTGGGCGTGTTTTTCAATACCAACCTTAACTTTAACTTACACATTGAATACCTAACAAATGAGTGTTACAAACTTCTTGGTTTCGTTATCAGGCATACACTCAATTTCACGAATATACAGACAATGCTAACCTTATATAATGCGTTTATTAGATCCAAGCTTGAGTATGCTGCATGTATCTGGTCTCCTCAAACTCTCAAATACTCAGACATGATCGAAAAAGTGCAGAAAAAGTTCATCCGAGTAATGTTTTTTAGGTCAACCCAAAATTATCCACATTTGATCTCTTACGGTACCCAGCTTAATTACTTAAATAGTACTTTCGGCTTAGATATAACGAGGTTAGAAACCCGACGGTACATTGCCTCCACAATTTTTGTCTTCAAAATTTTACACAACTTGTTATACTCTTCCGAATTACTTCAAGAAATTAAGCTTAAGGTACCATTTGTTAAGCTAAGGCAAAATAATACTATTTTTGTAGTTAACAACACAACTTCCCCACTTATTAAGATCTTGATCGCTTTAAATAAGTTATCCTCAGTTAATGATATCGACTTTTTTCACGATCCCCTAAATTCAATAATAAATAAAATTAGATCCTAGTCCTAATATTTGTTCAGAGCCCCAGTGCCATGTAATTGGAATTTTTATTCTGTATGGTTTCTGGTTAAATAAATAAATAAATAAATAAATATACCGGGCCATAAGTATACTGGTATACGGGATCTTCCTAAATATGTGTAAATACGCAAGGGACTAATTCTGTGGCTTATTTTATGACTAAAAGTTCATATAAACTGATAAACATAGGTACGCAAACGCTTCGTTACCGATCTACAGGGTGTTACCTTTAGTGCTACAGTACACGTACACTTTACAATTTAAACCCTTTTTCAATGTCGACTGTCAAAACTAATAAAAGCACGATATTACCCAAATAAAACCACGGCCTACTGGACCGTTTTAAAAATTATTTTTTCATTTAGCTAACTACCGAAAATGGATTTTTATTTTTTCTCGATAACGGTCACAGATAGGTACGAAAAAATTACAGGAGATCAAAACGATTCTAAACAGAAAATCAAATTCCTCACAATCAACTGTTCAGAACTCTTAACTCTCCCCAAGATAATAAAAATTATGTAAAAACCCTTTTTATGGGACGATACCAGCCAAAACTTTATTATAGGAACTTTCAGAACTCTATCTGGACTCTAATCAGACAACTAAAATTATCACCCCCTAAAAAATTTAACTTCGAAAAATTCTAATGCCATGACAATTGTAGTCATTTTCGCGGATTTGTTTCTTGGGCATAATAATCTCAGAAAAGGGACTTTTTAACTGGTTGGCAAATAACCATTAATGTCATCTCATTATTATAGGAGGATTTGAAAATGAATACCTACCTATTAATAAGTGGAGTACATTCAAGTTCGGGGGCCACCGAGTTTCAAAGTTTGACCCTCACTGGTTACGCCAACTTAGTAAATAGTAAATACTTGTGAAAGGTAAAAGTTATTTCACTTCAATTAAAATTCTTCCAAATATTTTGTGAAGAAGTGCTTTGTTTAAGCAATGAATAAAAGTTTTTAGCTTTAGTAAAGTCGCAATAAAAGTTATATTAACAACAACAGCCTAAAAAAACGAAAAACCATATGGTTAGAATTATACGTTTCTATTACACAGTATCGGTAAAGCCTTTCGCTCGTTGGTCGCTTCAGTCGAAACGGATCATTAACTCACCCAAAGATTTATTTATGCATGACATTTTTATGGACCTCTTATATGTGACCCAACCGAATGTAGAGCTATTAAACTAAAAAATGACCTTGTTCTAACGAATTTGATTTAAATCTTACGTTGACAACTTATTTTTAAAACTGAGATTTTGCCACGCTTCACAACGAGAAAATAATATCTATATTTTTATAGAGTATAAAAATTGATAACACGAGCTGTAGCCGAGTTCCGCAAATCGTCGAGTGAAAAGTGTTATTTGTATGACACAAACACAAATTTTGCAAATAATGATGTTGCAATTTTTTCCACATGGCAGCATGAGAACAATGGAAGACCAAGTCTTGATCTTGATTTATAATACGTTTCGGGGAGCCACATGCTGCACGTATTGAATAACTGCAAACCTTCTAAAGTATCAACCAAACGTGTCGGTGTCGGTTCAATTTCAAAAGAAGAGCATGTTTCCAATAATTTTACTTAAATTTGATATTTTTATGAGTCCTTTAGCAGAATATCTACCGTTATGAGAAGGATAAACCGCACAGTGGACCCCAGGCTATGATAATTGGTGTGCCCCACGCCTGCTACCACCTGGGGTTTATTTTTTATTATTAGCATTTATGATATTTCGTTATTATATTACAAATAGAGAACAGAGAATGCATTTCGACGATTTTATAATGAAATTGGTGCATACATAATACCTAATTTGTATGAATATAGAATACAAAAACCGAGACAAAAACTAATCCCGTTTTGTTCATTTACGAGCTCATCCAAGACTCAGACCTAAGTTACAACCCACCTAAGGACATAACAATTGCTCTTGTTTCCATTTAAACATTATTAACTGTCATTGATCAAACCGCGAAATTGACAATAATCGAGAAAAATAACTGCCTCTTCACTTCAAATTTTATCACATAAATAAATTTTCTTGTAAATCAACATATTCGCGTACTTCGCAGTGGAGACAATAAGTAATTACCCGTCACCTTATCGAATTTGAACAATAAAATCGTTATGTTTGCAGATACTTAAAACAATTTCCTTGTATTAATGGCCGAAATGCTATTGTTTGACCCATTCATAATACAGTCCAGATATGTACGTAGAATATAGTAAATGACACATAGACCGTAATTTAATGCCCTTTCAGTTGCGATACATTGAACTTAATCGATTAGTAAGAGCGTCCTTACATGAAGAAATAGTATCGTAAGTAATGGACATGGACATGAAATTTTCAAATCATCTTCATTTAAAAGCTCTAGGGCTAATTCTTATTACAGTTATTACTTATTATTACACGCAACGCGAAACAAGAGCACATGAGTAGGTACTGGTTTCGGGTTGTGGGTGCCCACGACGCGTTTTGGTTAAATTTTTAGCGCATTTTTACAAATTCGAGCGTAGTTTACTAACGTGAAGGTTTTTCCGTTTTTTCCTATCTTCTGCTACAGTTTTGGTCCGATTCTTTTCAAATTGGTGTCGTCGAAAAGATGTTGTAAAGGGGCACAACTCCTGCGTGGTGGAATTTTGTTTTTTTGTCCTAGGGGCGAAATTAACGACCTTTTGCAAGGCGCGCGCGTCTTTGAGAGGTAGTCAACTGCGGGCGCCATTTACCTTCCGTTGCGAATTTTGTCACGTGGTTTAACGTTTCGTAAATCCCGAATCGCTGTCTCTCTTTCTCGTGTCGCCAATAGAAGCTCGAGCAATGGAGAAGTGCCCCAAAAATTAAGTACTATCTTGTGGAAGGTTTTTAGCGAAATCCACCAGAATGTGGGTGTAATATAAGTATGCACCGAAAAAGGAAATGTGGTAGCCTCCGACAAGATCTACCTAACTGATGGTGGGAGTCAAATCTTCAAACGCGAATTGCGGGTGAACGGGACGTGGAAAGTGGGTACTTTGTTGGTAGTCCGCGACACGATCTTAGATACTGATGGTGGAGTCAAATCTTCAAACGCGAATTGCGGGTGCACACGCAAAGTGGGAAGCGGGTACCGACAAAGTGAATGTAGTAGCCTTCGACAAGATCTTTTATTGATGGTTGAGTCAAAAGTGGCTAATAGAATACTGATCTGCCACACAAAAAAATGCGCTGAAGTCCCTTCGATCTCACACGAGGACTTTGATCATTTTTTTTCTAATTCTTCGGAAACTAGACTTATCGCATTGTGGGTAAACTGCACTGCTCACAACGCGTAATGGGTATAAATTTCGGACACTGTCCGATTTCAGCTATTGAGAATAACATACCTATACATATTAACAGAAACAGTGTAAATGTTTATCGTCCTATTTATTCAGAAAATACAATAACTAAAAATAGCAAATGAAAAGAGTAGGTAAAATCCTTATTTCTTAACTCGATCACCGAAGGGAAAAATTCTGAGACCCATCGATTTTATATTTTAAACTTATGTATATCATACTGCGTAAAAATTTCATCTCTCAATTTAATACACTTAGAGTGAGGGGGGCAATCCCTAAACTTTTAACTAGAAAGACGCGGCTTGTGATACATCATTTGAACCAAGTAATCGAGGGAACCGTTCAGAGAGATAGGAAAAGAGGTAGAAGAAGAAAGAATATGAAGGAGTAACGAGAAGATCAGAGAATAGAAAGTCGTGGAGAAGACCCGTCAGAGATCTGCATTAGCGAAAACTAATGATGATGATGAGGTGTATTGATTTCGATTTTCAATTTAAAGTACCTAAGGTTTTTGACTTCTTATTTTAGAACTTAGATCTTCTAAATGTAAAGTAAACAATAGAGAAACCTAGAGAGAAACGAAACCGTTTTATGAAAACTTGCCCGAGATTCTCAACAAGTAAAAAGGTTTTCGCCCTAAGGCGAGTACCTTCAGCGCATTTTCCATAAATTGATCAATACTTCCCCAAAGGCCATACCTATGTGCGCTATTGTTTTTCATTACTAGAGGCATATATGGTTAAAATTTTAAAGAAATATCTTCATAAATAAGGAAGTTGACACTTACTGCGCAGTTGATATTGCGCGTCCTGCGCATGCGCTTATTAATCTGATATTTACAATATGCAATACGTTTGCTTTTTTGCATCTTTGGTTAAAATTCCAAAGAAATATCTCCATAAATAAAAAAGTTGGCATTGCGGTGCGCCTGCGCAGTTCAATCGTCAAGATTTTCCTTGACTCAGGTGCCAGAACGATACGCTACCGAATGCAAAAAGAACGAACTAAATATCTTGAAAACTGTAGGAGTAGTTAAGGCCTCGGACAGACGGACGGACAGAGAAAGTGGCTGCAATAGCGCACCCAACTTCGTTGGAAAATGCGCTAAAAAAGTATACAAAGTCTCACCTACAATTACATACATAATATTATTATGCCATTATCAAGCAAACATAACTCGCTTTTTATTTTAGTAGTGAGTTAGTGAAGAAACTCTGCTTTTCTTAGTAAAAAGTTAAAAGATACACCATTCAACTATCGCCGAGAATATATATAATAAAAAATAGTGAGCCTTGACACTTCACTTTACTGACTGGTTTATACTGTTGTCACTAGGCATAGGCAGTTTAGTTTCAGTTAAATTACACAACGCCGGAAGGAACATAGTGTCGATAGAGAAAAAAATGTACCGGAAGCAACATCCCGTTGACAGTAAAAAATGTGCGGGACGCTACATCGTAATGGATGGATGGATTGCGGATTCCCGCAGTCTTTTACTAGAAATATCAAATTTGCTTACTACCACCAACTACCACGGGTGGTCCTCGGGGTGGTCAATAAAGGATTGACGTCGAGTCGCCTTTGGAAGTTCAAGTTAAACATGATTTCCCAAGAAAACAAAAATTCCAAAGGTGACTCGAAAGCAACTCTTTTTTGATCGCATAGTATTATTAAGAGGAAAATATGCTCTCGTCACATGTTTGTATAATGACTTTTTAACTTGATAGTTTAATAGGTTTTAAGCTCGGTTTTAAGCGCGCAAAAATTTAAGCAAATTTTAATTTGGTTCGAGAGGGTGTATTATCCCGAATCATAATTTCTTCGTAAAGAACGCATGGCTTAATCACTAACGCTCGTTTAATGTGCACTAAACAGACAATTGACAAAAACAAGTTGTAAATCAGCATATGCATATGATGAAAGCGCATTTTTGGTAATTGCACAGATCGGTATTTTATTAGCAAAATTTCAAATTATAGATCTCATGAGTAGTCTAACTCAAAATAGACTAGAGCCTGCACATCTACACTATAGCAGAAAGCTTTTAGTGAAAATTTGCTAGCTATTGTAATTGCTGAGATCTCAGTCGGACAGCCAGCCAGCCAGTCACAGTCAGCCATAACGAATATAATAGCATATTTTCTTTTAAAAAAATGGGCTAAAAATGTGTGAAGTTGTAAAATTTCGAGTTATGTCAAAGTTACGTTAAAATTTGGAGTCGAGTCAAAATTTTGAGGCTACTACAGGCAGAAAAATGAGTTGTCACACGAAACTTTACTATGTTTTTAAAATGCCGAATAAGACCCTTTCAGACCTCAAACAAAAACGTTAATTACTTGCCGAATTATTCTGGGAATTTTCAGTACCTACATTCAAATCGGCGATGTATGGCACTATGACTAACGCCAAAAACAAATAATTCATCCGGGGTGAGGAGACGGGGAGCAAACAAATGTACACATTAGGCACTCGCAATAAAATCTATAATGTTTTATATTAATGACCCTGTCACAATTTAAAAACGAACTAAAAGCTCTTTGGTCGCGCCCCATCATGCTATTCAGACATTAGCTCATACGGCAACTACTGGCTCGCCCAATCCTCAAAGGGTATTTGTTTGTAATAAAAATTAACATGTGCGACAGTCCACGGAAAGGAGACAGGATAAACCCAAGCGTCACAAACCCCTTGCGCGGGAAATCAATTTCTGTGCCGTTTCGCATCCATCAATAAATAGGTAATATCACAAAGGAAAGGCTTGCAAAATTAGCGAACTTACCAGAGAGCTAAAATTTCAGCAACGCGACCGGTGGCGGCGTTTTCACTTCGACTCGTAAGACGTTAACCGCGTGACATTTGTATTTGTAATTCAAAATTTAGAATTAAAAAGGGTTGCCATAGTTCCACGAAGTGTTCTAAGTGCATCAAACTAACGCACGCGCTAATACTATATGAACGGGCATTCAAAGTATGCATCAGAAGGTACAATATTAATTTATTGGCGTACAATTTTAGGTTTAATTGCTTTAAAGCGAACAAAAATCTAGTATTTATGGTGCGCGTAATTGCAGTCGGATTATTAATAATTGAAAAAAGAGTACTTATTATACCTATACCCTCGTGAATGCAATGCATAGTTGTAAATTTCTTTTTTCTATAACGAATTAACAATTAAACAAGTTCTTTTAAAACCTGTAATTTTGAGACTTTACTGCAACTTCTCTTTTAGTATGTCCATTTTGGAGGACATTATTATCCTCAATGACCAAGCTAAATGTTTAAAATGAATGTACGAAAATTTGCCTCCGAAAAATTCGCCTCGAATATTCACAAGAGAAGTTCGCTCACGGGAAGAATCGCCCCGGATTGTATACCCCAAATAATAGTCGCCCGTGTAAAACTCGTCCACAGGGAAACTACGCTCCCTGCAGATTCGTCTCCAGCTCTATTGCACTATATCCGCTCGGTAGGAATTTATGTATGTACGTAATTATTTATGAGTTTATAACGGTGTATGGGTTTTCGGTTCAAAACTTTCGTGCTCCGCGTCCCATTTTTAATAACAATTCACTTCTACTTCAAACTTTTAAAATGACAATTTAACATTTGTGCAATTGGCGCCGACTTCTCTCGTCAAAATATTTACCTTGGTTTCGTTTACTTGTGACATAAAAATCATGCCTTGCCTTTAGGCACTCTTAACAAAGTTTAAGAGCATTAATGCCCTTTTGCACCGATAAATTTAAGCCGAGCTTAGCTTAAGCGTAGCTTAAAATTGATAGCAACCATTGCGAAAATAATCGTTGTCATGGATTTTAAGCTACGCTTAATAAGCTAAGCTCCGCTTAAATTTATCGGTGGAAACGGCCATTTTAAAAGTGTAAGAACAGTTTTAAATATCTTTAAGAGCATTATGGAAATTTTAAAGTCTTTTAGCATCCTCCAAAGTATTTTAGAGCCTTTAATAAAATTCAGAAAACAGTTCTCAGGTTCTCCAAGATCATATGAAAACTTTTTAGAACCGTTAAAAGACACGAGTCTTATAAAATCTTTAATAGCATTTTCAAGATTTTAAGAGTCTTTAAAAGTTTTTAATAGTCTCCAAGAGCCCTGTAGATGTGTTCGTCTTTAAATACCTTTAAGAGGGTTCGTTCGAGTATACAATAGCCTCCGAATTTTATAGTGGCCTTTAAGGCCTCTAATAGACCTTAAAGTCCATAAAAATGTTGAAGAGTTGTTGAATCATCTTTAAAACCAATTAAGTTTTAAGTGTCTCTACACAAATTTACGCCTTCAAAGGATTTACGAGCGTTTAAGGACCGCAAACAGTTTCAAATAACATTCAAAATCCTCGAAGAGTTTATAAAAGCCCTCTAAAGTCTTGTAAAGTTGAATTTAAGAATGTTTGAGAGTCTTTAAGAATCTTTAAGAACTTCCAAAATCATTGAAGAACTTGTAAAAAATGGGTGAAATTAATTTAAAATATTATTATTTTTTAAGAGCGTTTAACAGTACCCAAAGATTTTTACAAACCTTGATGACTCGTAAGGCACTATTAAAAACCTGTAAGGTCATTTGAGAGCTCTTGAAAAATCTCAAGAGTAAAGTGGGTATTAGGATAATTTATCAATTAGACAATCGTTGTTCCGTTTGTAAAAAGTAAATTTCAATGGAAATGTGCGAGAAATTTAAAGAAAATATGGGGACATAAATTCTGTGGGGGTAGGTAACCACTTTGGAAATGTGATATGTACAGTAGAGAAATATCAGGGAAATGAACCAGAAGTGTAGAGAAAATGTGGAAATGACATAAAAATGAGGAATGTGGTCAGATACAAAAAAACTATTAGGAAATTTCATGAAAATGCAGAAATTTTTGGGAAATCTGATGTCAATGTGAGAACAATAGTACCGTGTGTAACAGGTAGTCGCTTTAGAACTAAAAAGTGAATTATCGAAGTTATATTTTGGTAAGCATAGGAACATTAGAACACAGGGAACATGAACAGAGATATATATGGCGATAACGAACCATATCGTATTGAGAAACGTACTGCGGCAGCGCAGTTGCCACGATCTCTTGGGACCTAAACGTTCTGCTCCGTTGTGCGAAAAGTCGAGCACGTGACAGAAATGCGGGTTTCCTATTACTAGTTTAAAAGGGTACGCGGGTCGCGATTGATTCGTTCAGAAAATAGGGTCCGTTTCGGTATTTCTACCGGGCTAGATTCAAATAGCGAAGGAGTGTGCACTATGAAGATGCGGTGCACCATAATAGAAATGTCACGAAAATAAAGCATAAGTGTAGAAAATGTCGAAAAAATGTAAGGAAATGTCGTGGAAATGAGCAACGTGGGGGGATGCTCAGAGCAGTGCAAGTCCTACCAAAAAAAGGAATTAATTCACAATTCAAAAAGGAATTCTTCATAAGCCTTCTTGTGACGTGTTTGTGGCGTCGTTGACGTGATTCTATAGACATAGCTTTCTTTAGTGCACTGTAACGTGTTACGTGATCTTGTCCAAGAAACAAGGAAAGTGCGGGAATCGCCAAGTAATACAATAATTTCAATATGTAAATAAAAATTTATGTCTAAACACTAATAATTACAATATCGAGACTATATATTATTTAAAAAATGCATGTTATAAATTACTGGTAGGTACACACCTACAGTATACCTGAAATCAAACATTTCAAAATGACCCCAAAAAGTGCAAATGTATGAATTATGTCGAACTTTGAGCAGTCTTACAACTTGAGACGAGAGAATGAGCGATTATTGAATTTTGAGACGTACTCTCAGG
>NW_022170819.1:793676-880748 GCF_008802855.1 Photinus pyralis | reverse complement strand
TGACCCAGTTATCATTGTTAAGCCCAAGGACGCGAACCAACCCTCCAAGCAAACCTTCACCACCCTCAAAGAAAATATCGATCCAATTACCCGAGAAGTTACCGGAATGAAAACTCTACGTAGAGGAACCATTGTTGTTGAATGTAAAAATAAAGAAGCTGCAGCCAAACTTAAGGAGGAAGCCGAAACGAAACTGGGATCCGACTACATTCTTTCCTTACCAAAACAGAAGATGCCGAAGATTAAAATCGTAGGCCTCAATGACAAGATCGGGAGTACCCAAATGAAGGAAATGATTCTCGCGCAGAATCAATTCCTCGACGAAGCCGCGTACATAAACGTCGTACACATAACGGAAGATAAAAGAAATCCTAACAGGTATTTGGCTTACGCTGAGGTTGACGGTAATAGTTACCGGAAAATTCTAAGTGAACAAAAGCTTAACATAGGATGGGACCGTTGCAGAATTTATGATGCTGTGACAACTAGAAGATGCTACAAATGCAATGGGTTCGGACATAAGGCAACTGACTGTAGCAAAACTACTACCTGCCCCAAATGTGCGGGAGACCATGACCTAGCGAGCTGTAAAGCTTCGGACGCGGAGATCAAATGCAGTAACTGTGCCAACGCCGTTGAGAAACTAAAAATGAAACTGGATGTACAGCACCCGGCCTGGAGTGTTGATTGCCCAGTCTACAAAAAACGACTCGATCAAGAAAGAAGCAGAATTGATTCCCATCCCCAACACTAATCAAGCAAGGAAATAGGTACGGATCAACGCTCTCAATCTATTATCAGAACGTAAGTGGAATGCGAACGAAAGCGCAATCTTTCAAAAATAAATTGGCAATTACAAATTACGACATTATTCTACTGACTGAGACCTGGTTAACGGAAAATTTTCATGACGCTGAGTATTTAAACAATCAATATGCGGTCTTTCGCAATGACCGTAATTACGAAGAAATGAAGTGCACCATGGGAGGCGGAGTTTTAATCGCAGTCAAGACCGATTTGAATGCTGAAAAATTGGAATTTCAAAGTGATCTAAATGAAATATGGGTCAAACTTAAAATTAATAATACTTCATACATTATTGGTGTTGTCTACTTTCAACCGAAATCTGGTATTGATAAGTACGTGAGTTTTACCAAAAGTTTAGAAACAATTGAAAACATGTTGCATTCATCGGAAGTGTTAATAGCAGGCGATTTTAACCTACCACAAATTGTTGACGCCACGTATAATTTCGAAAACGCGAGTGCTAAATGCAAAGTAATTAAAAATATAGCTTCGATGTACAACTTAAAACTCATTAATACGGTTAAACTTAAAAACTGCAATAATAGAACCCTTGACCTAATTTTAACTAACTTAAACGCGGAAATTAAATCTGCTGTCGACTCACTGGATAAAATTAATCCACTTCATCCTGCACTAGAAATAGTCTACAAAGTCCATAGACCAGCTAAGCAAATTACCAAATTAACCAACTTCAATTTCAAAAAAGCAGATTTTCTTAAAATGTACGTCCTTTTTCGCGATATCAATTGGAAGGAGTCTCTTATCCTGAAGAATTTCAAATCGGTAGATAATGCAGTAACTAGCTTTAATCAAACGGTAATGAACATTTTCGATTAATGTGTCCCCAAAGTCACAATTAGGAGTGCCAATAAGTATCCTAGCTGGTTTAATATAGACATTATTAAGAAAATCAAACAGAAAAATAAGTTTCGGTTACAGGGCCCATCGGAAGACTTCATTGAAGCCAGAAAAGAACTCAAAAGAATGATCCACATTGCTCATAAGAGGTACATTAATCAAATTGAAATGGATCTGCGGAAGAATTCCAATAAATTCTGGAACTACATCAAGTCGTTGAGGAAGAATAGTCAACTACCTGGAGTTTTTGAGTACAAAGACACCTCGTTAACGAACGCCAGAAGCATTGCGGACGCCTTTGCATCCTTCTTCGAGTCAGTCTACACTATGGAGAGGAACGATGACCCGGAAGATGACGTGGAATCGGACCTGGTGCTATCCAAATTGCACTTGACTCAGATAGATGAATCCGAGATACTGGAAGCAATTGAAAAATTGAAACCGAGGTCGGCTATAGGCGAAGATGGAATCCCACCCTACATCGTGAAAGGATGTGCATCTTTACTGGTAACCCCCTTACAACATCTATTTAATTTAGCTTTGCAAACATGTACATTCCCTGAAGCTTGGAAATGCACCAGAATAACACCAATTCACAAAAGTGGAAGCCGAAAATTAGTTAAGAATTATCGCCCAATTGCAATTATACCAGCAATAGCGAAAATTTTCGAAAGAGTGATCTATACTAGACTTTATTCCCATCTCAGCAGTATAATTGCAGATCAGCAGCATGGTTTCACGCGGAACAGATCAACGATTACAAATTTAATGCAGTTTACGCATTTCTCAGCAGGAGCCTTGGATGAGAGAGCCCAGGTTGACTGTGTTTATACAGATTTTGCGAAGGCATTTGATACAGTATCCCGCATCAAGTCTTGCTCCGTAAACTTGTTTTAAATTGCGTAAGTAATCCGACCGTCAAATTCTTAAAATCATATTTATCTCTCCGTAAAACAAGAGTGAAATACAATGGTGTGAATTCAGCCGAATTTTATCCCTCATCAGGCGTTCCCCAGGGAACACTTCTTGGTCCTTTTCTGTTTCTCTTATACATAAATGATTTACCGCGAGTGATAAAAAACTCGAAAGCACTACTATTTGCGGACGACCTAAAACTTTTTAATAAAGTCCAATCCCCAAGTGTCTGTTTAAATATTCAAGAGGACATTAACTCAGTAATTAAGTGGTGTATCAAAAATAAACTAAAACTAAATATCAATAAGTGTAAAGTCCTTACTTTTACTAGATCGAAAAATCCCTTACTTTTTGACTATAAGATGAATGGAAAGGTCTTACTACGAGTCACCTCCGTTAAGGACCTGGGCGTGTTTTTCAATACCAACCTTAACTTTAACTTACACATTGAATACCTAACAAATAAGTGTTACAAACTTCTTGGTTTCGTTATCAGGCATACACTCAATTTCACGAATATACAGACAATGCTAACCTTATATAATGCGTTTATTAGATCCAAGCTTGAGTATGCTGCATGTATCTGGTCTCCTCAAACTCTCAAATACTCAGACATGATCGAAAAAGTGCAGAAAAAGTTCATCCGAGTAATGTTTTTTAGGTCAACCCAAAATTATCCACATTTGATCTCTTACGGTACCCAGCTTAATTACTTAAATAGTACTTTCGGCTTAGATATAACGAGGTTAGAAACCCGACGGTACATTGCCTCCACAATTTTTGTCTTCAAAATTTTACACAACTTGTTATACTCTTCCGAATTACTTCAAGAAATTAAGCTTAAGGTACCATTTGTTAAGCTAAGGCAAAATAATACTATTTTTGTAGTTAACAACACAACTTCCCCACTTATTAAGATCTTGATCGCTTTAAATAAGTTATCCTCAGTTAATGATATCGACTTTTTTCACGATCCCCTAAATTCAATAATAAATAAAATTAGATCCTAGTCCTAATATTTGTTCAGAGCCCCAGTGCCATGTAATTGGAATTTTTATTCTGTATGGTTTCTGGTTAAATAAATAAATAAATAAATAAATATACCGGGCCATAAGTATACTGGTATACGGGATCTTCCTAAATATGTGTAAATACGCAAGGGACTAATTCTGTGGCTTATTTTATGACTAAAAGTTCATATAAACTGATAAACATAGGTACGCAAACGCTTCGTTACCGATCTACAGGGTGTTACCTTTAGTGCTACAGTACACGTACACTTTACAATTTAAACCCTTTTTCAATGTCGACTGTCAAAACTAATAAAAGCACGATATTACCCAAATAAAACCACGGCCTACTGGACCGTTTTAAAAATTATTTTTTCATTTAGCTAACTACCGAAAATGGATTTTTATTTTTTCTCGATAACGGTCACAGATAGGTACGAAAAAATTACAGGAGATCAAAACGATTCTAAACAGAAAATCAAATTCCTCACAATCAACTGTTCAGAACTCTTAACTCTCCCCAAGATAATAAAAATTATGTAAAAACCCTTTTTATGGGACGATACCAGCCAAAACTTTATTATAGGAACTTTCAGAACTCTATCTGGACTCTAATCAGACAACTAAAATTATCACCCCCTAAAAAATTTAACTTCGAAAAATTCTAATGCCATGACAATTGTAGTCATTTTCGCGGATTTGTTTCTTGGGCATAATAATCTCAGAAAAGGGACTTTTTAACTGGTTGGCAAATAACCATTAATGTCATCTCATTATTATAGGAGGATTTGAAAATGAATACCTACCTATTAATAAGTGGAGTACATTCAAGTTCGGGGGCCACCGAGTTTCAAAGTTTGACCCTCACTGGTTACGCCAACTTAGTAAATAGTAAATACTTGTGAAAGGTAAAAGTTATTTCACTTCAATTAAAATTCTTCCAAATATTTTGTGAAGAAGTGCTTTGTTTAAGCAATGAATAAAAGTTTTTAGCTTTAGTAAAGTCGCAATAAAAGTTATATTAACAACAACAGCCTAAAAAAACGAAAAACCATATGGTTAGAATTATACGTTTCTATTACACAGTATCGGTAAAGCCTTTCGCTCGTTGGTCGCTTCAGTCGAAACGGATCATTAACTCACCCAAAGATTTATTTATGCATGACATTTTTATGGACCTCTTATATGTGACCCAACCGAATGTAGAGCTATTAAACTAAAAAATGACCTTGTTCTAACGAATTTGATTTAAATCTTACGTTGACAACTTATTTTTAAAACTGAGATTTTGCCACGCTTCACAACGAGAAAATAATATCTATATTTTTATAGAGTATAAAAATTGATAACACGAGCTGTAGCCGAGTTCCGCAAATCGTCGAGTGAAAAGTGTTATTTGTATGACACAAACACAAATTTTGCAAATAATGATGTTGCAATTTTTTCCACATGGCAGCATGAGAACAATGGAAGACCAAGTCTTGATCTTGATTTATAATACGTTTCGGGGAGCCACATGCTGCACGTATTGAATAACTGCAAACCTTCTAAAGTATCAACCAAACGTGTCGGTGTCGGTTCAATTTCAAAAGAAGAGCATGTTTCCAATAATTTTACTTAAATTTGATATTTTTATGAGTCCTTTAGCAGAATATCTACCGTTATGAGAAGGATAAACCGCACAGTGGACCCCAGGCTATGATAATTGGTGTGCCCCACGCCTGCTACCACCTGGGGTTTATTTTTTATTATTAGCATTTATGATATTTCGTTATTATATTACAAATAGAGAACAGAGAATGCATTTCGACGATTTTATAATGAAATTGGTGCATACATAATACCTAATTTGTATGAATATAGAATACAAAAACCGAGACAAAAACTAATCCCGTTTTGTTCATTTACGAGCTCATCCAAGACTCAGACCTAAGTTACAACCCACCTAAGGACATAACAATTGCTCTTGTTTCCATTTAAACATTATTAACTGTCATTGATCAAACCGCGAAATTGACAATAATCGAGAAAAATAACTGCCTCTTCACTTCAAATTTTATCACATAAATAAATTTTCTTGTAAATCAACATATTCGCGTACTTCGCAGTGGAGACAATAAGTAATTACCCGTCACCTTATCGAATTTGAACAATAAAATCGTTATGTTTGCAGATACTTAAAACAATTTCCTTGTATTAATGGCCGAAATGCTATTGTTTGACCCATTCATAATACAGTCCAGATATGTACGTAGAATATAGTAAATGACACATAGACCGTAATTTAATGCCCTTTCAGTTGCGATACATTGAACTTAATCGATTAGTAAGAGCGTCCTTACATGAAGAAATAGTATCGTAAGTAATGGACATGGACATGAAATTTTCAAATCATCTTCATTTAAAAGCTCTAGGGCTAATTCTTATTACAGTTATTACTTATTATTACACGCAACGCGAAACAAGAGCACATGAGTAGGTACTGGTTTCGGGTTGTGGGTGCCCACGACGCGTTTTGGTTAAATTTTTAGCGCATTTTTACAAATTCGAGCGTAGTTTACTAACGTGAAGGTTTTTCCGTTTTTTCCTATCTTCTGCTACAGTTTTGGTCCGATTCTTTTCAAATTGGTGTCGTCGAAAAGATGTTGTAAAGGGGCACAACTCCTGCGTGGTGGAATTTTGTTTTTTTGTCCTAGGGGCGAAATTAACGACCTTTTGCAAGGCGCGCGCGTCTTTGAGAGGTAGTCAACTGCGGGCGCCATTTACCTTCCGTTGCGAATTTTGTCACGTGGTTTAACGTTTCGTAAATCCCGAATCGCTGTCTCTCTTTCTCGTGTCGCCAATAGAAGCTCGAGCAATGGAGAAGTGCCCCAAAAATTAAGTACTATCTTGTGGAAGGTTTTTAGCGAAATCCACCAGAATGTGGGTGTAATATAAGTATGCACCGAAAAAGGAAATGTGGTAGCCTCCGACAAGATCTACCTAACTGATGGTGGGAGTCAAATCTTCAAACGCGAATTGCGGGTGAACGGGACGTGGAAAGTGGGTACTTTGTTGGTAGTCCGCGACACGATCTTAGATACTGATGGTGGAGTCAAATCTTCAAACGCGAATTGCGGGTGCACACGCAAAGTGGGAAGCGGGTACCGACAAAGTGAATGTAGTAGCCTTCGACAAGATCTTTTATTGATGGTTGAGTCAAAAGTGGCTAATAGAATACTGATCTGCCACACAAAAAAATGCGCTGAAGTCCCTTCGATCTCACACGAGGACTTTGATCATTTTTTTTCTAATTCTTCGGAAACTAGACTTATCGCATTGTGGGTAAACTGCACTGCTCACAACGCGTAATGGGTATAAATTTCGGACACTGTCCGATTTCAGCTATTGAGAATAACATACCTATACATATTAACAGAAACAGTGTAAATGTTTATCGTCCTATTTATTCAGAAAATACAATAACTAAAAATAGCAAATGAAAAGAGTAGGTAAAATCCTTATTTCTTAACTCGATCACCGAAGGGAAAAATTCTGAGACCCATCGATTTTATATTTTAAACTTATGTATATCATACTGCGTAAAAATTTCATCTCTCAATTTAATACACTTAGAGTGAGGGGGGCAATCCCTAAACTTTTAACTAGAAAGACGCGGCTTGTGATACATCATTTGAACCAAGTAATCGAGGGAACCGTTCAGAGAGATAGGAAAAGAGGTAGAAGAAGAAAGAATATGAAGGAGTAACGAGAAGATCAGAGAATAGAAAGTCGTGGAGAAGACCCGTCAGAGATCTGCATTAGCGAAAACTAATGATGATGATGAGGTGTATTGATTTCGATTTTCAATTTAAAGTACCTAAGGTTTTTGACTTCTTATTTTAGAACTTAGATCTTCTAAATGTAAAGTAAACAATAGAGAAACCTAGAGAGAAACGAAACCGTTTTATGAAAACTTGCCCGAGATTCTCAACAAGTAAAAAGGTTTTCGCCCTAAGGCGAGTACCTTCAGCGCATTTTCCATAAATTGATCAATACTTCCCCAAAGGCCATACCTATGTGCGCTATTGTTTTTCATTACTAGAGGCATATATGGTTAAAATTTTAAAGAAATATCTTCATAAATAAGGAAGTTGACACTTACTGCGCAGTTGATATTGCGCGTCCTGCGCATGCGCTTATTAATCTGATATTTACAATATGCAATACGTTTGCTTTTTTGCATCTTTGGTTAAAATTCCAAAGAAATATCTCCATAAATAAAAAAGTTGGCATTGCGGTGCGCCTGCGCAGTTCAATCGTCAAGATTTTCCTTGACTCAGGTGCCAGAACGATACGCTACCGAATGCAAAAAGAACGAACTAAATATCTTGAAAACTGTAGGAGTAGTTAAGGCCTCGGACAGACGGACGGACAGAGAAAGTGGCTGCAATAGCGCACCCAACTTCGTTGGAAAATGCGCTAAAAAAGTATACAAAGTCTCACCTACAATTACATACATAATATTATTATGCCATTATCAAGCAAACATAACTCGCTTTTTATTTTAGTAGTGAGTTAGTGAAGAAACTCTGCTTTTCTTAGTAAAAAGTTAAAAGATACACCATTCAACTATCGCCGAGAATATATATAATAAAAAATAGTGAGCCTTGACACTTCACTTTACTGACTGGTTTATACTGTTGTCACTAGGCATAGGCAGTTTAGTTTCAGTTAAATTACACAACGCCGGAAGGAACATAGTGTCGATAGAGAAAAAAATGTACCGGAAGCAACATCCCGTTGACAGTAAAAAATGTGCGGGACGCTACATCGTAATGGATGGATGGATTGCGGATTCCCGCAGTCTTTTACTAGAAATATCAAATTTGCTTACTACCACCAACTACCACGGGTGGTCCTCGGGGTGGTCAATAAAGGATTGACGTCGAGTCGCCTTTGGAAGTTCAAGTTAAACATGATTTCCCAAGAAAACAAAAATTCCAAAGGTGACTCGAAAGCAACTCTTTTTTGATCGCATAGTATTATTAAGAGGAAAATATGCTCTCGTCACATGTTTGTATAATGACTTTTTAACTTGATAGTTTAATAGGTTTTAAGCTCGGTTTTAAGCGCGCAAAAATTTAAGCAAATTTTAATTTGGTTCGAGAGGGTGTATTATCCCGAATCATAATTTCTTCGTAAAGAACGCATGGCTTAATCACTAACGCTCGTTTAATGTGCACTAAACAGACAATTGACAAAAACAAGTTGTAAATCAGCATATGCATATGATGAAAGCGCATTTTTGGTAATTGCACAGATCGGTATTTTATTAGCAAAATTTCAAATTATAGATCTCATGAGTAGTCTAACTCAAAATAGACTAGAGCCTGCACATCTACACTATAGCAGAAAGCTTTTAGTGAAAATTTGCTAGCTATTGTAATTGCTGAGATCTCAGTCGGACAGCCAGCCAGCCAGTCACAGTCAGCCATAACGAATATAATAGCATATTTTCTTTTAAAAAAATGGGCTAAAAATGTGTGAAGTTGTAAAATTTCGAGTTATGTCAAAGTTACGTTAAAATTTGGAGTCGAGTCAAAATTTTGAGGCTACTACAGGCAGAAAAATGAGTTGTCACACGAAACTTTACTATGTTTTTAAAATGCCGAATAAGACCCTTTCAGACCTCAAACAAAAACGTTAATTACTTGCCGAATTATTCTGGGAATTTTCAGTACCTACATTCAAATCGGCGATGTATGGCACTATGACTAACGCCAAAAACAAATAATTCATCCGGGGTGAGGAGACGGGGAGCAAACAAATGTACACATTAGGCACTCGCAATAAAATCTATAATGTTTTATATTAATGACCCTGTCACAATTTAAAAACGAACTAAAAGCTCTTTGGTCGCGCCCCATCATGCTATTCAGACATTAGCTCATACGGCAACTACTGGCTCGCCCAATCCTCAAAGGGTATTTGTTTGTAATAAAAATTAACATGTGCGACAGTCCACGGAAAGGAGACAGGATAAACCCAAGCGTCACAAACCCCTTGCGCGGGAAATCAATTTCTGTGCCGTTTCGCATCCATCAATAAATAGGTAATATCACAAAGGAAAGGCTTGCAAAATTAGCGAACTTACCAGAGAGCTAAAATTTCAGCAACGCGACCGGTGGCGGCGTTTTCACTTCGACTCGTAAGACGTTAACCGCGTGACATTTGTATTTGTAATTCAAAATTTAGAATTAAAAAGGGTTGCCATAGTTCCACGAAGTGTTCTAAGTGCATCAAACTAACGCACGCGCTAATACTATATGAACGGGCATTCAAAGTATGCATCAGAAGGTACAATATTAATTTATTGGCGTACAATTTTAGGTTTAATTGCTTTAAAGCGAACAAAAATCTAGTATTTATGGTGCGCGTAATTGCAGTCGGATTATTAATAATTGAAAAAAGAGTACTTATTATACCTATACCCTCGTGAATGCAATGCATAGTTGTAAATTTCTTTTTTCTATAACGAATTAACAATTAAACAAGTTCTTTTAAAACCTGTAATTTTGAGACTTTACTGCAACTTCTCTTTTAGTATGTCCATTTTGGAGGACATTATTATCCTCAATGACCAAGCTAAATGTTTAAAATGAATGTACGAAAATTTGCCTCCGAAAAATTCGCCTCGAATATTCACAAGAGAAGTTCGCTCACGGGAAGAATCGCCCCGGATTGTATACCCCAAATAATAGTCGCCCGTGTAAAACTCGTCCACAGGGAAACTACGCTCCCTGCAGATTCGTCTCCAGCTCTATTGCACTATATCCGCTCGGTAGGAATTTATGTATGTACGTAATTATTTATGAGTTTATAACGGTGTATGGGTTTTCGGTTCAAAACTTTCGTGCTCCGCGTCCCATTTTTAATAACAATTCACTTCTACTTCAAACTTTTAAAATGACAATTTAACATTTGTGCAATTGGCGCCGACTTCTCTCGTCAAAATATTTACCTTGGTTTCGTTTACTTGTGACATAAAAATCATGCCTTGCCTTTAGGCACTCTTAACAAAGTTTAAGAGCATTAATGCCCTTTTGCACCGATAAATTTAAGCCGAGCTTAGCTTAAGCGTAGCTTAAAATTGATAGCAACCATTGCGAAAATAATCGTTGTCATGGATTTTAAGCTACGCTTAATAAGCTAAGCTCCGCTTAAATTTATCGGTGGAAACGGCCATTTTAAAAGTGTAAGAACAGTTTTAAATATCTTTAAGAGCATTATGGAAATTTTAAAGTCTTTTAGCATCCTCCAAAGTATTTTAGAGCCTTTAATAAAATTCAGAAAACAGTTCTCAGGTTCTCCAAGATCATATGAAAACTTTTTAGAACCGTTAAAAGACACGAGTCTTATAAAATCTTTAATAGCATTTTCAAGATTTTAAGAGTCTTTAAAAGTTTTTAATAGTCTCCAAGAGCCCTGTAGATGTGTTCGTCTTTAAATACCTTTAAGAGGGTTCGTTCGAGTATACAATAGCCTCCGAATTTTATAGTGGCCTTTAAGGCCTCTAATAGACCTTAAAGTCCATAAAAATGTTGAAGAGTTGTTGAATCATCTTTAAAACCAATTAAGTTTTAAGTGTCTCTACACAAATTTACGCCTTCAAAGGATTTACGAGCGTTTAAGGACCGCAAACAGTTTCAAATAACATTCAAAATCCTCGAAGAGTTTATAAAAGCCCTCTAAAGTCTTGTAAAGTTGAATTTAAGAATGTTTGAGAGTCTTTAAGAATCTTTAAGAACTTCCAAAATCATTGAAGAACTTGTAAAAAATGGGTGAAATTAATTTAAAATATTATTATTTTTTAAGAGCGTTTAACAGTACCCAAAGATTTTTACAAACCTTGATGACTCGTAAGGCACTATTAAAAACCTGTAAGGTCATTTGAGAGCTCTTGAAAAATCTCAAGAGTAAAGTGGGTATTAGGATAATTTATCAATTAGACAATCGTTGTTCCGTTTGTAAAAAGTAAATTTCAATGGAAATGTGCGAGAAATTTAAAGAAAATATGGGGACATAAATTCTGTGGGGGTAGGTAACCACTTTGGAAATGTGATATGTACAGTAGAGAAATATCAGGGAAATGAACCAGAAGTGTAGAGAAAATGTGGAAATGACATAAAAATGAGGAATGTGGTCAGATACAAAAAAACTATTAGGAAATTTCATGAAAATGCAGAAATTTTTGGGAAATCTGATGTCAATGTGAGAACAATAGTACCGTGTGTAACAGGTAGTCGCTTTAGAACTAAAAAGTGAATTATCGAAGTTATATTTTGGTAAGCATAGGAACATTAGAACACAGGGAACATGAACAGAGATATATATGGCGATAACGAACCATATCGTATTGAGAAACGTACTGCGGCAGCGCAGTTGCCACGATCTCTTGGGACCTAAACGTTCTGCTCCGTTGTGCGAAAAGTCGAGCACGTGACAGAAATGCGGGTTTCCTATTACTAGTTTAAAAGGGTACGCGGGTCGCGATTGATTCGTTCAGAAAATAGGGTCCGTTTCGGTATTTCTACCGGGCTAGATTCAAATAGCGAAGGAGTGTGCACTATGAAGATGCGGTGCACCATAATAGAAATGTCACGAAAATAAAGCATAAGTGTAGAAAATGTCGAAAAAATGTAAGGAAATGTCGTGGAAATGAGCAACGTGGGGGGATGCTCAGAGCAGTGCAAGTCCTACCAAAAAAAGGAATTAATTCACAATTCAAAAAGGAATTCTTCATAAGCCTTCTTGTGACGTGTTTGTGGCGTCGTTGACGTGATTCTATAGACATAGCTTTCTTTAGTGCACTGTAACGTGTTACGTGATCTTGTCCAAGAAACAAGGAAAGTGCGGGAATCGCCAAGTAATACAATAATTTCAATATGTAAATAAAAATTTATGTCTAAACACTAATAATTACAATATCGAGACTATATATTATTTAAAAAATGCATGTTATAAATTACTGGTAGGTACACACCTACAGTATACCTGAAATCAAACATTTCAAAATGACCCCAAAAAGTGCAAATGTATGAATTATGTCGAACTTTGAGCAGTCTTACAACTTGAGACGAGAGAATGAGCGATTATTGAATTTTGAGACGTACTCTCAGGTACAAAATCAAATACAATAATAAATTAAACAAATATAGTAAACGAGCTACTGGGTATGGCTATACGTTACCATTGCGTATTAATATGACCATTGTATATATATAATAATAATATATTTATCTTTCCTGATAGCGTTGACTATTGTGGCCATCAATAGCTATGTTGGTAAGCACCTATGAATTACATACTATACCTAGATTGTGAGTGTGTGAATTTTTATTTTATTTTTTATTTTTATTTTTTTTAGAACCCTACATAACTTCACCAGACACAGACACTAATCGTTACTTGATTTTAATCCGTGCGATTAGTTAACCAGGCTAGACCTGAGTTCTCACAAGAAACACCGACCATAATAATAATAAGTGCCATTTGTTAGACTTATAAAATAAACATAAAGCAATATAAAACGGTAAAAAAATAGTATATTGAAAGACAAGTGTTACAATGCGATCTATTGTAATACGACTATCTTGTGGCACGAGTGGCAACGCGAAGCGTAGCCACGAGGGCGAAGTTCAGATGTTCAGCATGAACATGTGATACATCTGAAATGTATTACAATTACAAGTAGGCCTAGGTGTGGATTGCTGGAATCAAATTGTTCGTGCCCATCAGTTTCTCACTTACGAAATTAAGAATTTTACCAAAAATGTACAATAAATTCTATAGTTTTGAAAACTGCACAAGAATCAGTGCAAAACACCACAGTAAAACTTTAATAATTAATAAAACCTAATTTTTAGAATAAAACTCATTTGGGCAGCATAGTTGTCAGCATTGAACCTAATTTCTAATAATATAGGTACAATGGTACTGTGGTAAGTAGCTATTCTTGATATTAAAACGTATTTCATTGATAAGCGAAATAGTAAAGATGCTTTCGATTTAGAGTAAAACTTTCATCCCATCCCATAATAGGTGTAGGTAGGCACCGCACCATAATCAAAGAGTCGACGCATTGTTCTTCCATGACCTAAGACATTCCTTTGCTTATTTACCTACATAGATCAAACAAAAGTTCACATTTATTATGGTTTTATACTAACTACAAAAACTTATTTTATCAATGGGTGCAATGGGTAAGTAGGTATATCTACATCAAAAATGATAAGATTACAGTGATTATTTGATATGTTATTTAGTTTCAATAGCGCAATTCGCGTGTGTATAGTAAGATAAGAATGTCATATCTACTTCGCTGAATAACGAGTTGCTCTATGCGTGTGGATAACATGAATCACAATTAAGTATCAACAAATAAATCACACATTTCAATAAGCAATGTTTATTTTTTAAAAAGGCCCACTTTAGGATAAACGCATGATTTTATGATATCATGCACTCAGGCAGGAAAGTAAACAAATATTCTACTAATGATACCACAATAAGTAATGGTAAGTGTGTGCAATTTGATATGATCAAATTAGCATTAGAATCGGTCCTAAATTTTACTCTTGCGGAACACCGCGCCGAGCGATATTAATTTTTTACAGCTTGAATCGTTTCATAGCTTATGTAAATTAGTTCACCTACTCTCAAAATCTAATAAACATCTAAAAAAAAGTATATATGATCAAGTACTATGTTAGACACCAGTCGCTCTAAAATTAAACGTGAGATGAAAATTAAATTAATTTAATTAACACATTTAATAGGATGTGGTCAGTTGTCGGCCATTTTCTTATTGATAAGGATGAAATGGGTACTGTACCAACTGTATGCACCCAATCAACGATTGCGGTCGAGCTTATCGCGATAAAAATAGTAAGTGCAGTAATTATTTTTTGAACAATGGATACCTATATAATACCCAAAGATTAAGATTAGTACCTACTTCGTTTTTAACGCATTTTCCAACTAAGTTGAATGCAATATTGCGGCCCTTTTTTCTCTGTCCGAGGCCTTAACTACTCCTACAGTTTTCAGTATATTTAGTTCGTTCTTTTTGAATTCGATAGCTTATAGCTTTCTAGTATAGGCATATCGCATATTACTCAGCTCGCATTCGGAAACCAGATTTTTAATGCGGCTGATACACAATAGCACTGGTCCTTGAACTCGTACAAATCGATTGGCGAAAGTTTGACATCGCCCTCTCTTGTCGTTCTCGAGCTAGACGAGGGACAGGCGGATAGACAGACAGGTCGACAAACAGATAGACAAACGGACAAAACCATCACATAAGGAAGTGTTTTCTTTCGAAAAATTCCCCTAAATATGAGACGTGCGTATGCGTAGATTGCGCAATGCCAACTTTCTTGTTATTATGGAGGCATATTTTTGAAATTTTAACCATAGATGCCTCAAGTAAAAAAACATAGGGCACATCGGTAGGTATGTCCTTTTGGGAAGTACTGATCAATGCATGGAAAATTCGCTAAAGCTTAGGGTGAAAACCTTTTTACTTGCTTTTCACATACGCAAACCTGATCCTCGACCAAAGTTGTATCAAAACCGCTTGGATGAAGAAAGAACCGAACAAAGTAATCGCTTATTAAAATGTCTTGATCGAAATGAAACTGAGAATTCTACTTTAAATAAAGGTAAGTTCAGTGTCGCTCCGCTCCTCCTCTAAACAATTGTCTTCAAACGGTAAAAATCCCTTACCGTTCTCCATACTTAATATACTATAAGGACCGTGCTTTTGAGAGTCTTTAAGAGTGTTTGAATTTCGGCCCTTGAAGTGGATGTAAGACCCTTACGGAGCTTCTATGAAACATACACCTACAGGTGTCGAAGAGTCCCCAAGATCCGCCAACTTTAATACCGTCTAATGGTTTTTAAAATCCTTTAGGATCCTTCAAAGTCATGTCATTCGGTTTTCAACTGCTTTTATGAGCCCTTAACCAGTTATAATAGTCTTCCAGGATCTTAAAGGGCCTTTTCGGGCGTTTAAGCCCAATAGGAGTTTTGAAAAATTTGGATCTGTCGGTTCTTTACGGTCTCGCTTGATTCTGTAATCTTTGAACCCTTTAAGAACTTTCTCAAAGCTTTTAAAAACATTAGCTTTGCGCCGACTATTTTAAGCTGAGCTTAGCTTAAGCGTGTCTTAAAATCCATGACAAGGACAACCATTGTCACAATACTCGTTGCCATGGATTTTAAGCTACGCTTCGCTTCGCTTAAATTTGTCAGTGCAAACCCTAGACCAAGGTGCAAACCTTAGACCAAGGTGCAAACGGCCATTAAGTCTATCAAATAAATCAGCTCCCAGATATTTCAAAAAAAGTGGTTGTATCCAACAAGTTTACAAAAAGATACAGGGTGATTCCTATAGTACCTGCCACCGTTTGGGAGCGTGTAGGTGGTGCGTAGGGGAGTATTTTGATATAGGACACTTGGGGTCGGAAATCTAAAATAAGGGTGTCAGAGCCAAATTTACCTTCTGGAATTTCGCGCCTGTAGGTAGGCAACCCAACCGGCCGGCGGTGCACACGGATTGGCAAATGGTAACGCACGAGCTGCACGACGAGCGTACGCTGAGCGGTATCCAAACCGTCAGTTACCCTGCAGACAGGTCTTTCAAGAAGTTCACTTCCGACTCTGCGAGACAGGGCAATTGCAGGTAAGCTGACGGAGGCTTAACTTCACACACAGATTCGTGATGCACATCGATACTTGGGTCATTTAAGCACCCATTTCGAAAAGTTTGTTTGTTTACACCGACCTCCTCCTATTTCGCAGCCTGGGGGACAACCTACTGGGGCCTTACATCCTCCCTCCGCGTCTAAATGCCCATAATTACCTGATTTTCCTGCGCGAGGTGCTACCAGAACTTTTAATGGATGTTCCAGTTAACTTGTACTGGGACCACTGGTTCCAACACGATGGGTGCCCTGCTCACTACGGGCGGCAGGTGAGGGAACACTTGGACCAAACCTATCCGGACAGATGGATCGGCCGTGGAGGTGCGGTGGAGTGGCCTGCCCGCTCGCCCGACATCACCCAATTAGATTTTTACTTGTGGGGTGTGATGGAAGCGCACGTCTACGAGACTCCCGTCGAATCCGAAGAGGACTTAATTGCGCGCGTCGTCATGGCCGGAGAGGCTGTTCGCCAAGACATAGGAGTCTTCACGCGAATTCGAGGGGAGTGGTTGGCTAGATGTAGGAAGTGCATTGAGAACAACGGTGGCCACGTTGAACACTTGTAAACGTTATTGCTTTTGACTGTCGTTTTCCCTCCTTCCCTCCCATGTCGCTTCCTCGCGCTAACCCGCTCTGCATCGCTCCGCGCGAAACGTCGGTCGGTTGGGTTGCCTACATACAGGCGTGAAATTCCAGAAGATAAATTTGGTTCTGGCGCCCTTATTTTGGATTTCCGACCCCAAGTGTCCTATATGAAAAGACTTCCCCTAGGCACCCCCTATACGCTCCCAAACGGTGGCAGGTACTATAGGAATCACCCTGTATATGGAACTTGCTCTACTCTACTTCTCTAGAAGTAACCCATTTTACATCACCCTAATAAATAAAAAAACACCGTGAAATCTCAAACCCTCAAAAAGATGGACGAAATCCATGTAGGTTTTTCAGAATACCGTGTTTTTAGAATACCCACAATTGTAAATCTTTAAAATCTTATGAATACAAATATAAAATCGTTTGCGTTCGGATATTTTAACAATCATCATAGAATATCCTTTTAAAATCTCTTTAGTCTGCTGATCACTACAATTCTACAAGTATATTCTTAGAATCTTTCTCGAATCTAGAATCTTCTCGC
The DNA here is from genome assembly GCF_008802855.1 of Photinus pyralis. Classification (NCBI taxonomy): domain Eukaryota; kingdom Metazoa; phylum Arthropoda; class Insecta; order Coleoptera; family Lampyridae; genus Photinus; species Photinus pyralis. The sequence goes on along the minus strand of NW_022170819.1, from coordinate 863,268 downwards.
AGTCTGTGCATCGTCTTAAATCATCGGTAGGATATTCTTATGATCTTCAGAACCGCTACATCCTTCGGACAATCGGACTTATTATAGTAGTATCGTTTGAAAGTATTCGCAGCCAGTCAAGGTTAATTATGGGAAATATCGTCTGGCAATTACAATGCATTTGGTGTTGAAAAGTAATAAACGAGTTCGCACTTATTGTCCAAGCAGCTGAGCTGGCTGAGCAACTTTTGATGGAAATTTTAAGGGGAAGTCGTAACGAAAGAGAAATCTATCAGAATATCTGTACTTTTCGTTTTTTAGTGTAATTTTTTGGTGATACCGATACGTCTACGTTACAGGCTCAAAATTGACCTGCTAGTACTTCATTATGCTTTTGTATGCTTTTTGTATGACCTTCAAAAGGCTGTTGTCGTTCTTGCAGTCATGCAATAACCTTGACAAGATGTGGTTTTATCTCGTCCACACAACTACCCACTGGCCACTACCCTCGACATTAATAGCACATGAACCTCCAATTTCATGTACTGCAATTACGCGAACGACCACGGATCAATATTAATACACTATTCCCTCAAATCAACCACTTCTATGGCCGAGTTGGCCGGGGATCGTGGGAAAAGGACGTTTCCTGTGCTGCTAAAAATAATCCCGATAAAAAAGCACAGCATTTCTTCCCAATGAAAATTATAACATGCAATGATAGCAAAAAATTATTTACCTCCCCGAGTGCTAAACGGTATTTTTTCTTTTTTCGCATATTTTTATAAGTGCGACGCCGTTGATTTGCGTTCCTGACGGTTCCCAACATAACGAGTTCGTAATTTAAACAAATACGTGAGTAAAATTGAAATAAATTCCAAATACCTGTCACAGGAATTTGTTAGTAAAATTGCCACTAACTTCTCTCTTTGCTTTAGTGAGAAAGACGGGAGAGAATAATTCGCGTACTCTCAATCCCTTTGAACTAATAGCACTAGGGAACAACTATACACAATTCTCATGACAAGTTGACAACTGTGCATTGTTAACACTCGTGTTGCGCTTAAATAGTAATGTATGGGTGGGGGAAATTATTGCCATTTTTGGTAGAAAATATAAAAATACAAGGGCAAGACGATTCAGAGCACCGATATGGTTTAGCCTTAAGAGTTCCGAAACGCTGTACCTATAATAATTATCTGGATTTAAAGCGAAACTTCGACTTAAAAATCGGGTGAAGATATTAACAGTGTTTGGTGCGACAAGTGGTTAGCTGATTTTAGTAATAAAACCATTGATAAAACAAATGTTAAACCATATCGGTGCTCTGCATCGCAGTACATAATGTATTATCAAATTGGGCATAAGGTGAAGTCATAGTATACTGCGAATCAGACCAGGGCTGCTCTGAATAATAGTACAGAATGCCAATACGCTTCCGGGAGTTTTCGGCTAGGAGGACTATGATTTTCGGATTCAGCGGATCTTTTTACTACACTTGATTTCGTTGAGTGAAATGACAACACCCAGTCCAATCTGCCCAAACCGTAATTTGACTGATCGCGTGGCATTTGACGTCACTTGCATTCGTCCAATAGTGATGCGTTTCGCAAATTTGAATTTCGTTTGCTTTTTTTGTACTTTTGAATTAACATTTTTTGCAATTAAAAGCAAACTAAATAAGAAAGTAATGGTTTAAGTATAATGCCAGGACAATAAATATTCGCGGGAGAAAGAATCAAGTAAATTTAAACCACATGCATATTCCCTATTGGGAAAATCAACACGCAAAAAAGATTGACATTGTAATGGTTCCAGCGCCGAATGGGGTAAACGGAATTAAGTGAAAATCCAAGATCTCCCCATAAAATGTAATGAAGTAAAGTTTACAAAAATTGTAGTACACGACATGTTTCCGAACGAACTCGTTCCATTTTCAAGTGTTAAATAAAGAGGATTTATCAATCAATACATCTCATTTGAGAACAAACGCCTTCTTGTAATTACACCTTCTGTAGCGTTTATGTCAAGGCAGCGACGAAGAAACGCCAAAGCAAACACGACAATGCGTGACGCCGTGCGGCTGATCCCACACGAATTCCCGCCGGAAAAGTTACACTTCAACGTTGCCATTTTCGATAGTGTATGGTTGGTTGCCTAAGTGGCAGTTAGCATCCGATTATCTTACTTTTGTCGGTGATCTTACATTGTATGGATATTGTATAAGAAACTTTTTGGTATCAATAACCATTGTATAGAAGAACGTAGTAGTGTGTAAAAAGGAACATCGCTACTTAATATTAAATACACTATTAACTGAACTGACTTTATTCCAATCGGAACGTCAATACCTATACTTACACACCGCAAAACCTACGCATTTTACGAAATATCTACATAATATAGTACCTATACGAAAGTAACTTTCTCGAGAAATGTTAACTGCCCGAAATAGGATTTGTAACAGTAGGTACTTTATATAGGTACCTACACATATCAGACGAAACTAGTATTACTAGTCTGGGCCCTCCTAATATAAATAAGCACTATACCTAGGTAATAAATCGCAGTTAAGACAGTAGAATGTAAGTAATTTCCATAAAAAACGTCTTTGAATCTTATCAGGCTCTCAGCTCAGGCATAACTATTACGGTGATTTTGTTTTAAGACTGACCATAGGATTTTAGATGTTAATTTTTTAACCCCCTGTTATACCTTTTTTTCTGTGAAAATTACAAACCCTTAGCGCTGTTATTTTATTGAATATTGACGCTTTCTGGTTATTTTGTTATGAAAATAACTTTCTTCCTTGTGAAAGTTTGTTGAATCGTTACAAACGTCAGATCAAAATTACAAATGACAGATGATGTTGTGTTCGGGGTTCCACTGCTCCTATACCCGGTGCAGTTGCCTCCGAGGTTCGAATAATGCACTGCGGTGGTTCAACAGGAAATGTTATCGCACAAATTAACAGAATTGACAACGACGTATATTTTATGTAATTCAAATTCAAAATTAATTATCTCGTTACTAACTCTACCGTAACTTAGTAACTGCTACAAAATACAACAGATGAAATTTCATCCTACTAAAAATTTCCTTACTTGTAGATATTAAATTGGAATTACATACTTCAATAGTTTATCGGTCTCCACAAGTTTACCTACTACAAAACTGGATTGAATATTTTCCTGAAGACAAAAGGTAACAGGAGGGGTTGAAAAATTAGCATGTACCTACCGATCCTATGGCCAGTCTTAAAAAAAACTCATTGTATACTAATACCTATACAGATCAATTTTACTATATTTTACGATAATTGCTAATACAATGCAAGATGAAGGTCGTTTGCTTGTATAAAACTTGGGATTTTATAAATTTGCTCATGTTTTTTTTTAACATCGTTCAAAATATTAGCTCTAGGACAAAACCGGCCAATCCTAATTATTGATAAATATTTTAAATTTTTGAACATGTGTTCTGATTGTGCGCATTTATATAAGCGGGAGGATCATACACAGAAATTAATTTTTAGTTCTGTGGAATCGTAGCCGCCATAGCGACGGCGCCAGAGGGGGGCCTGGGTGGGCACGTGCCCAATCTGTTAAGCAGAGTGCCCAACTGCCCCTGCCTCAAATTTGGACTTTTTTTAAAATTTGTTTTAGAGAATAATCGAATAAGTAAATGTTTAGTTACGGTATGCCAATTTTTTTTATTTGCTGAAGAATCTACAATGTTGGTGCCCACCTTAAGAAGATTGGGACCAATTGGCGCCCACCTATTTCAGAAACACTGCCGCCGTCGCTGAGCCGCCAATAGTTACTTTCGGCAAAGAGTCTTTCGGATATGGTGTGGAGACATACCCCTACGAATAGGCAACTCACCTTACAGCGAATAAGTAAATTCAAAATTTCCATGAATTTATGGCAAAGCCACAAGATGTAGGAAACTAAACATTGTCGCTAACTGCGATACAATCATTGCCATTAGTTCACTAAGCTGGTTTCGATGGTTATCAACGCGCAATAAAGTAAACCTTTGTTCTATTACCTACCTATTTCTTAGAGCCTTTTTCACACTATAGGGCACAACGGCAACGGCATCATGGTGGCTACATTGCCTAGAATTGATTCAGTTGGAGCCTAGCAAACTGAGCCTTTGTGGCCCGACTAGCAGCGCTTCCAAGAATGCGGTGGGTGGGGTATGCGATTTTTGGTAACATCACAAAACATTTTAATGTGTCTTGTTTAAACATGTTTTGATGTATTTGTTCACCAAGAAATGGAGGCGACCACCATTTTGTTAACGACGTGTTTAGTGCACACAACACAATTGTAAGCTCTTTGTTAAATTTTATTTTGCTAATCGTTAACCTTTTCCCAGTGGTCCCACTGAGGAAGGACAGCAAAATGCGACCGAAAATTTGGATTACCAATTAATAAAAATACTAAACAAAGTCTGACTTATGAGCCTACTCACCCTACAAACCTTCACTTCCACAGGAATAAAGTTGCTTTTCATTGATATCCAGATTTCTTTGGTAACTTGTCTTACAATCTTCCCAATAGTGGTTTGTCCAAGACGATCGTGTAGAACACTTTCCAAATAACTGAAAACAAAACCAACACCTGGATTAAGATTACCTACATAAAATTAATGTACCTATAAGTACAATATACATACACGCATAATATGTATAACACAATACTATGATATACGTACGTTAGGGGTGCGCTCAATTGATCGCGTATAAGGATCGAGTAAATGAGATTTGATTAAAAAAAAAGTCACATAAATATATAGTAGAAAGTTCATGAAAAACCGACTTAAGAATTGTTTTTTAATGCGTAATCAAATGTTTCCGAATTTTTTAAATATATTTGTAAGAGTTATTATCGCAACGCTTTCATGTGGTGTAAAACATATTTTCTCAAAAAAACAACTTCGAATTGGTACCGCAAGAATTGTACCGCAGTGCCTTAAGTGATATGACCTGAGGCGGAAGACGGTCGTTTTTAGCATAGGTACTCGGATACGCCAAAGTGGAACTCCATCGGTTAAAATTTTGACCACTCTCGTCCAGTGGATTTCGAGCTAGCTACACTACTACCTATTACTCGGAAACTCACCATAAGTCAAAAATTCCATCGCTTGATCTCAGAATTTGGGATCTCAGCATAGAGGTAACACAAGGACTTGAAGAGTTATTGTTATTTAAAGGTTTCAAACACGTAAAAAGTGAACATAGATAGTGGTATAAATAGCCAATAGGTACGTAATAACTTCCAAGTATACCTACAGATAAGTACCAAACCGTACCAAATTAAAGCATAAAAAATAATTGTAGGTGCTTATCGAGTTGTATACATGCCCAGCGTTCCGAACTTCATCGCAAAAACGATATTGTAAGGAATTCTGGGCTGGACCATGTAGATCGTTGGCGTTTATCCACTGATAGGATGTTCGTCACATGCCCTGCCCTCCCACCTCTAATTACAAAAACAATATCCTAAGGAATTCTGGGTTGGACCGTGCAGAAATCTTATTTTTTATTCAATGAAAGAATGACATGAACAACATTGAAGGAACCTAGCAACGGTCAGAAACATGCCAAGATTTTACTAAAGAATGAATAGATACAGGTCTCCTACTGGAACCTGTTGATTGAAAAGTCACCTCCAGAATGTGGACCTCGAAGTAGATAGACTTATTAGCAAGGAGAAACTACCTCTACTCTGTATATACTGTCACTGATGTGAAGCGGGAATGCTACAAGATGCTGTTCCTGGAGAATTCTAGATTTTTTCAAAGATATTACATCCTACAGAAGTAAAATGAGATTAAAACTAAAGGGTACAATACTTCTCAAAGCCACGGTACAGGGATCTTTTATAGGAGACCCCACTTCTGAAATAAGAATACTAATAATGTGCCCACCAAAAACAGAATTTTATTTTTAACACAAAATCATCAAATTCAGAATTTAAACACAATTAGGTAGAACTTAATATTAGCAACTTTAGATCTACAATTAAACCACTTAATTTTTTTTCAATTTCGAAATGGCATGATCAGAAATGAAGCACATGCGCTGAAGGGAACCAATCTCGTCAGGTTTTGCCTGGCGTATGCTTAAACCGTGCATTACACTTGGACCAACCATACGTCCGACACATCTGCAAACTGAGCATTGCAAACATAATTGACTACAATTAGCTATTACCTCAAAATTTGACCAACGAAAAAATTTTCAATGTCAATATGGTCATTTACATAATGGACAACTTGTAATATCGGGCCCTTTTTGTCACGCAACAACATTACTTTTTGCAAACGCACTGTACCTTCCTGTATTGATACGATCGCGCCTGAAAAGTGAACACTCAGTGTTTGTACATATCGCAATACCATAGAAATACTTATAACTTCGTAGAAACAGAAGTAGTTTCTGTACAGCCTGTGCCATTTCACAATTTTTTCGGGAGTTCCGGTAAAGATACGTATATTTTCGTTGCCTTTTTTCTGTAGGTACGAATGCATTGTAAGATTGCTAAGGAATAAATTGATACTTACAAGAAGAGCTGTGGTGTCTACGTTGGTTTTTATAGCCGAGTTTGGTTTATTATCTGACTCTTGGTTGTTGCTAAGTGTGTTAGTAACAAAATTAGAGGGCCCCGGCTCCTGAATTACAGCATGGCTGGTACTTGGAAGATGTTGTCTATCGACTGAAGCATTCCCATAATTGAAGTTTATCGGTTGGAATGGACGCCTGTGTAGTGCATCGTTCAACTGCCTGTTGGAGCTTGATGTTGTGTTCATCAACTCGAAGGCTTGCACCTGAACAACGAATACGAAAAATGAGATTTAATATAAAAGCATTTTAATAAACCTGATTCATGTGTCCTCCGTTAGGATTGTATGAGATTGCGTTAATGCTTGGCATAGCAGGATTCGGGCTGTGGATTCCATTACTATTAGCGACTGCGTAGTTGTACGAAGACTTGTTGTTAATTGCGCGAGAATGAAACCTACGGATTATAAATCATTAATTTTGGGATCAAATAAAAATAGTAATACATTTTTTCTGAAAATATTCAAATTAATATGGTTAGGTTCTTCTCAAATAACAGTTGAATGCGCGTGCGCACGGATCGACAGATCAGGGCCGTACGTACTTGCATTTTGCAAACAATCATTGAAGTGCCCTTTCCCAGCCTCCTCGTAAATTATAATTTGCAGAAAGAATTTCATAGTAAGATAATTGTAGATTCGAGCGTGCAATTGATTGAAATCATCTATAAATATAACTATAAATGACCGTCAAATTATTTTGAAGGGACGTTATGATTTTATTAAATAGTTTCCCCCTTAAAAGTCACCTCCTTTCTTGAATAGTTATACCTATCTTATATATACCTAATTTTAAAAAATCTTCCAAGTGTTCTTTAGCAACTCGCAACTGGCAACTGGTTAAATATCTTCGATTTGCATAAAAATTTGGATTTAGGTTCTTCAAATATGAAGCTGTCGTTGGTTGGTTGTTATTTTTTAAGAGGTAAAACGATCGCTGTTTACAAATAAGTAATTACAAAATTGTGGATTCAAGCTATGTAACCGAAATCTTAGTAAAATACATTAAATAAACAATTAAGGTATGTATGTACCTACAATGTTTAATTTAATACACAAATGCAGATCGAAATCTCCAATTGTAAATCGGAATCTACAGTTGTAGATCGTAATCTACAATTGTAAATTGAATCTACAATTTGTTGGATGAAATTGCAACAATCAAAGCATAAAATTTGTTTTTTTGTGTGGCCCTTCTACGCCTTCGTATAATCTTTACATTTCCTTCATGTACCTATCTTTCTGATTTGAAATTGTAGCGGCACCCCCCGCCTCCATTTGGGGCAGAGTACCTACTTTAATTTCCGAATCAGGTAATGTCATCTTACTGACGAGTTTTGTATTAAATTTTACCAGAAATCGAATTTTAATATAAAATTTCAATTTTTATATAGAACTTTTGATTAATGTCAATCTGTCAGTGATGACAGGAGTCATTATAGACATCTTAGCAATGTCACAGATGTGGCCGGTAATGGGACAGTGTGTAGTAGGTTAAGACTACTAACTAAAATAAATAAATAAATTATGCAACAGCGATGTCTTTTACAATAAACCTCATGTGCCATCTCTAGACCTAATAATTTGATAGGTACGTACCTACCTATACACTTGGTGTTGCTGTTGGACATTTGTCCAGTATCTGACAAAATATACACAGTATAGTGTAAATATCGGGGTCGAATTTAAAATTGCTTTGCCCGAGATTTCTCCCGAGAATATTCGGTTTATTCAATCGAGGTTTCAATGCACCACCTTGCGTACTAAATCACGAAAAAATGAAAAAAAATCTGATCTACCAATCTTATCAGGTATTAAATTAAGCGAATAACCGTGTTAGTCTTTATCAAATCTGAACAGCGATGCTAACACGCTATATATAGCTAATGCGGCATGCTCTACATACTTATAAGTTATAATAGATACTTAGTTGTATTTTACTATATTTGCTATGCTTCTGTGCATCTTAATTATGTTGTCGAAATTTACGCTGCTGTTTTGCTCCGTATTAAATCCAAACGGACCCGTGCATAGAGCATATTCGAGCAGTTGCATCATGCAGGTAATAGAAAATCAATTTGTAGAATCAAACACGCTGTTAACAATTTTAACAACCCGTAATCTGTCAACTAAAGCCTATGGAATACAAGATCGGATTATACGAGAGATTAATTCCAGAGTACGGTGGATGATCGAAATCATAAGTGGTGCGCGGTTGGAGTTTAATTCTACGGAAGTTTGTGCCAATTGCCCACTGAAAAAAGGAGCATTACCTATCATAACGAGGCAGTTTCAGCTGCTGTACAAAGCGACTTATTGCGTCGTCGTGGTTGATACTCACAAGCAGTTTGAAACGGTTTTTAGATACTTTTTGGATTCCAATTCGCACAACTATCACACATATTTTCTGGTGTACGTTTCGGACATAAGGTTCGAATACGCCAAGATGGCGGAGAGCATATTGAAATTCTTGTGGAGGCACAATGTATTCAATTCGGCTGTGGTGGTACCTCGGGATAGCCTGAGGGTGTGTACCATATATGGTTTAAATGTATACGCACCTGCTCTGGTATGTGGCAAAAATCCCCAACTGGTCGAGCTGGATACGTGCATTAATGGAGAAGTGGCAAATAATAACACTCTCTTTGGGAATAAGTTACCCAAAACGTATGGTAACTGTTCAGTGCCAACAATTGCAATGAAATACCCTCCGTTTGTGGTCGACGAATCGCGAGGCTTCGAGATTAACATTCTAAAAGAAATCGGCAAAATCTTGGACATTCGGTTTAACATCAAAATGATAAATACCGCTGTCGATTGGGGCATTCGTCTAGGACACAATAATTGGTCTGGGCCTTTAGCAACAGTCTACAAAGAATCGGCGATCGCCGTTGGCAACATTCTTCCTCATCCAAACTACGACGCGGACTTTGACCTGTCAATCGAGTACTTTCGAGAGCGTATGGCATGGGTAGTACCAACGGCCCATCCAATTCCGAGATGGCAAAACATCTTTGTTATCTTCACTTATGAATTGTGGCTTGTATGCGCCTGCTTTTACATTGTAGCCTCAGTTCTTTTGTATGCCACGTCAAGATTTGTTGAAGAAGTTTTGTGCTACCAGCATTTAAGTACGAATTTCCTCTTTTGTTTGGAGATAATACTAGCGGTTGCCGTACCCAAGCAACCAAAGTCGTACGTTACTCGATCGGTATTCATTTCCATTGCGATTTATGGCATATTGATCACGGTAATGTATCAGGCGTTGCTCATGAGCCATCTGCTAAACCCTGTGTACGAAAAGGAACTTTCATCCCTGCAAGACATAATCGATTCCAAAATTGGAATTGGTGGAGTTCGAAGGTACAAGGAATTCTTCAACAGGAGCGATGATAAAGTTTCTACGTATATCCACGACAGGTTTGAAACATATAACGAAACAAACGATACCGCCTTGAACTGGCTTTTAACAGTTGCAAATGATCGCGATACGTGCACCATATCGAGCCATTTTTATGTGAAGTACATGATAGGAGACAAAGGCTCAGTATTCTTCAATAAGTGGGGGGATGAAAAAATAGTGATGTTGAAACAACTGGTTTTCACCTATCCAGTACGTATGATAGTACCAAGAGGCTTTCCACTGGGTATCACATTCGATAAAGTTATATGGAAACTGATGAATGGTGGAATCGTGAGGAAGTGGGCCAAAAAGTACGAGCAGCGCTCACGCCACGACTCCGAAGAAACGGACGACACCGTGCTGACAGTATTTCATTTACAAGGAGCTTTTTTACTTTTATCTTATGGATACTTATTCGCAGTCTGTGCGTTTCTTTCGGAACTGGTAGTTTATTACAAAATTGCAAAGTTTGGCGAGCACCATAACTAACGCTATAATTACTATATATATCACATGCGGATGTAAAAATAGCTTATTCATAGTAGCTAGTATAATAAGCACGCAGACTAAAAATAGAGAACCCTCGTATATTTGTAGTAGCAATGTAATTCAACTTAGTGTATTAGTACGGCAATCTAATGAGACAAAAATGAAAGCGTCTACGCAACTTTACCATTTACTGCAAACGATCGGGGTGGTTAGATACAGGTAGGATGGTGTAGTGACGCAAAATTTGCAACTTACGTTTACAGTGGGAAAAAGAACATTTATGGTCTTCACCCACTGATAATCTCCGCAGCTGTGATAACCGCAACAATTATATTAGCGGATTTAATACGAAAATTATTAAACGTCATCTTAAAAGAGACAATAGCCAAGGAAATTATTTTGGAATTTTTGGCAACAGCAGAACTGTGTGCTTGCTGTTTTGAACTGATTGTTGGTAAGTTTTATCTAGCATTTTTATCGGATTCTAAGTAAGAAATAGTTGCAGATAATTATGGAGTGTTAACCTATGGGTTTTTTCTTTTTTTGTTGACACTATGGTGGTCATCTGTATGGGAAGATGCAACCGCGTGTCCATATTCTCTAGTAGAAGAATTTTTAGATGGCTACAAAACTCTCAGCACTACTTTGATATTAATTGCATCTCAAGTGTTGGGAGGACTTGCTGTGTACAGCTACGTTCAAAGTATATGGAAAATTCAACTTGCGGAAACCCACATAGGATTATTAGGACAAGAATGTGTCGCAGATTTAGCGGTAAGTGCACCTATGACAAAAATGAGATGCACTCCACTCTTTATTCCTATCAGATGATACGTTGATTTACTGTTTAAAGCACGGGCCAAATTAATTCAACAAAACTTTTAAAGAGCTGCATCCGGTCTAACTCGTATTTAAGCCAGATACTTTAAGGGATTACACGATTGATGGACCACTGAGTTAGCGACCACGGGCATCACTGCATCTTTTGCGCAACGAAATCCATCGCAACGTGGCGAAACAAAAAGTTGCGTTGGGTGCTCGTGCTAGATCAGTATTCTATTAACCAGCGTTGACTCCACCATCGGTGAGGTCTTGTCGGGGCTACCATATTCCCTTTGTCGATACCCATTTCCGAAGTCCCGTTCACCCGCAAATTGCGTGCGAAGTTTTTACAAACAAATTTCCAAAAATGCACTTAAAAGGCACTCTAAATATTGAATCGATTAGGCTCAACTTTTGTCATTGCGTATTATATAGCTAAAATTATGCCTAGTTTGAATTTCATGCCATTCGGTTCATAACTAACGGAGATGTCAAAAGGGATGTTTTGACCTAAATTGCCAATTCACAAACTCCAACCTTCAAATTTGATAAAGAAGCCACCTGCAAAATTTCATCGTAATCGGTCCATCGGTTCTTTTTTAAATCGATGGACGTGACGCCATCGAGCGAGCGAGCGCGGATCTGACGATTTGGAGAAAGCAAAAGCGTCTCGCTTAACAACTCTACGCTAAATCTGGAAAAACAATCTGTATGTACAAATAACAAATGTCGGGTAATTTTCTTACATTTTTACCTTTATAACAAAATGGGAAAAAATTTAATCAAATGAGACACTTAACCACAACTTTTTTTCCATTACAGTTTTTGTTTAAATTTATTTTATATGTAATTAAAATAGTAAATACTATACTAAAGTATTATATTAATATTTTATTATAATAATGCTTATTTTGTACTTCTTTTTTGGTTGTAATTTTATGGAAATTTTGAGGAAACAAATAAATAATTAAAGAAATATTTAATAGTGATGAAGATTGTCAAGTATCGTCTTTTCTCTTCTACCATTGTTTATTCGTGAATAAACAAAGCTTTTACCTATAGAAGCTGCTCAAATATGTTACTATAGTCATACTTGCAATTTTGGTCCCGAACATCGCTTATCAAGACATGTGCAATTGAAAAACTCCTGCACCTACTATATCGATACTCAATAAATAAATTGATAACGATAATAAAGGGGTTAATGTACCTATATCGGTCGCAGATAATATATTTTAAATAGATTCAAACATTTTTCGTTCTATTATGTTCATTTACATATTTGCTACAATTTACATGAAGTAAATTTTAGGTACCTTTTGAATATGGTGCGGCCATTGAGGGAATCGCAACATTTCTATGCAGACTAGTTTCAAGAATTTTAGGTGAAACAAGCTTAAGGTGTGCTCACGTGCTCGACGCTTTCTTCGCTACTTTGTTGGTGTTGGCCGGTGCGTATCTTATCAATTAAACTAAAATTTTCATTTCATTTTCAATTTCAGCTTTCAATTTTTCCGGTGGATATTTCAATCCCGCATTGGCGACCTCTTTGAAGTTTGGCTGCAAAGGAAACACTTTTCAAGAGCACATGATTGTTTACTGGTTAGGGGCTACTTTAGGTGCAGTAGCTTCGCTTTACTTCTTCAAATTACCCTTCGTGCAGAGAAGATTGGATAAATTTAAAGAGAAGTACGATTAACCTGTTGTAACTATTTTTATTTTCTCGATATCCATTTCGTTAAACTAATTGTTGTAATTTTTCAAAGTTGTAAAACTAATAAAAAATAATACATTACTTAATGTGATAAAAGTGTGTCTCGCTTTGGAAACAAATAAAATTAAAACCACCAAAGAGGTATGGTTCAAGTCGCAGCCCACATGGGCCATATAAATCACCACCAACTGCCTTACAGAACATATTACTATTTGCCACCAGCAAACATACCAAAAAACATAGTAGGTACCTATACCTACACACAAATGCAAAGAAAACTATCCCTATTTCTATGATGTGGCTTGTAGGCCGGTCCATTATAACCCACAGCAGGTAAATCAAATGTTTCTTTCGACAAGGACATTTTAAAAGCTGATGGCAGAAAAAACCTCTGCTTTGTTTCTCCTAATAGTCTTGATGCCGGCCCTTTCCATTTGCGAGCTCTGTGGCTGTTAGAAAGGTAATAGGAATCTTTTCCTAGGACGAAGATTACATTTTTTTGTAAACACAGGGAGCGGCTAGGCACGCCTCTATTTAAATATAATACCTAAGGTATATGCCTCTATTTATGTCTAGCGCCGAACAAAAAAGAAAGAAGAAAATTCCAGGATGGCCTTTCTGAAATAAACTGTACATGAAGGCTCACAAACCTCAGCGGACTACTAGTTGTAGTCATATGATCAACTTAGAATAGCTTTTATTAATACCAACTATCCACTAGGTAAGCTTAGAGCTAATCAGGATACATTGCCAAACCTCCGAGACAATTCTTAACCGGCAGTTAAGCCTCGAACTATTATATACTATTTTCACACTGATTCTGTCAGGTCAAGTTTCTATAACAGGGTGTAAAGTAGATTTGTCTATAAACTGGCTAGATCACCTGTTCCTTTTATTCTGTGACAATGCAAAAAGTTTTTGTTCTTTGGTATAACCATAACTTTAACTTTTTGTCTTCAATTCATCAGTTCATGACTTCATCAATAGTAAAAAGGATAAAATTATGAATGCTCCTAAGGAAAAATTAAGAAAGTTACAAAGAGTATTTGGTATTTATGAATTAATTGTTACATATAAAAGAAGCGGCTATGGAGCAGGGAGTGGTTGTTACGAGACAGATTAAGTTTGGGAGCCTTTTCTTTTGTTAATAATGAACTTTTGCTTGAATACGGTGCAGAGCATATTTTAAATAACTTCCACAAGGCGGCACGTGAACCCAGCATCGGTGTGCCATACTGGGGACTCCACTCCAGTTAAAAATTTTTGGGGGCCCCAGTCGCCGCACTAGGACACCTCTCGGGCAGACCACCAATTTGCTTTTGAAAGATAACTGAAAGTTTTTGCCAAAGGTATCCTTACACACTACTGGGCGACAAAAAGTCTTTACTAGACGGCACTAGTGTCGCCTACTTTCTCTGAGACGGTGAGCTGTTTATGTTCGTACAATCCACTTACAACAGTATTTTAATGAAATAAGCAACAGGTCCTTAGTATTTACAATTTTTTTGACGACGGCGACCCTTCGCGCATGTTTGAAGACAAAAATAGTATAAAACTTGGGTGGAAAATTGGACAGGATCTAGTTTCAAAATTGAATCTAGACGAATCTAGTTTTCAAACTTGGATAGGTTATTTACCTTATTGTACCATGGTACCATGTTACATGGTTTTATATTCTCAAGTTTTTACAATTCCATCTAGTATGAGAACTTGTCAAAGTTATTATAGTATAGACAAAAATAGTATAATGTAAGTCACGTCACGGTTTACTTGGGTGCCTAGTACTTAGCAACCCTTCATCTAGAGGGGAGAGGTGTTCCCCGTTTAAATTAAGTATAGGTACCTATGTCGTAGGAATTTTGTATAATTCGTCATTTTATAAAACGGGGGAATATAGTAAAATGAAAGCGTTAGTGCTCGTATTTTAAAATCTGCCGGTCGCTTTTCAGGCATTTAGTAAAGGTCTAAATTTATTTTAAGTCATTTAGTAAGTGACTGAATTTATTTTAGTCATTTAATTAAAGTTTGTTTGTATTTGTGCCTCGTATTGAAAAATGGAAAAGAAAGAAAACTTCCACAAAAGCTTGAATGCTATGAATGTTTATTGAAAACTGAAGAGTACATAATTACCTACATTGTCTTTTTATAAACTGCCTAGTCATTTCGTGAAACGCTAACAATTTGACCTGTGGGGCCGTTTCTCTTCCCCTTTTAGATAGATAAGGGATATCATTTATTGATTTCGAATGGGAAGGGAACTAAATCACTTAGTCCTAGAAAGTACACTCATCTACAATCTGCCCATAGACAAACCACATCTTCATGAAACCTCATTCCCATGCCTACTTTATGTCAGGAAATTTTAGTTTGCATGACAGAGGCCAACCAGACTATAATTAGCTTTCACTTTACCGATTATGCCTGTCATATTGCTAAATGTCTATATGACTCCTGTTATCATCTGACAGATTGACATTGATAACACAGACCAACACGATTTTTGACTTTGATGAGAGTATATGGAATTTTGATAAATTTATTGATAGTTATTAGACGAAAAAAATATATAGGGCCTGAAAAGGGTTGCTTTTGTATCCAGGAGAGCCGTTGACCAGTATTTTAGAAAATCCAGAATTGAAATTTGCATTTATATTGATAAATTGAAATAAATGTAACTTTTATTAACTTATACGTAAAGAACGTATATCTGTGCTTATAGTAATCATATAAAATTAAAAATAGTAAAAAATTTAATATAGTGAATCCTATTACTCTTTTTTCCGTGTTCATAAGTACTTTCTCTCACTAAATCTCAAAAGTCCCCCATCACACTTCCGTTGTATTTACCCTGGTAATGTTGTTCAAGGTTCATATCTTGATAAGACTGTTCTCCTCGTTTTTCTGAGTACGCGCTCATATAATAAATAATAAAAATCGTTTACCTTCTAAAAATCTTTTGTAGTTACTACAAGCAGCATGTGAAGCCCAGGCGAGGTGTCTATAGATTCCGAACGGGGTAGTTAAAATAGGTTTCGTATGCTTCACAAAGCTTTTTACAGGCATTCGGTCTCTCATACTGTAATAAATACAGCATATATAGGTACCACAGGTGTATAACAAAAGGCATCAGCATCATATTTACACTTTCTTGGCAACATTTTAACCTCTTTATGAGTCTTCTAGAAAATATTCAATTGTTGTTTATCACTTTAGTGATATCTGATGTAGACACTGTGAAAGGTAAGACCCCTTTATTTTCTTGCAGTGTTTTGAAATACTCCAGAACTATTTGATATCTCGATATGATAGGTAACTAAAAAAATGAATTATTATACCTAACTATAATATGTACCAAAGAGTATATAACGAAATACTCTTTGCTAATACTTACCACAAAAGCAAACTTTATATGGAAAATGGGTTCTTTTCCTTTGTTTTGGAGCATATTGTAAGCGCTGCGCGGTTAGGGAGAGCGGGGAATCTCGACGGGCACTCGGACGGCGCGGTGATCGGCAGTATCCGACTTGCGGTGGCACTCCTTGCATCTCTGTTCAGTTAAATTTTTACTTTCAGAGTATTATACGCATTAGTTAATTAATTATTGAATAATAAATGGTTATTGGGAACTCGTGTGTTTTACAACGCAGCGGCGAGATCGGCTCTGTGCCTAGAATCCGAAACGAGTATTTTACGTGTAAAGTTGCAACCAAGGGATTGTGCCCTATCATGCGATTCTTACCAGGACCTTGGTAAGGACGAGTATTCTGCCGATTTGTAAGTACACGTTACCAATTTTACGCTAACATTTATCGTTACGAAACGAGCTTTTTTTGTGGCTTAATACGGGTCTCCATAAACGTGCGAGGTAACGCCTGTACTTCGCCCAGCATTACGGTATCAATTAATTTCGATACATTACATAAACGCATATTATTTAAATACGATGAATAGCCGACATCGAAGCGATCGAAAACCATCCGAAGATCGAAGTAGGCGTAGAAAACGGGAGGTTTCCGAATTGCGTCGCGTTAGATCAAGGTCACTGCGTCATCGGTGTCATGACTCACGCGATACTCATAACTGCAATTGTAAAAATCGAAACGAGGATCCTAAAGATGCGCGAATTAGAAATTTCGAAGCAATGGTTAACCAAATATTAAGTCGCGAACAACCCATTAATGCAGGTGCCAACGCCCAGCCCTTTGTGCGGATGGCAGTTAAGGGAGACTGTATACCGGAATTTATGCCGGGTAAACCAAATCAATCGGTGGCAAAATGGGTTAATAAGATTGACCAGTTATCTTTGGTAAATCGCTGGGATGAGAATACTACAATCCAATTAATGCAAAATCGCCTATCTGGATTAGCACGTAAATGGTAATCCCATCAGGGCTTACGTTGATACGGGTTGCAGTATCGTCACCATCAGACATAAGGACGCAATGGGATTGCAACTGAAATTACAACCAACTGGCAACTACAAAGTGCATCAAAGGATACGCAGGAGGAGTAACACAAGCTCTATTAGGGGAAACTACAGTCACTTTAACTGCAGTTGATCTTGTGTCAGCGGAAGTCGTCGCATATGTGGTGGTTGATAGCATGCAACAAGTACCAGTTATAGTCGGGCAAACTTTCTTGAATCGGACCGATGTAACATTACTGTTACGCGATCACCAAACTCGACTTTTTGAAAATCACTTGGCGGCCTTACCTGACGTAGCCAGTCTGCCACCACGAAAGCTGCCCTTATGGTCGAAAAACGCCGCGGTAATCCCCCCAAATACGATCGACTTAATCGAAATCGCCAACCAAGAACACCACGAAGGCGAAGTCTATGTAGAAGCTACAACCAGACAAAAATCTGGGGGCGAGTATAATATTCCAGGTTGTGTGACCACCATAGGGGGTGTGATCGCTATCCAGAATATAAGCACCAACCATTTGACGTTTCGGCAACATCAACTTATTGCACGTGGGACGCCATGTGAAAACGAAATCTCCCAAAACGAGGTGAGCAATTTGGTTATTAATGCAAGCACCTTGCCGTCTTTTCAGTTAAACGATATCAAGGGGCGGTTAGGTTCTAATTTGAATGAAAGCGAATGTATTCTAGTATTAAATCTAATAAACGAATTCCGAAATTGCTTTGCTGGAAATACAACTGAACTGGGTAAAACCACTGTAACTGAAATGCAAATACGTTTAAACGATGACGTGCCGGTAACGTATCGCCCTTATCGTCTGGCGTATCCAGAGCGGGAGTCTGTAAGAGGAATTGTGCAAGATTTAATCGCTAATGGGATCGTACAAGAATCACAGTCTCCATATGCTA
The DNA here is from genome assembly GCF_008802855.1 of Photinus pyralis. Lineage (NCBI taxonomy): Eukaryota > Metazoa > Arthropoda > Insecta > Coleoptera > Lampyridae > Photinus > Photinus pyralis. The sequence goes on along the minus strand of NW_022170819.1, from coordinate 844,896 downwards.
GTCCTATTCTCCTTGTGAAGAAGAAAACCGGTGAATACAGAATGTGCGTGGACTATAGGGCCCTCAACTTAAAAACGATAAGAGATAAATATCCCTTGCCTCTTGTTGACGATGATTTAGAACGAATGCATGGAAATGACTCGGTTGCAAAAACTGCTTTCGTAACACCCGACGGACACTACGAGTACCTTCGAATGCCTTTTGGTTTAGTAAACGCTCCGGCCGTGTTTCTACGCGCCATTAACTCGATTCTCGGTAAACTTAGGTTTACAACTGCAATGGCTTATTTAGACGATATTCTGTTGCCTTCTTCATCCTTTGAGACAGGATTAGGGTCACTACGAGAGGTTTTTACGTTGTTTCGGGATGCAGGGATGACGTTTCGTTTGTCTAAATGTCAGTTCTTCCACGAAAAACTTGAATACCTTGGGCACGAGATTAGTCCGCATGGCATACGACCGGGTATTGCGAAGATCGAGGCAGTGGAAAAGTATCCGAAACCAACTAACGTCCATGAGATACGTCAATTCCTAGGGTGAACTTCATATTTTCTTAAGTTTATTAAAGGATTTGCCACGATAGCCAAGCCGCTTACCACCCTTACGAAAGCCAATACGCCATTCACGTGGGGCCAAAATCAAGAAGAAGCGTACGAAGCCTTAAAACGGAAGTTGCTAGAACGTACGGTACTAGCTCTATACAACAAGGATGCTCCCAGTGAATTGCACGCAGATGCCTCAAAATTTGGAGTCGGTGGTATACTGTTGCAGTGGCAGTCAGACCAAACGTTAAAGCCTGTATGTTACTACAGTAGACAAACGAGTAAAGCTGAACAGGGCTACCACTCGTTTGAGTTGGAAACCCTCGCAGTAGTAGAATCGATGAGACGATTCCGAATCTATCTACTAGGAAAACGTTTCACAGTAAAAACAGACTGTAACGCTATACGTGCGACCATGACTAAACGAGACCTTATACCTAGAATTGGGCGTTGGTGGTTACTCACTCAAGAATACGATTTTTATGTTGAGTACAGGCCAGGCATAAAGATGGCTCATGTAGATGCGCTGAGCAGGAACAGCTTACCAGGGGAAGGGATCGATTTCGATAACGATGCGCACTTACTGCATCTAAACGTAAACGAAGACGACTGGGTACTTGCTGCCCAATTAAATGATGACTTTTGTAAACGATTGCACTCCACGTTGACGAAAGAACCAATCGATGACGAAGAGAAACGTGTACATGACGAACGATGGGTAGTTCCGAAAACAGCGCGAAGTCAAATCGTGTTTTACCATCACGACAACGTCGGACACTTCGGCGCTGAGAAGACGTGTGCAATATTGAGGCGAAAATACTGGTTCCCGGATATGAAATAATACGTAAAACGATACGTGGCCTGTTGTTTGTCATGTATGTATAATAAGGAACCCACTGGAAAACGACCAGGATTTTTGTATCCAATCCCAAAGTTCGATGTTCCGATGCATACGCTACACATAGACCACCTCGGGCCATTTGTCACCAGTCGAAAGAAAAATCAGTACCTAATTACGGGTATTGATGGTTTTACGAAATTTGCATTTCTGAAAGCGGTACGAAATACGTCTGTAAATCCAGTTATTACTTTCTTGAACGATATCTTTAACATGTTTGGTGTTGTTTTACGCATTGTATGCGACCGGGGAAGTGCTTTTACTAGTAAACGCTTTGACGAATATTGCAAATCGATGGGAATAAAAGTACAATGCAACGGCGACTCCACGAGCCAACGGCCAAGCGGAGAGGTATAATCGAACAATCTTGAGTTCCTTATCCACTTCGACAGATGATGAAACTAAGTGGGATGATAGTGTCAGTCAAATACAATGGGGCATAAATACCACTATAAATAAGACGACGGGCAAAACCCCATACGAGTTGCTGCTAGGTTACCAACCTCGGCAGGCGAACGACGCCTTTTTGAGTGCCGAGGTTTGGCACGAACATCGGGATGAAGATCTCCCCGCAATACGAAAACGAGTGAGCGAACGAGTTCGTTCGCGTACAGCAAACTCAACAAAAGTTACGATACGATCAGAAACGAAAACCAGCCCCAAATTATCAGGTTGGCCAACACGTATTGGTACGCAAAAACGTTGCCGCAAACGACGGCAAAAGTAAAAAGCTCCTGCAAAAGTATAGCGGGCCATACGAAATCGCTAAAGTCCTAGACGTTGATCGATACGTTATAAGAGATCTGCCTGGAGCAACCCGATCCCAGAAGCCATACGAGGGTGTTGTCTCAGTGGACAAACTGAAGCCCTACACATCGGAAAATGGTTTTGCCGATTAAAATGAAATTCGGGATGTGAATGTCTAATGTAAAAAGGGTCTTTGTGATATCATCGTTTTGATTGTAGTTGCTATGTAGGTGGTAAAATACTGACCATCCACATCTGAAGAGGTCTAAAACTTTTTAACTACTATTTTGACGGTTCTGAATTTTTAGACACTGATAGACAGTTTACTTGCAAGCATTTTTTGTCTCTTGATGAATATCGCTATCTGTGATGGTTTACGAAAAAAAAAAATTTAGGCATGATGAATGGCATGCACCATACATGCGATTGTTCCTCAAAAACCATAAGTGCAAGCAAGAAGTAGGCTATGAAACCGTAGTGCATGTAACGTATAATAAACGAACACAACAGAGTAAGTCAATGTAATGTATTAATTTAAACTACTAAATAAATAAATAAAAAATAAAACTGATTTTTTGAGGAACAATCGCATGTATGGTGCATGCCATTCATCATGCCTAAATTTTTTTTTTTTCGTAAACCATCACAGATAGCGACATTCATCAAGAGACAAAAAATGCTTGCAAGTAAACTGTCTATCAGTGTCTAAAAATTCAGAACCGTCAAAATAGTAGTTAAAAAGTTTTAGACCTCTTCAGATGTGGATGGTCAGTATTTTACCACCTACATAGCAACTACAATCAAAACGTCGATATCACAAAGACCCTTTTTACATTAGACATTCACATCCCGAATTTCATTTTAATCGGCAAAACCATTTTCCGATAAAATAAAAATAACGATTTTTTTTTAAAATCTTTGGCGGTAGATAGCGCCTTACCGAAGCACTTTTGGATAGAGGTAAGTTGGGTTAAATCGTCCTATTTTGATACCAAGAACCCCTGGTAGCGCGTTGTACAGACCTTTTAGGGACACCCTGTATATACGTGTATCTTATAGTATTTTTTATTATACCTGCAGTATAATTTAATTTAAAAATAGGAAATATAATGAAATCATATTGACGTTATAGGTACTCGAATACATTTTATGTAGTAGTTTCCATACCTGGTTACGATCACGGCTACCACAGGATTAATTAACCAACAATTCTGTGGGGCTACAATTTCAAATCAGAGAAAATACAAGTTACGTCACTATAATCCACGATCACGAATAACAAATTTTCGTTCGTTTGGCAATCGTGTAGTGTAGGTTGTAAAAAAATGTAAAATCTAACACCAAACACGTCCGGTTTATTTTGTAAGTTTGAACTTTTTATTATGTAAACAGATTTCAGTTGAAATTCCAGAATTGTATCAAAAATGTAAGTAAAAGGTTAAGTAGGTAAATCAAGAGCGAGTGACAGTTCAAAAGAAAGGCTGTAAAATGCATTACAACTTCTTATGCCCTCATTTTTCGTCATTGTTGGCAAGGATTTATTGAAAAAATTGGGAAATTGTATAACCTTCGGCTCGTTTAATACCTCCACAACGGCAGAAATAATTAATAATTAACAAACTGGAACGTTTTTAATTGAGGAAGTTGTAGCTTCTTAAGTTCAGCAATAATGAAACTTTCTAATTAGTGAATTTCTAATTAGTATTTTTATGGCGTTTAACATAAGCTATGGCTTCAAATGCAGATTCTTCTGGTAGCAATGGTGAGTTTCGTACTCTTCGTTTAAGTAAAATATGTTTTAACCAATTTGCAGGTACGTTGACCCGAAACTATTCTTTAAATCCGGGATCTCCTCGTGATTATGAAACGCTTAAACAGCAATACGATAAGGCTAGTAATGAGCTTACCACGTTGCGGCGGAGATGTGATCACGCGTTGAAGGTACGGTTTAGCGTGCTTGTTTATAATTCTTACGTCTCTCTTCTAGGAATTGGAGTACTTTAGGAATCAACATCGAGCAGCAATGAATCAATTGGAAGTATCTTCGCAAGATTCTGCCACTTTACGTACTAAGTATGGTGACGTACTTAGTGAAAATCAAAGATTAGAGCAGGATATTCAGTCATTACGGACTGAACTATCAGAGTTACATCGACAGCAAGAGGTAGGCATTTGCTTTCGAAGTGAAGTTAGGTACAAACTTTGAAATTATAATTAGAGTTTGTCCTATATGGACTTTTGGAATTTTAGAAAAGAGGTCCGACAATTAACTCAATGCCCTATTTAGCAGAAAAAGGTGCTTTGGACTCTGAATTTCGGGTTAACCCTTTGTACCGTCTCCATGGTTACGCCCAACGCCAAATGACGAGATGGTTCTGTGATGGATTCTCTAGTGTGGCGGGGCATAATCAAGTTCCATTTTGCCTTGTGGTTTTTTTATTTATTTATTTGTTTAACCACACACCATACATAATAAGAAAATTCCAATTTCATGGCACTGGGGCTCTGGACATAATTTGATTAACTATTACATTTCGGGGATCGTGAAACAAGTCGATATCTTTCACTGAGCAAAACTTATTTAAGTTGTTACATTCAAATTCAAATAAAAGCAGCTTTCTAACAACCGAGAAGAGCGCTAGGGTCTTCATTGCTTACAAGGAAAAAGAGCTACTGAAAACACTTATTTTCTTACTTCTTTAGGTACTTGTATAAAATTCTTCCCTATGACCGAACTGCAATTTTTTTTATGTGTCTTGAGTGTCCTCGGATGGTTTCGATTCACAATTGGGGCCGATTGGATTATAGGATTTTTTCTTTGTTTTACATTTTTTAAAATCTTTATTCTTTTTTGAATATCATCTCTGTGGTGTTATTTTTTTGAAAAGATAATTTAATATTCTTTTTAGATTAAAATATGTAGGGTGTGAGAAATGTGGTCCAATAATTTTTTCCCTGACCCCTTATACTTATTTTGAACACGACAGATTATTAAACAATCATTATAAAAAATTTTTGTCATAAACATTTTTTTGTATCTCTCTTAACTAAGAAAATAGAGGCATATCGACATTGACATTTTTTTAATTTCTGTTTGTATCTCTTAAACGAGCGAATATTTTCAAATTTTGATTTTACCATTTTAAGTTTGATCCAAACAGAACTTATGTTATTTTCTTTGACACCTTTTGCTATACAGTGTAATGTTAGCATTGTTTGCAAAATAAAGAGCATTATTATTATTATTACTTTTAGAATAGTACTAACAACGAGACTAACAATTACCCTAGAATGGTGTCGAAAATGAAACACCCTGCACATGCACATGTTTTCTTGATCATGAATGCTTTTCCGATTAGCCACTTCTTTACTGCACGTTTGAAGTTATCATACTTCAGAGTTGTTATTTTGTCGGGAAGATGATTATAATAATTAATAGATTGCCGACAATGACTGTTTAGGGTTCTTGTTAGTCGGTATTGGTTTGTGTACAACTTATTTTTTGATCGGGTGTCATGAGAGTGTAGATCTCTATGTTGTAAGTACTGGTCTTTCCTTGTATGTACATATAGAACGCATTCTAAAATATATAGTGACGGAGAAGTAAGGATTTCGAATTTTTTAAACAAATCTCTACAGTTATCTCTGTATCCGACATGACCTAGAATTCTTACCGCTCTTCTCTGTAGACTAAATACCCTATGACTATCTGCTGCGTGACCCCATGCAAGTACAGAATGAGACATTACAGAATGACAGATAGCAAAATAAACAGATTGCAGTACCTTACTAGATACCTCATGTTGCAACACTTTTAAAATATATATATTTTTAGCTGTTTTTTGAGCCACTGTATTAACTTGTAGATGTTGGCTTCATAAATGTGATTTTGCTAGCAATCCAGTTATTTTTTTATCCAAGGTTAGCTGTGAGTTGCCTTACGACAGTTTCTTTTTTAACTATGTTTGCTGGGTGGACCCGCTGTTGGTTGGGGGTGTTATAGCCCTTTCGTGTTTTGAGGTTGAACAAGAGTTGAGTTGTCTGACCTCGCCTTCTTGATGTCCACATATGATGCTGGTATGCCTGCACATTTTCTTCTCCTCTTCTGTTCAGGACCAGAAGTGCGTTTACATTTTTATTTGCCCCCTTAGCCTTCTAGCCACCACGGAGCCTCAGGAGGGGACTTCTGTAATGTCGCCAGGGCTACTAAAAGGATATAACTCCTGAAGGTGCTTGAACGGCCCCTACCTTCCGCTAGTCAGTGTGTTACCACAAACTTCAGGAAGCTCACCCAGTCGTCAGTCTGACCTAACCACACAGCCAATTGATCGAGATCGGCTGGTCTCGACCTTCCGTTTCAAATTCTGACCAAACCAGGGTATTTTCGCCACTTTAAGGAGCCTAGTCATCCACCATTACAGGTCGCCTTAAGCGGCTCAAACACAAGATGCTGCTCTTAGTGTGGATGCTCACTTGGAGCTGTCATCATCAAATTGATATAAGGAATAATTCAAGCCATCTTCTGACGTTACACAACTCCTCGATCATTGAACACCGAAGCCCTACAATCACTAACCAACCCAATTTTTCAGACAAATTGTGAGTTTCTGTAATGGCGTATCAGATTTCAGACTTTTTCGTAACTTTTGTCGTTGGGGACGTATTTGGTATTTTTGATGGTACCTACATATTTTAAAGTTTTGTATAAAATGTCGCATTATCCTTTAAAGGTACTCGGTACTTGTCAGAACTCTTTCTAATATCTATCAAGAACTGTAATAACAATCGCAACATTGACATAGTACAGGGAGTCTATAAAAGAACTCCGGGGTTTAAAAAATTAATATTTTTTAAACTATAAAAGATAGCAAAATTTGATCAATTCCTTTGAAACAAGCAGCTCAAAGAGTTTTACTCATACGAATTGGGAATGTTTCTCTCAACAGTTGGCAGCGCTGCGGAGCGTTGACCGTGAAATGACGTAACGGCTGCGGCAGGCAGTCAGTGTCGTCTGGACTAACTAACTAACGGAGCTCACATTGAACTTTACTAAGTTGTTAAAAAATCTTGAAAATGTAAGCTTTCTAATCATGTATAAAACATGTATGTACATTTTTTACTGTATTAAAATATTTTGTCTTAAAACCCCGGAGTTCTTTTATAGATACCCTGTATGTGCGCTAATTATGCTGATGTTCATTCATTTGTAGGTTTTGGTATCCGAAAACAGCAACTCGGAGTCTCTATATATGTTGGCACGTAGAAACGAAGTTGTGCGCGACGACTATGACGCTTTAAGAAAGCGTTACGATGATCTTTTAGCATCCCATTCTCAGGCCATAACCAAGTTAGAACTAGCTCAAGACGAAAGTAACCGCCTTAACAAGCAGTTTGAAGAGGTCAATCAAGAACGGAATAATGCTGTACGTATTGGTGAATGGTGAACTTAATACACCCTTTCTCTAAAGGGTGAATGACTCTTCATTCTTTCACCTTACTGTTAAACTTGTTCAACACTTAATTTCCATGGAAACATTGGAGGTTATCAGATACAGTTGTTACTCCCACTTGTCGAGAATTTTAATTAAATGCGCCTAAAGTTTATGATGAATTGAAAACCAACAAAATTAGTAACCTCATAGTTCAACCGGGCAAATCGATTTTTAAAGTGTTCGAACCTCGGTTCCAACTCTAGCTAGTACCCCCACTATTCCGAATTAAGCCATTATTTATTATGTGCACGTGCTAAAAAAAGATTGCTCATGCACTGACCCAACTTTCTTATTCATGCTCATGGACGGATTTTTCTGAAATTTTAAGGGTGGGCAACTTTGTAGGCGAGTTTTTCAGCAATTTTAACAGAATGTGGTAAGGTTTGTCGTGCTTTTGTTTAAATGTGCAAAACCGAATTTGGCTGGTACTTTTGTAATCCGTTATATTTTTTACCAGATGCGTGAAGTGGTAAATGTCCGCCAACAAATAGCTTTAGTGCATGGCAAATATGATAAGACAGCTAGGGACTGTATAAAATACCGCGAGGCTTTTCAAAAAGTACAACAACAATACGAAGAGGCTGTGAAAGAAGTAAATCAAACTATGGCATTTCGAATGAAAGCGAATAAAGAGGTTAAAAGATTGACAGATGAACGCAATGCTGCCATGGCCGAATACAACCTGATCATGAGCGAACGGTAAGATATTGTGTAATCAATTTGATTTTGGGTAGGTAATTAATAAAAACATTAAAATAAATATGTGTGAAGTGGCATTTTATCGTCCGAATTGCAGTGATACCGTCCATAAGGAAATGGAAAAATTAAGTGACGATCTCGCGCAGTCGTTTAAAAAGATTAAACTTCTCGAAGCTGATAATAAAGAGCTTCTAGAAGAGAAGAAACAATTAAATTATCAAATGGAAACGTTACGCCGTGAAATCGCAAGTGCCTTGCACGACAGGGACAAAGCACTGAAGGAGTGTAATGATTTGAGAGAAAAATTTGGAGAATATAACGCCTCAAAAGACGACAATCACGATTCGCTCAAGAGTAGATTAGATAACATCACATTTGTAGGCGAAAATGCGGCAAGAAAAGAAATACAGGCTGACTCTCGAAGTTTAAGCCAGCGTCAGAGGTTGGACAATTTAGACCAGGCGAATCAAGAATTAGAATCTCTCAGGAAAAATTTGGATAAAGTACAAACGGAGCTGTCCGAGGCGATACAAGAGGCGGAGGTTTCGAAGGGTAGGCGAGATTGGGCATTTTCAGAACGTGATAAAATAGTATTAGAACGTGAAAGTATTAGGACATTATGTGATAATATGCGGAAGGAAAGAGATCGTGCCGTTAGTGAATTAGCCGAGGCTCTCAGAGAATCGGATGCTATAAAAAAACAAAGGAACGAATTGGTTAAGGAGGTGAAAATGCTAAAGGAAGCGTTAGAGGTTCACGCGGAAAAAGAGGCTCAGTTTAATCACTTTCATGGATTGGAACATAACAATTCTCGTGACAGTGCAATTGATAGTGATATGCAGGTGAGTCACTTGATTTTAATTTTGAGTTTGATTCTTATTTGTTTAGGAGTGGGAGACTGAAATACTTGAAATGGATCTGTCTGGATTATCAAATGATATCGATCTTGGAATTGAATTGGTTGGTGGTCGAGAAGATCCTCATTATCCTAACGATAGTGGCATTTATGTGGCATCCGTTCTCAAAGGGTCTGTAGCTGATGGGAAGTTGAGGTTAGTAAATGAAAATGATATCTGGGGTTGTTCAGATTAGTTTACTTTAGGCCAAATGACTGTATAGCTCGAGTAAATAATTTAGATTGCACGTCCGTTTCGAAGAGAATGGTTATAGAAACTCTAAGGTCAAGCTTACCTGTCGCACATATCATTGTACGAAGAAGGCGATCTCCTGCTTGGCTGTCTCAAAACTCTAGAAGTACTCAAAATGTTGTTAGGTCACCGCCCAGTTTCCAAAATAATTCGCGTGTAGCCAGGTGGATCTATACAGCACGACTGGCTGCCGGTTGTCACGGTTTAATGTTGGAGTCGGGAGTGTATATTGGAAAAATCAGCGAAGGTAGCTTAGCCGCGAAAGATAATAGCTTAGTTGTAGGAGATCGTGTTTTAAGTGTAAGTTACATTACTATTATGGTGCAAGGCACGACTTAAAAGTAAAGGTCGATTGATTATGCAAACAGAAAAATTAAAAAAATGGATACTGATTTTAACTTCTACTATGCTATTATTATTTATTATATATACGAACGACGTAAAGACACAAACACTAAGCGTTACTTGGTTTTAATCCGTGCGATTAGTTCACCAGGCTAGATCTGAGTTCTCATAAGAAACACAGACATAATAATAACAATAATAATAATAGTCTATGCTGTAGTGATCAGATGTAGCAGTTGGGCGCTCAAAGCAATGGCAGCAATTACTATTTTTAAGTAATCGATCTTTAATTTTGAACAGTGCCATTATGTGCATTATTATTCTAATTATGTAGTAATTAATTTTTCATTCCAGATTAATAATAAATCTATGGATCGGTTAGAAAGTTTACACGAGGGGATGTCTATTTTAAATGATAACAGGACTGATATAATTACAATTACCACTTTAAAAACGAGTTATCTGGATCCCGAATGTACAACTAACGTATTCATGCCAGCGCAAAGATACAAAAAGGAAAACCGAAGTTCACAAACGGACGATCACGATTTTATGAGAAATGAAGTGAACCGTCATTACCTCACCGCAGATTACAGAGTGTCAAAAAGTGGCAGCCACGAAAAAAATAGCGGAGCTTGGCTAAGGGAGAAATTGGATATGGTCCGCGGACGACGGCATTCTAAGGATCGCACCAGAAGTGAAGAAAAAAAGAAATATCGTAACAGTTCCCCAAATCCCTTAGATCTGAGCGCTAATACGTTTGAGCAAGAGCAAGCCATTGCCGAATTAGATCTAGTTATTGATAGTTATCATGGTGATAACACAAACACAGCAAAACGCAACAAAAGACATTCCAAAGAAATGTCAATTCAAGAGAAAAATGGCGGAACTTGGCCCAAAGCAAGAACAACTAATGTACTTCAAAACGCAACTGGAACTATTGTCGAAAGGACAAAGGAAAGGCCACCTTTAAGTTTATTACTAACTTCCGATCACAGCAACGAAACCTACTGCTTCCCGAATAATTCGAATCGCAATTCTACTCCCATACCTTTATCTGTCGCTCAAAATTTAAATCGCCACACTGTGTATAAAAGTATGGATAACAGCTCACAGTTTCCAAAGTTTAGCACTGTTAACGACTCCTTTGAAAAATTAAGGAGTAATAAGATGTCGGAATATGAAACATCACGAGATCCCAATAATAGACTTAGTATAAATTCGGACAATAGTTTAGATTTTCCTGTTAGTAAACCTGTGTTGATTAACGAGGAATATTTGAACTTTTACAGAAAAAATAAAACAGGTAGGTGTGCTTGTGATATATACTAAATACAAATACGTTCTTGGGAGCGGTAAAGTTGGTACCTACATCATTTTTTATTCAGTTTAATTCCATAGTTTCCAAAATACTGATAATTCCACAATTACTCTGTGTACACAGTCATGAAATAATATAATGTAGGTAGGTAATCGCTCCCTGGGATCACGTAATTAATAAATAGGTTACATTTTTTTTACTCCTTTAGATGTTTATTTGGAAGCAGAGAACCAACATCTCGTTGCATATGTGAGTGCATTTTGTGTTTTGAGTTGTTACTTGGTCACACAGTATTTGCATAGATGTTTCTTCTACTTCCTTGTACCATTGAATTTATAACTATCAGAAGCGCAGGTTATATGGCAGGACATGTGACGGTTTTCAATAGTTTGAATTGCAAGACGTAGATGTCTCTACCATCAAGAAAGATGAATAATAATGTCAGTTTTTTACCTTTGTTAATTATTATACAGGAATCTGTAATGAACCCACTATCTCGATTTGTAATTGTTGCATACAGAATTCTAGATACTCAAGAAACGTATTTGTAATGCATTTATGTGGCACACAGGATATTGAATGATGCAAGATAAACATTCTTCCTTTCATGAATCGTGACTTATCTTAACATTCCTTAAGGAAGATCTCCCGATTTCAGTAAAAATAAATATGTAAATGTCGAACCTGCCTATTGCACTGCCTGTTTCCTAATCCTGTTACGACATAAAAATGTATAGGACAAAGTCAAATATGAGTAGGTGCATCAGGATCATTTAAGAGTTCTTCAACGTTATAGAACATCTTGTCTAAAAGGAAACTTACTAGATTACGTTTGAACGTATGGAAGTTGTTGGTCGTTTTAATGGCAGACTATTGAAAATTTTAGCTCTTATAATATAGGGACTGGGCTGATTAACATTAGTTGTTCCTCGTGTTTCTCTGTGTTTTACAGAGTTATCAAATGTTCGTGAGTTTTGAAAAATATTTTTTTAAGAGCTATTATCAACGTTTTCATTTGGGGGTGCAATCCTCAGGTCAACGAGATATTGGATTTGAATCAGTAAATTGGGGTGTATAGCAAAATGTGCATAACCTATTTCATGTATAGGTGGTGACGTATTTGCTACATACAGCATGGAATCAGTTACGATGCCAATTAAATGCAAAAGATGTGCCTATTGGAAATTAAATTGAATCATGCAATTGTTACCTTTATATAGTGCTACCTGAGGTGTTACCACATATTTACACATCTGAAAATGACTTTTCTTCAAAAGCTGGTGGTTGCATTCCTATAAAAGACATATTCTCCATTTTGAGTTTTAATATTTTTAAAGGAAACTGTATTTCATGTTGTGCTTTTAATAATAATAACATTAATAACAAAATGAAATATTGAATTTGAAATGAAAGTTTTGATACTTGTCAAAAACTGTAGCATACAGGGTGTTCCAGATTGAGTGGAATTGCATAGGTAACTTTGTTATTATTGAATATTGACACTAGGTTAAATGATCAAAGTTGTGCAGTCTTGCGTGTTTTGAAAATTCGAATCAGATTAAAAGTTATTTAAAAAGAACTGAAACCATCTGATTTTAAAGTTTAAATCTCCCCTTTAATGTGAAGGTTTCTCTTTTTAGTAGGACAAACTAAAAAATTTGCTGTTGCTGTGGCTAGCACAGATACCACCCGCACACCTGCGCATGCGCGTTTTGTCCAAAGACTGGCAAGCCCTATCTTTTATGTCTAAGAATATGTGTACCAAATTTGGTTCGAATAGGTTTAGTCGTTTAGCCAGAAATGAAAGTACAGGCGGACCAATAGACAGACCATCATCAAGATTTTGTTTGATTCGGATTCCTGGTGCTTCAAAACGTGTATTTCCTTAAAAAAAGTGGGTTTTTTTACCTCATTGCAATACACCCTTATTAACATGCGGGTGGTAAAAATGATGTCAAAATGAAGTTGGCGGGTTGATTTTACAAATTTTTTATACGAAATTTTACTCGAATCCAATCTATCTTTCATAATCATGAAGTTGCCCATGCAATTCCACTTGATTCGGAACATCCTGTGTTTAAAAATTACCTCTATACATTTATTTCAAAACGGAGAGGGCTCGATTCTTCACAAAAAAACTCCGCGAATTTGAGTCCAATTTATTTCCTATAAATTCTTATCTTGATTTTAGTAAAAGAGGCATTTTGTCCATAAGATCTTATACTTCATCTGGAGGTACGAACGTGCTATAGTAATAAAGCAATCAACCTTTGAAGGATTCCAATGCCGTGCACAGCAAATAAGCCACCCTGTATGTGACCCGTCACTAATAAGTTAAATTGTTGTAGGTGCTATGAAATATGTATCGGATTCGGAACGTGATAGCACCTTAAATCATGACATCCAGTCAATGTCTGGCGTTCCAACATCACACTCTCGAATTCATTCGCAACTCTTCGGACCACAACAGCGTATCCCGTTTCCATTCCACCCACATCCCCACCCTCATTCGAACCCATCGCCGCTAAACTTTCCAACCAGTCATTCGCGGGAAAGCTTCTGTTTCGAACCGCCTTACTCCACATTTCATTCTCATAGCCCCTCAGTGGAAGCCAACTATCCAAAAAAAGCTACCATGGGAATGAACAGTATTCCACCGCACGCTCACGTACCTTATCGAGATTCCGACATGATACCTGTGAATTATACATCGGGTTACGAAGGCGGTACATTTCCTCGAAAGAAAGAGAATCCAAGATTTCGTATTCCGTCAAACCCGAGTGTAACGTCGAAGAATTCTGCTGGGAAAGTTAGTACTGGTAGCATTGAGCACACGTCGGAGAGAGGTAGCCCGATGCCTATTTTTCAAGTGGAAGTTCTAAGCCCGGGTAATAGGGACAAAAGAAACAGCGTTCCGGACTATTGTTGGCCACAAAAACCCCTACCCGGCGAGTTGAGACGAGTTCATATTGACAAATCAAACGAACCCTTAGGTATCCAAATTAATTGTCCGGAAAGCGGCGGAATATTTGTATCGACGGTGAACGATAACAGTTTAGCTAGTCGGGTCGGATTACAAATAGGTGATCAGTTACTGGAAGTTTGCGGCATTAACATGAGGAAAGCTACCTATAATTTGGCGGCCAATGTTCTGCGGCAATGTGGAAATTCTATTACCATGCTAGTTCAATACAGCCCCGACAGTAGGTGCCATAGTTATCACAGGAAAATTAATTAATCTGACTTTTAGAATATCACGAACTTCAAGATTCCGGATCGTGTACTGGTTCAAGTTCTAATGACGAAGGAGATGGCGAACCAACACCTTGCAATTCACCCAAAGGAGTACGAAAATCTCATCATAATTCTCGAAATGTTCCTCTTGCGAATCAAAACACTTTAAGTAGGAAGTCACAACCACCACCTAACTCACGCCAAAATAGCACCAGCCGGTATGTAAATTACCAGAGAAAGTATTCGCTAGGGCTATTATCAACGTTTTCATTTGGTGTATAACTTATTTTCTCAAAAAACAACCATTTAAAATTTCCGCCGCCATCAAAGCGTACCGTGTTTGGAACCTATCTACGCACCGTCCTACGTGAGCGGTAGAAGTGAGGACGGAGCGTTAGACAAAACGTACCTCGTTTCGCCGTGTCCAGTCATAACGGCCGATTTTTGCCGCATGGTTAATATGTGGTACGTTCTGCATAAATTCGTCACTCGGAGGATCATTTAAACCAACATAAATAAAACACAACAAATTGAGAAGGGGGAAGTGAAATTTAATTAAAACGTTAAAACATTCAAATCAAAATTTAAATAAAAGTTGCCCTCTTACAACCGAGAGTAGCTCTAGGGTCTTCATTGATTACAAGGAAGGAAAAAAAACTACTGAAAACCTTATGGTTGCTCACTTATTTGCTTACTTCGTTTCTAATTTGCATTTTTCAATTACATCCCAAGCAGCCTTTTGTATGTTTGATGCTCCACTAATATAAACATTGTTTGCCTTCTTTTTGAAGGTATAAATTTAAGCTCGATATTGCTTCCTGAATGCATTGAGTGTAGTGTTACTAACAACCCTACAATCCTTCATTTACTGATATTCAGTAATGTAGAATATCTCTGCTTCCCTTTATATTCTGGTTAAACCGATATATTTTGAGAGCATTTGTGGGATTACTAGCGACCAGCTTACATTTACAAAAAAAAGAATCATATTCTGTTGTAATGAATTCTATAAATGAAGCGAATGTTTCGTTGCTGTTTCACTGCATTGATCAAATCATATTTGAGCGATAGAATGCAAGCTGTAAAGGTTGATGGAAATACATCCAAGATTCTTAAACTTCAAAGAGGTGTGCCGCAAGGTTCTGGGACCTTTATTATTTTTAATATTTATTAACGATTTTTCGTTCTAGGTGTTCTAGAGAAAAATAATGTACGTAAAATCCCTATGTCTACTTCTTATTAAATGCCACTATAATGTTCGCCAGGAGAGAATACCGGTCACAGAACCCCTGATGGCGGTCTAAAATAATATGGTTTAATATAAAAAATATACAATTGCAGACCGGCATCAGGTGTTCTGTGACCGCAATTCTCTCTATATTTATATTTAGTGCTCCCTCTTTTTTTTATTACCGAACCATAATATCTATTTCCAAATCAGTTGCCCATTTTGTACCACTATCGTCTTAACATAATTAAAACTGCCACAATTTTTGCTTGCAGAAATGATGATGAACCACGTTACTTATATATTGAGACATTAAAAACATCAAATCTAGGAATTTCGCTAGTTGGAGGAAATGCTGTCGGTATTTTTATACACTCTGTGCAACCCGATTCTTTGGCATATCATGCAGGCCTAAGAACGGGTGACCAAATTTTAGAGTACAATGGA
This sequence comes from Photinus pyralis, assembly GCF_008802855.1. NCBI lineage: Eukaryota > Metazoa > Arthropoda > Insecta > Coleoptera > Lampyridae > Photinus > Photinus pyralis. Next base: position 828,796 of record NW_022170819.1, on the reverse strand, counting down.
AGCGATCTTCGTCAAGCGACAGCAGAAGAGGCAGCTTATGAGTTGGCCAAACCTGCCGATAAAGTGACGGTTTTGGCACACTACAGGATAGATCGTATGACTAACTTTCGTTTACAGCCCGAAACAAGCAAACATAGAAATGAATCTTAGTGGGAAGAAAAATGTTTTAGGATATTTTGTAGATGGTGCGCAGCTGGATAGGGTTCTTGCTTTTTATCTCAGCGGGTTTTGAACATTCATAATTTTTTTATTTTCTTGGCTGCAAGTTCCTTTCTCAGTTTGTTTTGGGCTTACAGTCTTTGTAATTACCAAAGCTATTTTAGGTTATAATGAGGTTAAGGATAAGCCTGGTGATAGTTTGTACATCCGCTGTTTGTTTGACAGAAGCGGAAGCGAGCTTACAGATAGCTTGCAGCTCTGCTTCAACAAGGACGACGTGTTATACGTCGATAATACGATGTTTAACGGTGTACCGGGACATTGGCGTGCTTGGAAACTTGATAATGACGGACATCGTCAACAATGCGGCATTATACCAAGCAAATACAAGTAAATAAGATTTTGATATGTAAAAATGTAATGTTTCGTTGATAGGGTAGAAGAAGAGTTATTGTTAAAACGAAGTACAGGCGATTTGGAAACGAGAGGATCAACTTCAGCTCGACGGAGTTTCTTCCGACGTAAGAAACATCAGCGTAGTGGATCACGTGACTCCAAAGAGCTGGCAAGTTTTTGTAATGTTTCCTCCGGATGGTATTCTGATAATGGGACTTTACATGAAGATTTATCACTGTGTTCGTATCAGCGTGTCGAAAAATTGGATTGTAAGTTATGTGTGTGACCCAAGAAGCATGCATCAGATGGGTTTCTAGAAGGCATGTTTATTTTATTCATTAACAAAAACATGCTTAGTTTCGAAATTTTCACAAAAAATTCCTAATGGCCGGGAATCTTTTTGGGTTCACATTGAATAAAGAAATAGGACTCCTTACTCCACTAAGTTCGCAAATCAAAAACTTCAACATCATGCTATGTGGGGTTCAAAGGTGAAAGTGCTAAAAATGTTGCGAGCCTTCTGCTGTCCCATGTCTGTCGTGCAAACCAATTTCTTGCCAAAATGGTTGTGCTTAAAGTGCAAGCGTTTTCTATACACTTGATAGCTGATAGCTTAGGCATTTGACCCAAGAAAGGTGTCGAGATTTCGAGGACAGTTTCGGAGGAATTGTTTAGGAAAATTCTGTTTTATATTAACACTTAAGCGAACAACTTGTTTATTTATTTTTATTGAAAACTAACTTGAAATGTTACATTCAACTTGACATATATTTCTTTACCTATTGCGTTGCAAACTCTAATACATATATGACCCCTCCCCTTTTACTACATGTTGCTATGTGCAATGGCGTGCAGTCACTACATGAAACAACTGTTTAGCTAGCTCAAATCAAATTAAAATAGAAACTTACATCTTTATAACCTCTCCTGACACACATCCGACATCTGCTGCTGTTATCTGCGAGGTAGTCTTGCAACCGGTTGTGCATTATTTTTTAGCTTTAATGTGCATTGAGTACTTAATTTACCCAGTCCTGTAAATACATCACAAAGATAAATGTATAAAAACATAACCACTTATTCTTCCGTTCCCATGTAGATACGCACTTCATGGGTCACCCGTATGTACAATTATATTATAGTACAAATGCATCAATTGGAAAACAGTTCCAGAATTTCGTCCAGTCCTGGTTCTCGGACCTCTCGCAGAATGTGTCGTCGATAAGTTAGTGGCAGATTTCCCAGAGAAATTTCAAAAGGTGACTCAAGAGGCGAGGCACTGTTCTCAAGCGGCGTTAGATCAAGAATTGGCCGATAATCTCATTGTCGACTACCGAAGGAAAGGAAATTACTTCGAATGCACAACTGTTTCTGCTATACGATCCGTTTGCAATTCGGTAACTTGTGTTACTGCTTTAGTTTATTTTGACACTGGCTTTTAATTTTTTGCAGCACTTGCATTGTATGTTAGATATTTCGGTGTCGTCGGTAGAAAAATTGCACAGACATCAAATATGTCCAATAGTGTTGTTGATTAAATTTAAGAGCACTAAACAGATTAAAGAGGTTAAGGATACTCGTTATCCCTTAGATAAGCTCTCAGGGAAAGCAGCTAAAGAAATGTATGAGCATTGCCTTAAACTTGAAGTTGAGTACAGACACCAAATTACAGGTAAAGACAAACTTTGGGTGCTAACCCTGTTTTTTAACACTATGATTTTACTTAGCGGTCATCCCTGCTGGAGTTAACATCGCCTACATGTGCACTCAAGTAAAGGCAGCAATTGACGCCGAACATAATAAAAGTCAATGGGTTCATATTTCTTAACTTTTCTGTTTGTTATAGCGTTTAGTGCAGCGAATGAGTCTTCCATAATATAATAATAATAATAATTAGAGATATTTGTAGTGTACCTATTTAGACAATTCAGAAGGTATCTGAGTGAGGAAACTTTTTTAACACTTTTATATGGTATGTTATTGTAATTGCGCGCTTTTAATATAAACATTTCAACGCTAATTATTCTCTGAATATGGTAGTGCTAATGGTGGAAAGTACGTTTTACATTACCACGTTGTTTAAAAAACGCTAGTGTAGAAACCAAATGAAATTGATTGATATTAAAAAATTGTAAAGTTTATATAGATATGTTGTAATGTTAAGTTTTTTCTATTCTTGGATGTGATTTTAGTGTTTCTGTTGTTTATTTATTTAAATGCTTGTCATTTTATTATTTAATACGATATATACTAGGTACAAGAAATGTTATTACTAAAAAAGATGTGAAAACCTGGGATGGCGAAAACTGACATTGATAGTGCTTATTAAACAATTCTTAACTAAATATTCTAGATTTATAGCTCCTTTGGAAATACTACATTTTTTACAGCAGATGAGCGAAATAGTTGAATATAGTAGTGTGATTTATGGGTAGGTTCAACATGTGTATGGGATATCACAGGGAAAGTGCGATGGTATTGGTGAAACACATCTGTAGAAATTATAATCATTTATTTTACCGATCCCAAAGTACAAACTTGAAGACCTTTGGCGTTGCGTTTGTTATTTTTGGAGAACAATGCTGTGGTTTTGATCCATATATATTAACTAGCGACAGGTTTCTTTGAAATGTGCACTGGAACCCTAGTAATTATTGACTATTAAATCTTTTTCTGAATTGAGGTAGGTATATATTATGTTTTGAAGCCAAGTTTGGCTTCTGGCAAAGTAATGAGAGGTATGGAATACGTTCTCCCGCGAAAGCGTTCAGCCTTAAAGGCACTCATTATAGTTTTCGGGTAAGGACACTTGAATGTTCCTTTTCTGAGAAGTAACTATTCCATACCCTATCTCTACAGTCTACACTCATTGACTAAATACCCCCCCCCCCCCCATTAGTCAATGCTACACTCTACAGCATCAGCATCATGGAGTGCTAAGTTTGACAATTATCATTGGAATACCCCTCAGGGCTCAGAAGTACATACATATACCTACTCCCTATCCAGTGAGTTCTCGACAACTTTTTCCATAAGTAGTATTCAAGCATCGACTAGGACTTCAATATTCACTAATACAGTTTGCCAAGCCTTATAGCACCGCTTTCGGTTTGGAATTATAGAAGAAATTCCTTAATCAAGATCAAAATCGTTTATTGTTACGCCCTGTATATTATAACAAAAACAGACACTGAAGAATAGGCAGCATCCAAATTTTGAGAGAAAAGAAATTGTAATTAAATTTTTCTTTGAAATCATTAATCTAATTGGTAAATAACAATTGCAAATGTATTTTTTAAGTAAATTTAAAAGAAATAATAAGGTTAAAAAGAAGAGTTTTTTTATTCGTTAACGTGCAGCTAATCGATTAGTTTCTCGTCTCTTTCCTATTACAATGCATAGTGATATTCCATTCCATTGAATGAATAAACCTTAGAGAAGGAAAGAGTATAGGCTAAGGAATAACGAACATGTCTTACGTAGTTTATTTTTGAAGTACAGAGTTCCATAACTAGGTTAGAATTCACACATCTGTCATTATATAATACAAAGTTGAGAAATTACCTACATTTCTTCTTGTAGATGTTACGTACAGCGGCGCAAAGAGCTCTAAACGGAGCTTTCGTAAGTCCCAAACAATTAGGAGTCCTTGTGACACGAGGAGCGGGAGATGCCAAAAAACCTGCTCAAATTGAAGTATTCATAGATGATAAACCTGTATTAGTCGATCCGGGTACAACGGTACTCCAAGCGGCCGCATTAGTCGGCGTTGAGATACCGAGATTTTGTTATCATGAACGATTGGCGGTCGCTGGCAATTGCAGAATGTGTCTCGTCGAGGTGGAAAAGTCGCCTAAACCGGTTGCGGCCTGCGCGATGCCCGTCATGAAAGGCTGGCGTATTAAGACTGATTCGGAGATGACTAAGAAAGCGAGAGAAGGTGTCATGGAGTTTCTATTGGTAAACCACCCCTTGGACTGTCCGATTTGTGATCAGGGTGGTGAATGTGATTTGCAAGATCAATCAATGGCTTTTGGGTCGGATCGATCCCGGTTCACTGACATAGATTTTTCCGGTAAGAGAGCGGTGGAAGATAAAGATATTGGACCACTAATTAAGACCATAATGACACGATGTATTCATTGTACACGGTGTATACGGTTTGCTTCCGAAGTAGCTGGTATCGATGATTTAGGTTTGTGTTCTTTGTTGTAAGGGCAAAGATGACATTTTAAATTTTAGGTACTACGGGGCGAGGTGCTGATATGCAAGTGGGAACTTATGTTGAGAAATTCTTTTTATCCGAGTTATCTGGGAATGTTATCGATTTATGTCCCGTAGGGGCGCTTACTAGTAAACCTTATGCTTTCACGGCTCGTCCTTGGGAAATTCGTCGAACCGACTCTATTGATGTGTTAGATGCCGTTGGTTCCAATATAGTTGTATGTACCCGTACGGGTGAGGTGCTAAGAATATTGCCACGCACCAATGAGGAAGTCAATGAAGAATGGTAGGGTAGCATCATTGAATAACAATCTGAATAGAAGGGCAACGGGATTGAAAAGGTGGTAGTGTGGCGATAGTAACAGAAAATTATAGTTTTTCATGCATTCCGTTAAATTATAGTAACATGCAATAACCAAAACGTATCCAGAACCCCTGTACAGTTAAAGGTAGGAGTGTCTTTGTAACACCCTGATAGTGAGATCCTGCGTTGAGAATAACCCAGTGTCTTCTTTCAAATGCTTAACTATTTTATTAATTTTGTATTGTGTATCTCGTGTTGCTCTTGTACTTAACCAGAGTTTACATTGAGCAAAAAATGACAACTAAATATTTACACAAAACAATGTTTAGATTTTTAATGCCATACGAAGAATTGCATAGGGTCACTGAATTCACAACTTTATACATATGTTTAAATCAAGAAGAATCTATAGTAATTAATGGCCAAGGGTCTTGCATGATCAAGGCATTCTAATGGGTCATTTTTAACCATGTCATGATTTTACTTCTTCTCATAGGATTTATGTACTAGTAGATTTTGAAACATATACGCCGCTATTCGCCAACAAAATTATCAAATTACTGAAGTCATCATTGATAATCTTAGCTCTTCTGCTATCCTCAATGCAACGACGGTATTAGGGGACGAAAATGAGTGCAGTAAACATTTTTAAGAGACTCTTTTTGGTGAACATGTACCTATGTGTGAGAAAGACACGTAATTTCTAAGTTTACAAACCTAGGAACGAGCATTTTCAGCAAACAACAATTTTTCTAGAATGTTGTCGAGTGCTCAAGAACGATTCGGAATGTTCTAGAACAAACACTTCATATTTCCAGGAAAGAATGCGGCACATCAGCCTTACTTTTTTATCGCTGATGGCTAATCTTTGATAGCGCCTCGATGTCTATCGGGATTTCAGGAATATTCGTTACAATTATAGGGAAACGGTTTACCACAAGCCATTGCAACATACCCATTTCGTATGTTATATTGCATTAAATTTGTATCGATATCCATCAATAACTAAAAAATTTGCTTTTGCTAGCACAGAGACCACCTGTGTATGCGCGATTCTGCCCTTTTATGTCTAAGAATAGAACTAAATTTGCCTCCAATTGGTTCAGCCCTTTAACCAGAAATGAGAGTTTGACACACTTGTGAATGCGCGATTTTGTCCAAATGCTTTTCAGGTTGCAATAGGCTCACCTGTTTAATCGGAAATGAGACCACCGACAGACGTGCGGGTATGGTGTGAAGTTATCAACTTTTTCTTTAAGACGTGCATTTTCATACAGAAACGGTTTTTTACTTGCCACGGAAATACTGTAAACACAAGCCATTGAAATCCCTTGTAAGGGTGCGCGTTTTCGTGGTAGAATTTGAAAAAAATTTTTGCAAAATTGAAAAGGGTATTCCGAAGCCTTTGTGTTTTTTTGATTTTCGATATTTTTAAATATCTTCACAGATGATAAGGTTGTGTGATGCTAAATTTGTTGTTGATGCAACCCATTCATTCTCAAGGTAACTTATTAGTATACGGGAAATACCTGAACATCCCATACATGTTTTTAACAGCAACACAGGATTGTACAGAGATAATCTAACAGGTAGAGTTGAATCTCTCTATATTTAATACTCTTTGCAATAGCAAAAATGTAGGAAAAGCTTTCACCCAAGTTTTTGAGTACGCTATTTTAGATTTTGGAAAATATTTTCGAAAATTACTACCCCCATATCACCCCAAAAGGGTCGTGTGGACAAAAAGTTTTAGCTTCGAAATTTGGAATGTATATATGGGTATGTTGCATGTTCAAAGATATATCTCAACGAAAATGCTTTCCATTGTGCTTCTATTTGGATGTTGATACAATGATAGCGCTATATTAGCTACCTATACCAAGTACAAACGTAAATAATGGTTTGTTTAGGTTATCCGACAAATCTAGATTCGCATATGACGGACTGAAGAGGCAGAGATTGGTATCGCCGATGGTAAAAGTTGATGGACAACTACAACCAGTTGACTGGGAAACTGCGTTAATTGCTATTGGAAAAAAAATAAAATCCGCCGGTAGGTAACTACTCTGCTTTGTGATTTGCAATTATATTTAATTTGACGAAAATTTAGGTTCGGATATTGGAGTAATAGCGGGAGGTATGGCAGACGCAGAAGCACTAGTTGCTTTAAAAGATCTTATAAATAAGCTCGGTTCTGAAGACGTGTGTACTGAAAATCCTTTCCCTGTAAATGGTTCTGGTACAGACTTGCGTTCCAGTTACCTACTCAATAATACAATTGCATCTGCCGAAGAAGCTGATGTGGTATTGTTAGTGGGGACTAACATACGACTGGAGGCACCGTTGTTAAATGCCAGAATTAGGAAAGGATATGTACATAATGAAACTGAGGTACGAATTACTAAACAATTCGGTGTAAGTACTTCAGCATTAAGTATAGACGCAATGGTTACCATTGATATGTCATATAGTAGTTGCAACTCAGATTCTGCAAGACATCTTTTGTAAATGTTGAATGTGTGGAGTAATAGTAACATCGAGAGTAACATACTCGTGTAATTCATTCAGATGTGTTTTGCAAAATCGGCAAAGGTGTACTGAACAGGGTGATCTTTTATGTTTTGCAGTAAATAGAAACCGGATGTTTTAGTAGCAACCAGGATCTATGAATATTAAAAAATCAGTGTATTAACTATACTGACTTAGCAACCAGGATCTATGAATATTAAAAAATCAGTGTATTAACTATACATTGATTTTTTAATATTCATAGGTCCTGGTTGCTACTAAAACATTTATTTATAATGTCTTTGGTAATAGATTGGAGTTATCGGCCCTCAAGTGGATTTACGATACGATTACACACATGTAGGTGACGATCCTTGCTCTATTAAAGACCTAGAAAATGGAAACGATACATTTGCAAAATGCCTAAAGAATGCTAAGAAACCACTCATTATCGTCGGGCAGGATGCTTTAAATCGACCTGACGGTAGCGGAGTCCTGTTGGCAGCACAATCTCTGGCGGCGCTCATTCAAAAAAATGTACAAGATCCACAGTGGAAAGTTCTAAACATTCTGCATAAAGTGGCGGGTCAAGTAAATTTGTCATAATTAGTAATTACTTTCAAATTGGGTAATAACCGTTGTCATTTAGGTTGCAGCATTAGACGTTGGATATGTCCCCGGTTACGAAAAACTTAAAGATAATTCCAAACTAAAGGTTATTTACTTATTGGGAGCAGATGAAGCAATAGAGAGATCCCAGTTTCCATCCGATTGCTTTATAATTTATCAGGGTTAGAGAGAATTAATACTTTATCTTTATACTAATTTAGAAATTTTTTTAATAGGTCATCATGGTGATTGTGGCGCTGCTATAGCTGACGCAGTTTTACCTGGCGCTGCGTATACAGAAAAACAAGCGACATATGTTAATACAGAAGGAAGAGCACAACAAACTCTTGTTGCAGTGTCTCCACCCGGATTGGCGCGTGAGGACTGGAAAATTATTAGAGCACTATCAGAGTTCGTTGGCCAACGGCTACCGTACGATAATTTAGATCAAATCCGGTGCCGTTTAGAAGAAATTGCACCACATCTGACCAGATATGGGAATGTGGAATCTGCAAATTACTTTTCACAAGCATTAGCGCTAGCACTGAAGGTAATGTTGGAATCTAACGTTGTCCAGTACTATAATATTGATTATAGGAGTCGGCAACTGTAAATAAGAAACCTATTTCGGTTACACAAAAATCATTAGAAGATTTCTACATGACCGATGTTATAAGTAGAGCTTCTGCTACAATGGCTAAGTGTGTAACCGCTTATAAAACACAACAATGTTCGAAATACTAGATACACTATGTAATAAAGTTAGAAAATGAGTTCACTGATCTTTCATTATTGAGTATAGGTAACATTTAATTTTTTTAAGTAATCGACTAAGAATTCTATCTATAGGCGAAACAGTACTTTCTCATATGCTGTGGGATAGTTTTGCACGTCCTTGGGAAAGAGCATTTTTTATATTCCATATTGATTTGATTAATGAACTTAGACAAGTAGCCACATGAAGAAATATGTACATAATTTTTTATCATGTGTAAAAAAATATATTGAAAAACTTTACGGCTTTACCGATGTTTTGGGTGTATTTATAATTTTGGGAAAAAGTATGCAAGGTAGAATAAATGAATAACCAATGGTACCGATCTAGGGGTGTCAAAGAATAAATCCGACTCAAGAATGTTTATTAAAAAAAAAACTGATTCATAAATATTGTACAAATCATATATTAATAACTCTGGAAAGTTTCTGCACACGGTTCAACAATAAATCCCCTTGTTTCACAACCGAATTAAATTGGGCATTCTTCTGATCAGGACGATTTGTCTCTACAATACCACCAACACGATCAATCTTACAGTGGACTCTTCCCGAAGCGATAAAAATTGACAATTCCCTAAAACAGGCATTAAAAACAACTGAATATAACATTTTCGACGCTTACTGGTCAATGAAATCCTTTGATACACCGAAAGCTTCCGCCATATACTGTAAAGTCAGTGATCTGTACGACTCTAACAATTGTGAATAGGCTAAAATACGCATTTCACGAGTGTAGTAACGATAGTGAGGGTGTAATAAGTAATCTTCTCGCAGAACACGTTCAACTTCGGCTAGAATTTCGAGACTTACAACATAAAAATACCAAATGCTATTTACCTACCTAATTTTTTGAAAAATTCCGAATAGTGACATTCATACAAAGAAAAGAGGTAATCTTTAATATCGAGCATAAAATGAAGCACTTCCAGAATCTCTGAACCTTTAATCACTTTATCTCTCAACTGATACCGTGGTAAACTTATTATTGACATGAAGACAGTATACCGTACAAAGGTGCGATAATCCATCAATTCGTACGAAGTAAATGTGCTAATGGTGTCGAGAAACATGGTGGCGGCAGTTTTAAAATCACGCACTGCCATACTATAAACGCCTTGGTACACTTTTAAACGATTTCTTCTGTCCCAATCGCCCCCTTCCTCTATTAATCTACAAGCAATCTACTTAAAAGCCCACAGTCACAAAATTACCTACGTTTTTGCCTTATCGATGTTACGCACAATAATGTCATGATCCATAAAGAATAGACCAATACGAATCATGTGGAATACTATATCAAGCCTATGACCTAAAGAGACAGTTTTCTCATATGCTTGACGGAAGGTTGTGTTTGCATTGTCTTTGTCTCCGATCCGACTGTAATACTCCGCTTTTTTAAGGTACGCTTCTCGTACTTCCATTTCACCCAAGTTCTTTTCGGCATCCTCAATAGCTTCATCGAGCTTCTTTAATTGTTTTTCATTTTCGGCCTTCATTCTGTTAAGCAAATCTGTGTCTGGCTTCCATCCTGCGTCTTGACAAACGAGCTCATACCAAGGAGCCATATCTAAATAGATAATATTAAGGCTTAATCAAACAATTTAAAAGACAAACCATCTTTTTTTATTCCATCTAGAATCTTTGTATGTATGACTTTGTCGTTGCGGTATTCATTGAGGGTGAGTAAAAATTTTAGTTGCGCTAATTGCAGGTCTGGGTTCTTTTCCAAACCTTCTTCTTCCAGGTTTTCTATAGGCATTTTTCTTAGTTTTTTCAAATTTCAAATAATACCCACAAATTGCCTTGTCACTATTTAGTGTTTTTTTTAAGGTTAGACAAGAATCTCCGATTCATTGCGACAAATACGACCGGCACATGCGCGACACTTCCGCTTTTCGTCAGTACGACGTTGCCAGTATTCATAAATGTTAGCTTCTACAATGCACTCAGTCTAATGAGTGAAAGAGCAGTCAAGCATGCTTCTATCATTGAATTTATAACTATAAATTCAATTGACTGAACGCCGCCCTTAGGCAGTTAGCTTTAATATATTATATTATTTAGATATTTACTTTGTTTAAATGCCTAATAAAGACATTTATTATTATTATTATTATTTTGCTATAAATAGACATATTTCATTCTTTCTGGTCAAGAGTTCGGCCTATTTCGGTTACATAATATTTTTAAATTCGCCGCACATTATTCACCGAGGAGGTTCAAATAAAGTATGCAGTAGGTACTTGTTTTTAATGTACAGTGTGGACACCTAACGATGAGTTTTTGAAGTATTGCGGTGGGCTTTGCTTTGTTGACGAAGCATCGTTTAGGTTAGAAATTTTGTGTTAAAAATTATTCTTCTGTTATTAGTGCTAATTAATAGACCTATTCGTTTGTATGAGACAACGGAAGTAAGTTATATAATTTATAGCTATCTACATTAATATTGTTCACTTGATTGGGGGTGACTAATAACACATATTTGAGACATGACAAATAAACTTGATTGGTAAATGCCTATTTTTTTACAGCTATTCTAACAAGAACAATTCAACGTTAAATTAGTAAAATGCCCACTCAGTTAGCGCACGATAACAATATTCACGAAATACGTGCCAAAATCGCATATAATGGCGAAGTACTCATTACGTATATTAATCAGAATATTTCTTTGGAGGAGCTTTGTAACGAAATGCGCGAAATTTGTCGTTTTACTCACGATCAAGCATTTACGATGAAATGGGTAGATGAAGAAGGGGACCCTTGTACCATTTCGTCTCAACTGGAGCTAGATGAAGCCATTAGGCTTTATGAAGTTAATCGAGACTCTGAGCTAACTGTTCATGGTGAGTTTTTTATGTATTATTTGCACTTACTTAAATTGTAAACACTTTACGTAGGTACTAAATTAATAGCTTGCTCGAGCTCGGTTAATAGCATAGGTACAAGAGCAACATGAGCAAATTGTTAAATTTATTATCGGCCTGGTATTTCATGCAGTTTGCCTACCTTTTCTCCACATTTATTTTTATAAAAATAGTTCCTCTGTATTTGTCTGTCTGTGTGGTTTTTATTACTCTATGACTGTATGAACTTACTTACCGTCAACGGAAAATATAAATTATTATTTATTAGCAATAAAAATCCTAACGAAATTACATTAAAAGCCGTGCTTTGCCTGATTCTCCCATGCAAGTTTGTCACACTGTGACGTCATGCGCGAAATTCGTTCTGCTAGTGATCATATCTTGTTAAGTTGTAGTGGGTGTACAGTATTACTGCACTTCTGCTGAAGCAAGTTTTACATGCTTCAGATCATTATGACTGTGCAGGTACATCTCGATGTACAGGGAGTAACCGTGTAACATATATGTATGCCAAAAAACTGGCATTTATTGTACCAACACAAATCTTTTTTTCAAATAAACCAAAGATCCAAAATGTTGCTTTCGATCAATTTGCCCATCCGCAACTATTTTTTCACGAGTTTTGTGTTGTGTTACCCTTTTATCACTATAGGCACAGATCTACACATAGAACAGATTGCTAACCTTATGCATTTTATGGGAAACACATTTAGGTATACGGTATACCGTTGAGTATTACTCAATGGGTATAAAGTCCCTAGATTACACTGGTCTACAGCATTTTTGCGCATGGGACATATATACCTTATTTTTGTTGCTTGTATGGCCACAAATAAGAATTAGAACAAAAAAAGGTTCTGTATTTGATTTTGTGTGAAAAAAAAATGCAAATAAATAAAAACACCTAAAATGTGCTTTACATAGAAATTATTTATTAAAAGGTAACGTTCCTACATTTATAATTTGTTTGTCTAAATGTTTAAAATTGGAACAGTTTTGCTTTTTTTGTCATGTTCAACAGAAGTTTTTCATATTAACCCCCCAAATATGATCTTCCATCATGCTTCCAGCGTACAGTCAATTACAAATGACATTCTCCTGCAATATTGCCAAGTGTATGTGGGTATGTCATGTGAATGGTTCTAGCAGCTGATTGGTGGGGTTTATTACGTCACAGAGCCCGCCACAATCATCTCGTTTTGAATAAACCCCTAATACCGCACATGTTCATTATTTTGTTTCTAATCAGCCACTATTTTTAAATAAACTTTTACTGTCCAAAAAATTGTTTTATTGTTTCCGGTATACGCTTATTAAATTACAACTACGGAATTCAACTTTACTGTAAACCGCTATTATTTCGTATAAAAGATTTTGTTTGACCGTTTGCCATTGCACATAGCAATATGCTTTTGGACAAACATATTCGCTTATAGCATTGAATAATAAATCTGAATAGAAAGACAACGCAATGCTTTTTGAAGGGTCCACTTTAACGGAGTTTCTCCGTAGGTTGCCCTCTGGGACAAACTCCGCTTATTAAAAGCATTGAATTTATAACTATCAAAAGTAACTAAATTTTAATCGAGGTTTTATACCACCTACTCAACTGAATCAAAGTGATTAGATTTCTTTAGATGACGCTACTTTCGCGTACTTATCTCGTAGACTGCGTGGGAGTTATAACAGCAGGTGAAGATCGTATTGCAATAATATTATCTCTGTATTTACAAACTTATGCTTACGTAATACATGTTATTATTTGCACACCTCTTAGGAAATGACGTCAAAGTTATCAACTTACAAGTAAATCTTGATTCCAACGATCTTACCTTATGTAGACTTTAAGATCGAAATTAAACTTTACTATTATTGTACCTATAGACAATGTTTTGGGATATTTCAGAATATGCAATATACTGTCAGTCTCAGTTGTGCGAGCATTTACAGATATTGTTTAATTGCTGTTTCCGTATATAAATGCACAAATAACATGTTTTTGAGACAAAATTTGGAATTAAGTACTTTAAACAACAACATTAAAATTCAAATGAGAGAAGTGCAATATTATATTATGATGTGAAATGAAAGGTTTTTTAAATCGGCTTCATGAAAGAAATTGTATTGCACTTTTACGAAACGAAGACTCGAAAACGCCATGCCGGCACGTTTGCTTCTAAACCTTTTTCTACGTCTCTCTTGTAACATATTTTTGATATTTTTTAAATATTAATAATTACGGCACCTGAAAATACCATAAATATCAAGTACTTCTACAATTATTTATGCAAAATTCGAGTATTAAATCAAAAATCTGTTACAATAGAGGCATAGATGTGTCCTTTATCTTTACATCGGCACCTAACAACACGGTATAGAATCCAATTTACTCAAAATGTTATACTAAGTCCCACACCTAGACACGCTATTCGAGCCATATAATTTCTATTGAAGCGCTTTCCTAGTCGTATGCAGAGAACGGCTTAAGTTCTCGAGCTTACGGATCGAATAAGAAATTTCAAAGCTATTATGAATTTCCATAGCAAGAGAAAAGACGCAGTCGTCAATCGCATTCAATGGAATGTTTTTTACCGTCAAAAAATAAATCAAGAAAACATACATTTATCATAGGGTCCGTTCACTTAGCCCCCCCTTAGCCCAAAAATGAACCAATTTTTTTTATGTATTGTGCCTCAATTGTGCATTTATGCGCACCGTTTGTGCTTTTTTGGTTTTGGAGATAATCGAAAAAATCAAATGGGGGCTAAGTGAACGCTTAGCCCTCCAAAAAATTAAACTTTTTGATAGTTCATCGACGGTATTGCGTAGTACTTCGATTGTGTTTAATCGTGCTTTCATACTCATCGTTTGTGCCTTTTTGGTTTCGGAGATAATAGGAAAAATCAAATGGGGGCTAAGCCTGGGGCTAAGTGAACGCTTAGGTCTCATCAAAAGAAACTGATTTGTACAAACTATAGCTTTTCCGGGCGAGTCATTTTCGAGATCAGAGGGTGGGGGGGTGGAACTGGTTTTATCCTTCATCATGATACTCTAATGAAAAGAGTCTCAACGAATGGAATTAATTTCTACCAACCATAGCCCTCCTCCTCAACCTCTTATCGTGATCAGGTATATTCCCTTATACCTCAAGATCGGATTGTCGGAAGAGGGTACTCACACGAACTTATAAATTAAGATGGACCGCTGATCAAACAGTTGCATAGAGGTAGAAATGGCCCTAGCATGGGCTCCGCCATGATGTGCACATTCTAGTTATTTTCTAGGGGAATTTTCCTAGTGCTCAAGTTTTGAGCCTATTGCAGCCTTGGAAAATGACATGTGTCACAGTAATTTATTTAGAAAATGTGAGGTTAATGTTGGGTTAATGCTTGTTTATTAGTTGATTTGAATTTCGCGCCATGTGAGTGCACATCATGGCGGCCCCCATGTAGGTGTCATTTGTCAATTCAGCATTAACAGCCCATCTTAATTTATAAGTTCGTGGTACTCACAAAGGGCGATTGAGACGTCTGCAAGAAATATATCAATTAGTGATGTCAAAACAAAAGCTATTTCGGTTAAAAAATGCGCTTTATCTGTACAAGAGTTGTGCACAATTTATACTTGTTTATACTTTTTCAGATTATGTCTTTCATACTGCAGCTTATGACCATACCTTGTGTTATATTGATGATTAACGTTCAGACGATTGAAAATGTCTGAATTCATCTTAACAAAAACTAAAACTTCTAATATATACAGACATGGAAAGGTAAGGATGTCATTTAAAGTTGGTTATACAGGGTGAAAATTGGGTAATAGAGGGCCGAGGGGTTCAAGATAAGCACTTTTTTTCAAATAAACCGAGGGTCAAACGTGTTTCGTTTGGGAGCCACTCCCAAAGAAGTGGTGAAATTTGGAGTTCTTTAATTTTTTTCTCAGCAATCACCAGTTACTTTTGTGTTGTCTTACTGGAAGAAAGGGCAGCAACAAACTGCTCAACGCAAACTATATTAATTGGCACACAAACATAATTATTAATATTATAGAAAACATGTAAGTAAACAAGCGACAGCACTATTGGCGTACCGCGCGGTCGCTGCCGTTCTCCGTGACGTGCCCTTCATTCTTCAATCGCTTCCCTAATAATCTGGATGCCAAACTGGGATTTTTGGCTTAACCTGGAAGTGAGGTACGGTGAAGGTTTTTTGACGGTTTTTTGTTCGTAAGGATGTCTACTTTGAGAATGCCACCTTGACACCCTTGAGCATTTTGAGAAATTCAAGATGGCGGCCAAAAAAATACAAAAATTAAAGTTTTAAAAAATATGGGCATATAACACATCGATTTTAGGGTTTTTAAGCCTTCTGAATTTAAATTTTTAGTTAAAAATATTTTTGGGAGCGTTTTGGCGGATTGGGGTGGGGTTTTTAAGGGGTTGGTTTATATATTTTTTCAATATTAACTTGTCGTACATCGATTTATATGTTTTTATGGATAAGGATCCCGAATTCCATATCAAAATGGAGGTACAGCAAGTTATTCAATGTTAAAAAAGTAGAACGACGCCGACAGACGGCCCGAAAATAACATAAAACGCACGGTACGCCTCGCCCGCGCTGCACGACATCATTTTAATAAAAAGATAATAATTATAACAAGTGCAATACGTCTTTTTATAGGTTTCTTGGGGTGGAGATTACAATTTTGATGTCAAAGTATGATTTTTGAATAAATCCTAGAAAGATATACAAGATAGCGTCAAAATTATTATCTTTTTATTAAAATGATGTCGTGCAGCGCGGGCGAGGCGTACCGCGCGTTTTATGTTATTTTCGGGCCGTCTGTCGGCGTCGTTCTACTTTTTTAACATTGAATAACTTGCTGTACCTCCATTTTGATATGGAATTCGGGATCCTTATCCATAAAAACATATAAATCGATGTACGACACGTTAATATTGAAAAAATATAAAAACCCACCCCTTAAAAACACCCCCCACTCCTCCAAAATGCCCCCAAAAACATTTTTAACTAAAAATTTAAATTCAGAAAACTTCAAAACCCTAAAATCGATGTGCTACATGCCCATATTTTTAAAAAATTTAATTTTTGTATTTTTTGCAGACATTTTTGGGCGGATTCTTAAAATAGACCTACTTAGTGACCTAAAACCGCAAAAAAATTTTCACCGTACCTGAAACAATCACTACGCAACAGTTACAAAGACGTTTACACGTTACACGTTTTTAATTAGGTTTTCGGGTATGCCCTTTCCGATTTTGAAAAAAATGTTCAAAATTCCTATCACGGAAGGGCGCACCCCTGCTTCGACGAAATTTGGTGCCTGGCGGTTTTTGAACATAAAAATCACGAATCTGGAATTAGTTTTTGAAAATTCGAAAAAAAAGTTCCACTGCAATTCTTGGCCGGACAACGAAAATGGAGAGAATTCCACGAAATTGGTTGTGTACATACTGGATGAGTTAAGGAACAAAATTTTAAAATAACTTTTCAAACAAAAGTTATAGGTACTCGTTTGGAGAATGGGCCTTGGGGCAAAGTGTCTCTCGCCTACTACTATAGTGAATGATCTAATTTCGTATGTAGTTAGTTGAAAATGTCACAAATAACAAAAAAATAACGATTTAAGTTGCCCCCATTTGATTTGTCCTATTATCTCCAAAACCAAAAAGGCACAAACGGTGCGAATAAATGCACTATTGAGCACAAATGATTATTGAGGCACAATACGTAAAAAAAATTAGTTCATTTTTGGCTAAGTGAACGGACCCTTTATCATATTATCATAGCATATATTGTTGTCTAATTATCTTGTATCCAATAATTGACTTTTTACGTTCTGCAACAACGCTGTTATTATTATTGAATTAAGAACTTATAACTTGTTAAAAAATTAAGTCGGATATTCATCTGAAAACTGTATTTAGACGATCGTTGTATCAAAGGTATCCAGTTACCGACGTGCGTAAGTTTATCAATGGCATGATGTCACCGTAGTCAAAACATTCTCTCTCACCTCTCTACTCATTTTGAAGTGAGTATCTCGGCTATATTGTATGAATTAAAAAATGTTGAAGAGTTTCCTTTAATCACGTTTTGTTACTTGCCGTACGATACCAGCACATTCTAGATAAAGAATACTGGCCACCTTTTCTCCTATCTCACTGACCTTCTATTCAGATTTATTATTCAATGCTTATAGTATAAACTGTGCGCATGCGCACAAAGTCAACTTTCTTACTTATGGAAACAATATTGTTTTGATACTTAAAGCCCGATTCTCACATAAAGCCCGATTCTCACATAAGCGACGCGTAGCAGGGCGTAGCGGCGCGTCGTAGGGCGTCACTGCAAGGTTCATTTCTCACATAAGCAGCGCGGCGCGGCGCGACCATTTGTCCTTTTGGTGAGAGAACAAACGGCCCGGTTCAATCCAGTTTTAAATCATGGCTTAATGGAGTAGTTCACCTAGTGATCATCAAATGGCAAATGACGGTGGAAGTTGAACGAGAAACTAAAAAAATAAAAAAGAGGAAATACTGGATGCAAAAAATGTATAAAGCCCGTTTTTCTGAAGGCAAAGTCCATTTAGGAGCGTCTATTAATTAGAATACTATAAAGGTTTACGCAAACCGACGCGGACATGCGGCCGCGGGAGCGGGAGCGGTACCGCATGCGGGAAATATTTCTACAGCGGAATATGCGAGCACGCACACCGATGCGGCGGTTCGCACGCATATACCGCTGTAGAAATATTTCCCGCATCCATACCGCTCCCGCTCCCGCGTCCGCATGTCCGCGTCGGTTTGCGTGGACCTTGTCCTAATAGTCTTTCACAGCAACAATTATTTCTTTTAATTTACACTGGTCTTTTTCTACAATTATTGTCAATAAAATGTTTTAGTGCGCATGTATTC
The DNA here is from genome assembly GCF_008802855.1 of Photinus pyralis. Lineage (NCBI taxonomy): Eukaryota > Metazoa > Arthropoda > Insecta > Coleoptera > Lampyridae > Photinus > Photinus pyralis. The sequence goes on along the minus strand of NW_022170819.1, from coordinate 810,012 downwards.
GTCACAGATGCAGCAGGAAATGCTGCTTTTCAATTCTCACATAGCAGCGCCGCCGTAGCGACACGGCATACAACGCTCTGCCGACAGTTAAATTTTGACGCGCCGCGCTGCTGCTACAACGCGCTGCTATAGTGAGAATTACCCTTTGAGATATTAACCGCGCTTTAAGAAAAACACTTATGTACAGATGTCTGATCTATGCATGGAAAGTGCGCCTGTGCCGTCACAGAAACTTCCTCTAACAAATTATTTCTTTTCCCCTATCCTACGAGTTCAATACATTAAATAAAAAGAAGCGCAACTTTCCAGTTTAAGATAAAAAATCCTCGAACGGGCGGAGTTGAGGCTTAAAACTACCCCAAATAATTGAGCGTCTCTTTTATATACTAATATTATTCATACTCTTGTTTACTACTGTTTACGTAAATGATAAAGTTTCAGATGTGTTTCACAGTTTGATCTATTTTTAGAATAGGTACCTCTACTTTAAACTTTAGATGCTATAGTCCCCTTTTAGTTACTTTCCCCATTCAATTATAAAATCTGAAATTATGGTTACACTTTTCTTATGAGGTTATCTACACGTATTTGTTTGATTATAAAATCCATTTTTAGTCCGTTATTAAAAAAAGTTGGGTTCGTCTTCATCTCCTTTACGCGCTAGTTAATTATGGTATTCTGGAAACGAAACGAAATCGATGTGTTTTAAAGACTCCGTATAAACAACTAGATGACGCTGCTGTCGAACAAAACCTCCGTTGTATGATTTATTTACCGCAGTAAACTAAATTGTAAACGTTGGCTTTAAAAAATCATGATTCATAAAAATTTGAATTTTTATTATCATGTCAGCATGATTACGACGAAAATGGAAAAACACCCCCGAAGTTTAGACTGTTATCGATTTAGGGCGCCACCGTCGCCATCCGGGTATTTTCCCGCGGCGTTGCCGATTCGCATTCGATTTTCAATCTTACACAATTTCGTCAGACGTTTCGCCTAAGAGGGTGGAAAATGTTGACATAATGCGGCAATGCCGCCGTCGGTGTGCGGTTCCCTATCGTTCAGTTTCACAACCTGCCCTCTTAAAAGTAGTCCGCAATACTAAAATTGACCTTAACACCCTTTTTTGCTTCTGGTATTTTTAGTAGAATTCTGATAGTGTCATTTGAACGCGCTTCGCACCCCGTTGTTTTTTTAACTAGAAGTGTTTGGATAATTTAAATAAACCGCATGCTTCATGTAAGTAGTGGGTACGTCAATACGCGAACAACTCTAAGACAAATTTCATAAACTCTACTGTTACGTTGGCGATGCTGCAATGTACAAAACCAGAAAGCACGTTCCCTTTATTGCCATGATTTAGGCAGCCACCTTCATCCACTTCGCCCACCGCACACTTGCTTAAGGCGTATTTAAATCCCCAAATCTACGAGATGGCATGGGGTTATTGGAGTGCTACCGCAGTTTCCTCGACGGACCGCGGCCGAAGTCCCAGAAGGAATCAGAACGGAACAACATCAACAAGCAATTATCCCTCGGCGTCGACGACGGTTCCAGCATCAATAGAAGAACGACCATCAGTCAGCACCCAAAATTCGAACTCGAACTCTAGCAACAGCCAGACGTCCGAATTTGACAACGCGCCAAGTTTCTCCAGAAGGCCGTCCTTGGATTTGGGTCACATGGGACCGCAAGGTGCCCTGGCTAATATATTATGTGCCGCTCACGGCAGCCGTCAGCAAAGCGGAACTCTGTCGGCGGGAAATACCTTAACACGTTTAGGGAGTAGACACGCGGCCACCAGCGGGGTCGAGTACGCCGTTCCCCATCACTTCCATCACCATCATCACCATGCGGCCTACGTTGAGTATCATCAGACTCAGCTGTCTTTCTCAGATGACGACTCGAGCTCCGAGCCCGGTTACGCTACAGGTATGAATTATCTATTATAATGGAATGACGTTAACCCATTTACAACCGTTGACCTAATTTCAGCCGCAAACTTCGTCATTTTCTGAACAATACCTATTCATGCTTCCCTAGCAGTCATTATCACTTTTTTTACCCCCAGGATATTTCTACCTGCACTAAAACGGTATCAATGAAGCTTTATATCTAGATATTTGTGCACAAATTACCATGAACTAAATGCCGATCATGTGTAATAAACGGCTCTAAATCGGGTCGGTTAAGTTGGCCCCCCCCATTAAACATTTCGTTATGATATTACCATGTAATAATGCGCTCGATATGCGCTCAAACGCGCCGCTGAAAGTAATTTTTGCGCTGTTAAAGTTTTTGAGATATTTTGAAAAACATTTGGGGGGGTTCAAGTTCACGCAGCCCCCCCCCCATTATGCAATTTGGTATATCTGATGATTCCAAATTGTGCCTGTAGTTATGCGCTAAACTGCGCCACTGGATTAACATTTTGCGCCACTACCGTATGGCCATAACGAAAGACAGAAGGTGGGTGGGGCTAAATTGATGGTTTTAAAAAAGTGCACTTTCTTAAAGATTCTTAGTGCTATATGTTCCCTTTAGTTATGCGCTCAAATGCGCCGCTGAAACTAACTTTTGCGCTGTTATAGTTTTTGAGATATTTTGAAAAACATTTGGGGGGGTTCAAGTTCACGCAGCCCCCCCATTAAGCAATTCGGTATTACTGGTGATGCCAACTTATGCCTGTAGTTATGCGCTAAACTGCGCCACTGGATTAACATTTTGCGCCACTCCCGTATAGCCATAACGAAAGACAGAAGGTGGGTGGGACTAAATTGATGGTTTTAAAAAAGTGCACTTTCTTAAACATTTTTAGTGCTATATGTTCCCTTTAGTTATGCGCTCAAATGCGCCGCTGAAAGTAACCTTTGCGCCGTTTAAGCTAAACAAGTTAAAAAGTAATCGTAAACGATTTACATGAAGCGCATTTCCACTTGCATTCATTTCCCATTTGTAAGATGCAACTTCTATAAAATCGTAAAAATCCGGCCACAAATATGAAAGATAGCGTTGCACATGGGCAATCCATTTTTGTCGTGCTACTTCAATGTCAGTTTATGACAAGAATTTCATTTCGATGCTTTTCTAAATAAGAAAGTTGGAACTGGGCATGCGCAAACCTAAATTTTGAAACTAATGTTAGATTTTCCTTTGTTCCAAGCGCCTAAATATCAAATTTCACTTAAATGCTTCCATAGATAAAAAAGTTGGCACTGCGCATGCGCAAAATAAAATTTTGAAACTGGAGCTAGATTTTCCTTTATTCCAAGTGCCTATGTATCAAATTTCGTTTAAATTCTTCCATAAATAAAAAAGTTGGCACTGCGCATGCGCAAAACCAAATTTTGAAATTGGCGTTTGATTTTCTTTTATCCCAGGTGCCTATGTATCAAATTTCGTTTAAATTCTTCCATAAATAAAAAAGTTGGCACTGCGCATGCGCAAAACCAAATTTTGAAATTGGCGTTTGATTTTCCTTTATCCCAAGTGCCTATGAACTTGACTAGTACCTAGTTTATGAAATCTCATACATTGGTCATTAGTCTCGTCATTAGTGTTGTCGGTGACCATTCAAACATTCCATAATACAATATGTACAATATGTACAATATGCAGGTTGCCCAAAGAAGTTTTTTGACGAGATGAATTTTTAAAATCTAAAAAGTAAAATTAAAAAAAAAAAACTGGATAAGAACTACACACGACAGAAGAGAAACTTCCCTAGTTTGAAATGTAAACACATCTCATATAAATGTAGGTTATTATTCCACATTTACATTTACTCACAAGGCGGCGCATTGCCTGAGAAAGATTCCCCTTCCAGCGTTTCATGTGTTGCCCCGCCCGTGCTCCGACTTCCACTGTGCTGTGCGGGTATGAGGAGTGGGGGAACCTGTGCTCTTATTCCCCTCCGAGCGTTTCACTGTTTTCGTGATCGTGACCGCTCGTAGCATTGGACTTACCCCATCTGACGTACTACCGGGTCTAAAGAACCCTCACCTTCAAAATAAAAAAAATCTCACAAATTAGGCTCTTAGTGTCCCGTGTCCGTCAGCGAAGTGGGCATTGTCGGCGTTGTGCCCCTTGCACACTTGTCGATGATGTGGGCACGGTCGGCGTAGTGTCCCTTGTCGGCGATATGGACCATCAAAATATCGTGTCGGCGTTGTGGGCATTCGGCGAAGTATCCTACACTCCCGCAGTCGAGCTTCCGCACCACTGCGCCACTCAATTCTGTCCAGTCAGTCGCTTCGTTGGCTATTCCCTCGGTTATTCTGTCATTGGTGCAGCACAAAAACGTCAGTATCACTGGTCACGTCATAGCTTGACCAAAGCATAAAAAATAATAGACATCTAATTTTTTACATACCTACCTACTTTGATACCGCAACGCACTAAAGTGGCGATTTTCCTTGGCGCTCGTCCGTCTGCCTGTCTGTGCACGATAAAGCTTTTACCGGATTTTCGGTATGTTTTAGCTTATGCTTTCTGATTCTCCACTGTATACTTTATGTGAGTGTTCCGGACTGTGACCCCAAAATGCTATCCGTATTTTAGCCTGCCCTCAAAGTTGGCATAATATATCATCTTCAGTGTACTGACATTTAGGTACTGCTTCATTACCCTCATCGAGTACACCACCGAATTAAGTTTTGAACTTAAATGCTGGATATGCTTGGTCCATTTCAGATTATCTGGGAAGGTGATCCCTATGACTATGATTACCTACCATGTTCGCATATGACTGACCCAGTTTGAAAAGAACACACATTGTTTTATTCTTATTTACTTAGTAATAGTTTATTATTGATGAAATATTGTTGTACTTTTTCCATTGCACGTTCTGCCTTATTCTCGAGTTCCTCATGCTTATACGAGTGTAGTACGATGTTGGTATCGTCAGCATAATTAATTATACTTCCAATGCCATTGACAGTTTTATTTATGTCGTTTATTAGGATGGCAAAGAGCAAGGGCCCAATAACACTGCCTTGCGCTATTCCAACATTGATTGCTGCTAAAGGTGACACTCACACCTCAGGTTTCTTTCAATTGTTACCATTTGTTTACGGTCACTTATGAAAGATTGCATCCATTTATGCGCGACACCTTTTAACTTAATCCCATACTTATCAAGTTTTCGTAGCAACACTTCATGATCGACTACTAGATCATAAGCTTTAGACAAATCTAAAAATAGTCCCAATGTTTTTTCTCCATGTTCAAACAAACGTAGTACGCTGTTTTCCAAGTCAAAAGCAGACGTTATTACGGAACGTCCCTTAAGGTAGCCATATGTTGGGACGAAGAGAATAGTTTTTTTCTTTTCAAAGTAAGTAGCAATGCGATTATACATGACACGTTCAAATATTTTAGAAAAGGTCGGTAGGATGCTTATGGGACGGTAATTATCCATCGAATTAGGATCTCCTCCCTTGGGTACAGGTTTGAATACGGCCGTCTTGAGAGATTCCATATGTTATTGAATTGTTGATAATGTATTGTAGTGGGTCGCATAATTCTTGAATGCAGCTCTTGATCACATGGGTCGGGATTCCATCATATCCCACGACGCTTTGTTCTTAATCAATTGAATAATATCTATAAGTAATTTCCAATTTGGAGTACCCAGTATATTTATGTACAAGTAAAATATCACCACAGTCCACTAAAGCCTTCAGTATAAGTAGATGAGCAAAGGGACTTCTGGATCAGGAAGTGACGTCAAACCAATCAGAATCGAGTATTGTGGTCACGTGGTCACGTGTGAGCCAATGAGAGCGCGTGAGTCGGCCATTTTGTGACGTCACATTTTGCGTGTTTTGCTTCCGGTGTTTCTGGATCAGGAAACGCGTCACACCAATCAGAATCGAGTATTTCGGTCGGCCATTTTGTTTACGTCACATTTTGGGTTGGATCAGGAAACGCGTCACACCAATCAGAATCGAGTATTTCGGTCGGTCATTTTGTTTACGTCACATTTTGGGTTGGATCAGGAAACGCGTCACACCAATCAGAATGCAGTATCGGCCATTTTGTTTACGTCATATCTAGGTTTCCCGCGTTTATTTCTGGACCAGGAAACGCATACTGCTGATTAGGATATCCTGTTTACAACACCGGATGCTGCTTCCTGTTGACGTGACCGGACGCTGCTTCCTGTTCCCGCCATTTACGTTTCCTGCTGATTAGAATTTACCGGATGCTGCTTCCTGTTGACGTGACCGGACGCTGCTTCCTGTTCCCGCCATTTACGTTTCCTGCTGATTAGAATTTACCGGATGCTGCTTCCTGCCGATAACCGGATGTTGCTTCCTGTTCCCGCCATTTACGTGTATTCGATTCCGCAGCTCACAATCTCTTTGAAATACGGTTGGAATCTTGATCCATATTTTCAATAAGTCATTTACACTTAAACTTAACAATTCGCTCTTCGTCTCAATATAATTAGACTCCTTTTGAGCCTCTCGCCTAGCGATGTTGCGCAAGATTATTATAAATGGGAGACGTATTAACCTATAACGAGGTGATGGTGGGTCGCTGTAGAGGTGCAGGGTAGTAAAAGAAATATTTCAAAGGTTCATCAATAATGGTTAACACCTTTATTCATATTTCAAATTAGGGTTATGTAATTATTTGTAAATTCGTTGTTGAGCCTACCGCTCCTATACTAGATATAAATACAACTTTATTTGTTACGGTCAACTTGAGGAACTCCAGCCGATTTTCTTCTGTGAGGTATGTATGGTAACGCTGCGGCAGTATGCACTTGAAGGTCTCGGTTTCGACCATAATTCGATCTCCAAACTTGGTGCCGATTACGCCGATATCAGTAATTGGGTATTTATTTCCGATTTCCAGATCTTTTGCATTTATGAATGGCTTACAATAGGTAGATGAGTTCAAGGAGGCGAAATCAAATTCTTCCATTATTATGAGCAGTAAATATCTGTAACAAATAAATAAGTGAAAAAATGAATAATCTAACCGCTACTTAACAAAATTAGTCATTAAAATCATACTCACCAAATAACGCCGCAAACTAGTTCGCACGAATCACTGACTGAGACGTTAACTGCACTCGGCTTTTATTTCAATTTTCTATCTAATCATAGCGGATGCAGCATCCTGGCAGTGTTTCTAGAAATTTCTGAGCGGAAGCAGCATCCCGTCTCTTATCTACATCGAAATGTATTTAAGCTGACGCATTTCAATTAAGTCATTGCATTTGTATGTGTATGTGTATGTGAGCAGACTGTCTCAACTACTACTTCAAAGCAGAAATCCTCTTTTAAGCAGCGAAAATCAGGTAAGAGCGTTTTATCTTAAATAAAACTTTCGGTATTTTAATGTAGATATTCTAGGAAAAATGGCTTATATTTTAGACAATGTGAATACAACGCTTGAAATGATTGCCCATTTCTATAAAAACTATAATCTTGGCTCTGCTAGCAAGGTTCCAAAATTCATCAACATCATCGATGCTAATCTTAGGCAAATCCAATCTTCGCTAGCAGAGCCGCTAACGGTTGGAGATAAACGGCACCTTGCAGCTGTGGCTGGTAAAATGGAACGCTACAAGGTGCTTATTAACCAGTTGGGGAAGTCTATTGCCGGCTCCTCCCTAGGTAGAAGACCGCTGGTGGAATGGCGAGATTTGGCTACCGCATTTAAATCGCGTGTGAGTACCGGTATTATTATCAATCTAGGACATAAGACTTTAGGATCATTTTTTAACGATAGCTGTAAGTTATTTATCACTAAGATTAGAGACATCTATCCCAAATATAATAGCCCGCTGAAAACAAATTTTGAGTTTTGCGCGGAATTTGTAAAGCCCTCGTTGAATAAGAATGATGAAGCACTAGCATGTAGGGAATTTAGTTTTTTAACTAAGAATTTTACTATTTTATCTAGCGATTTAAGTGAAGCTAACTTGAAGCAATTATTTAATAATAACGCGGTGGATTATTTGATGGAGCGCTTAATGCAATTTGAGGAACAGGACAGTGGGTGGGGGTTGTCCAAGATAATTTCGTTGACTGTGAACGTAAACAGTGTGACTTTAATGCACGCCTCGTCTTTTATAGAATTACCTAAAGAAATTCAAGTTAAAAAAGCGGTCATCAATGTTAAAAATAATGATGAAGCGTGTTTTGGATGGGCGTTGTCATCAGCCCTCTTCCCCGCTACCCTCAACACCAATCGTATCTCTTCTTATCCATATTATGCGCAAATCTTAAATTTTGATGGTATTAGCTTCCCCATGTCTTTAGACCAACTCCAAAAATTTTTAAAACAAAATCCAAATTTATCTATCAATATTTACGGCCTTACTAGAAAAACGCAATCCGATTATGTCACTGTTCCTATTTATCTTAACACCGAAAAGAAAGCGAATCACGTTAATTTACTCATGATCCAGCAGAATTATGAAATTGAAAAGGATATTGAGAATAATGCTACCGCTCACAATAGTGAGGAACCCGATGAAGCGGTTCGATTTCATTTCTGCTGGATCAAAGATTTGTCGAGATTGGTACGTTCACAGTTGACGAAGGGACATGGAAAGCTGTATATTTGCGATAGGTGTCTCCACTATTTTAGCTCACCAGATAAACTTAATGCACATGAGTTAGATTGTAAGTTAGTTAATAAGTGTAAAATAAATATGCCAGAGCCCGGTTCACATGTATATTTCAAGAACCATGAATTCAAACAGACCGCTCCTTTCATCATTTATTGTGATTTGGAATGTTTGGTACAAGATTTTCAGGATGATGAGACGCAAAACACCGTAAAGTATAAGCAGCATAACGTATGTAGCATTGCATATTATTTGCATTGCACCTTTGATAATTCATTGTCGAGGTTCCGCCTGCAGAGGGGTGAGCAATGTATTAATTGGTTTACCAGTGAACTTGAAGAAATTTCAAACAATTTACAACAATATTTCATTAATCCAGTGCAAATGGAACCGTTAAATGATTTGCAAATGTTGGGATATAATGCATCCACCTATTGTCATATTTGTGAAGGACCCATTTTACCGCCCCAGGTCAAAGTTCGCGATCACTGCCACTTTACAGGTCGGTTTCGCGGTAGTGCCCATCAGGCCTGCAATTTACGTTATAAAGTACCACATATGATACCCATATTTTTTCATAATTTTAGTGGATACGACAGTCATTTTATAATTAAGGATATTGCTCAAGCTATTCCTGGGAGAGTCACGCTGCTACCTAAGAATAAGGAGCGTTACATTTCATTTACTAAGAAAATGGAGAATGCAGATGTCGAATTCAGATTCGTAGATTCGTATCGCTTCATGAGCGAATCATTAGATAATCTAGCGTCCTATTTAAAGTTTGACGATTTCAAAATTTTGCGTAGCACGTTAAGCCATTTAAATGATGAGCAGTTGAAACTTTTAACTAAAAAGGGCGTGTATCCGTATGAATATATGGATAGTTGGGAAAAATTTAATGAAACCAATTTACCGGAAAAGATACAATTTTACAGCAAGTTGAGGCAGTCGCACATTTCAGATCAGGAATATTCGCATGCTAGAAACGTTTGGCGAAAATTTGACACTCAAAACTTGGGTCAATATAGCGAACTTTATCTGATGAGCGATGTGCTTATACTTGCAGATGTATTCACCAATTTTAGAGAAAAGTGCATAACAACGCATAAACTCGATCCAGCATTCTTTTTCACAGCGCCCGGATACACGTGGCAATGCATGCTGAATTACACCAAAGTTAAACTCGAGCTGCTCACAGATGTTGATATGATGTTGTTTGTTGAAAAAGGTATAAGGGGAGGCATAACGCAATGCTGTACGAAATACAGCAAGGCCAATAATAAATATCTGAATGGGAAGAATTACGATCCTACTAAACCCCCTACTCATATCATGTATATGGATATGGTTAACTTGTATGGGTGGGCTCAAAGCCAGTGTTTACCTTTAAATAATTTTAAGTGGCTTAGTGAGGCTAAATTAAAGTCATTAACTCCTGAAGCGATATTAAATACACCTGATGATGCGGTCGAAGGTCTCATTTTAGAGGTGGATTTATTGTATCCCAGGCAATTGCACGATCAACATAAATCCATTCCTTTCTGCGTTGAACACGACACTCCACCGGGCGCTAAAAATAAGAAATTGCTCGCAACCTTGCATTCAAAAACTAGATATGTTATTCACTATAGAAATTTAAAACAATGTCTTCAAGCAGGTCTCATCCTTGAAAGAGTTCACCGGGCTATTAACTTTAAACAATCTTGCTGGTTAAAACCATATATAGACTTGAACGCAAGGTTACGAGCGCAAGCCACTAACGCTTTTGAAAAAAATCTATATAAATTATTAAATAATGCAAATTTCGGAAAAACGATGGAGAATGTGCGGAACCATCGCATTATTAAGCTTGTTACCCGGTGGAGTGGTAGATACGGAGCCAATTATTATATATCCCAGCCCAATTTCCATAGCAGAGAGATCTTCGATGATGAATTATTGGCTATCGAGCTATCCAAAACAGAAATTCTATTTAATAAACCGCTATATGTTGGGATGGCAATATTGGAAATTTCGAAAACTAGAATGTACGATTTTCATTATAACTTTATGCATCATCAGTTTAGCGACGACCGCTTGAAATTGTTGTATATGGATACCGATAGCCTCGTGTACGAGATGGTATGTGATGATGCATACGAATTGATACGTGCAAATATTTCACGATTCGATACGTCTGATTATCCTGAAAACAACATCTATAATATCCCTAGATGTAATGGAAAAGTGCTAGGAATGATGAAGGATGAATTGGGCGGTAGAATCATAACCGATTGGGTGGCTTTGACATCTAAAATGTACAGTTATAAAACTATGGATAGCGACAATGATGTAATGAAATTAAAAGGTATTAGAGATTATATTGTAAAAAATAGACTAAGTTTCAATGATTATTTAGAATGTTTAAGGAGCGGGATTACTAAAAGTGTCACCCAAAGCAGCATCATATCAAAAAATCATCATGTATATAGTATGGAGCAGCATAAAATTGCTCTTAGTAACAACGATAATAAGAGGTATTTGATGCCAAATGGTATCGATACGCTGCCTTGGGGACATTATAGTATTCCCGCTGAAATGGACTTAGGATAAGTAATTAGGGAGTATGTTTGTAATTATAGGTATTTATTAGGACATGAAATTAAATGTATAATAGCTATTAATCATATGTATTCTTTGTAAATTACTTTATTAGGATAGGAAATCAAGTGCGTATGTTCATAATCATATTTATTCATTGTAAAATATAATAGCATGTGTACTTATAATAATAAAACACAAGTTATACAAAATCTGATTTTTTAATCCACGAGTCATGTGATTTATCCATGCCAAGCCATCGAACGTAGAGCAGGTCTCCTTTACGCCGTAACACTTTCTCAACAAGAAATATATCCGGATGAGCAGTTTTCTGCATTTCTTCCGCGTAGAATTGCCCCATTATTGGTTTACCAAATGAATCCTCCAATAAGTACGTAACGGGATTGCCAACTTTTACTTTAGCCACCTTGAATAATTCGGTAGAAAAGTTCGGAGTGTAGCCTTTTGAAAACACCGATTTATACTTGGATATTCGTACAAAGTCACCAATTTTGAATTTAGCTGCTCCCATTATCTTTATATTATGGAACATTGGTAAGTATGTCTTTGCGGCTACATCTTTAGGCTTCATCTTAATAGTCGAATGTCTCGTATTATTGTAGCCTAAAGTCACTTCCGCTAGCACATCAATCCATTTATATCTTCCGCGAAGACTGAACCGCTTATATAATGAATTTTTTAAAGTTTTTATCACTCTTTCAACTATGGTCGCTTTCTTTACGCTATACGTAGAGTAATGATTGATGGCATGTTTCAGCATTAATTTTTCAAAATCCTTATTATAGAATTCTTTTCCTTGATCGGTTTGTAAATTGACTGGCACTCTTCCTTCGCATATAATAGCAGTCATGTTTTTGCTCACTTCACTAGCACTCTTCGATTTTAGGGGTCGCGTCCATAGGTATTTGGAGTAGCAATCAATTACGGTTAATATATATTTATAACCTCGATTATCTTTAGAATATCGGGTGAATTCGGCCAAATCAGCTTGCCATAGGTCATCACGATGCTTGATTATCGTTCTTTTTCGGGGAAAATTTTTTCTCGCCGATCTGTGCAATTCCTCGACGACGTCGAGCTTCGTCATCTTCCAAATCACTACCGATAAATGGCGGAGATTCACGCATAGTCAATTCGGCAAAGTCCGTCACCGGACTCATCCCTAGTTTTTCGCGAATTTCATCCAAGTTTCGCTCCATTTCATGCATGACATTCATATGACCATCGGTGATTGACTTAAACGATTTTACAAACATGTGTAGGTATCCATTTGTTACGGCATCGCCATCGTTCACCGGATCAGCTAGATGGGTTAGCCGATTACCACGCATATCATATTGTTGGCTTGCGGCGTTCCGAGTACTATTATCCACATATTGTTTTGTAGCAACATCGCTACCCTTAGCAGGATCGGCAACATTACATATTCTCTTGTTTTGCATATCATAATCATTAGCGGCGGTAAATTGCAAGGTATTCTGTTCGTTATATAATCTTGAGGACGAATGTCTTCCGAATTTGTCAACGCTCATTTTCGGACTAAGCGATTATACCTTCTTCTCGGAGCTCCTCTTCAATGCTTAAAATCTCGTTGTTGTGTCCGGTATGACCGGCTGCTTGCGATGCGTGTAACAGTCTGAGACGCTCGACTAGTTCGTAGGGAGTATTCCAATACACGTACTCCTTCTGTTTATTATTAACCTCCTTCACACCTGCTCCAAAATGTTCCGATAGTAGCGGCTTCACGATCTTAACGTATTTATGCGACTTAGTACCCATGATTTGTTGTCTAGGGTCGTAGTTCCTTTTGTATGCGTTAGTAGCTAATAAAATATCTTTATACGATTGACTATCCTTGAAGGAGTAATTATGTGGCTTTTTGAGCACGAGCAATTCATATAGCCCAGGAGTGCCGGTATAAAGTGTATTTTTTATGTTTATATCGGGTCCTTCAAACTGCACTATAGAATCTCCTATAGCCCACTCTTTGAATTCGGAATCGTATCGAAGTCCGTGAACGTGATCGACCTCTCCCATCGCATCCTTAATCATCCGATCGATATAATGACGAGGTAAATGATGATACTGGTCTAAAAATTGCTGATCATCATGTAGCTGTGATAAGTTGCTAATCGATCTAGTAGTTTCCTCCGCTTCATCGTTTTCTTCTTCGTCAAGCGCTATTTCGCTAATATCGGGCGGAAAACTAATTCGTTTACGAACTGCAGTATTTTCGGTGCGTCTAGGCGTTGCAAATTGTTCTTGCATTGGAGTTGATTCATATTCAATTTTATTTTCAACTTTTGGCGTTAACGCTTGTTTTTTCAACTCCTGCTTAGCTAGCGTCTTCAATGGGTCAACTATAGGCTTATAAGTCTCTTCCACTAATCGCAATGTTTCGGTTTCGCCTCTTTTAAGAGCCGCAAGCTTGCGTTTTATTTCGCTACGGGTTTTAGTTAATTTTCTTTTAATTGCCTGATCTTGCGCGTTCATCTTAACGGCCCGCATACAATCAACTAAACTGATTATCGATGAAAAGTGCTTCTAATAGCAGTCCAAAGGCGGTTCATATCGGTGCAAAAACGGTTCGTAGCAATCAAAAGCTGTTCAATAGCGGTCCAACATCGGTTCAAAGCTGTCCAAAACCGGTTCAAAACAGCTCGAAAGCGGTTCATAAGCGGTTCAGAGGCGGTCCAAAGGCGGTTCATAGCGGTCCAATATCGGTTCACAGCTGTCCAAAACCGGTTCAAAGCAGTTCTAAAGCGGTTCATAAGCGGTTCAGAGGCGGTCCAAAGGCGGTTCATAGCGGTCCAATATCGGTTCACAGCTGTCCAAAACCGGTTCAAAGCAGTTCTAAAGCGGTTCATAAGCGGTTCAGAGGCGGTCCAACATCGGTTCAAAGCTACCCACACCGGCTCAATGATGTTGTTCAAAAGTAGTTCAAAGTTGTCCAAGTGTGATATAACAATCAAAACCTCGTCGATATCGGCCATAATCAAAGTCCTTTACAATACACATGAAATCGTGCTTATGCATCCAACACTTTGAGCCCATTAATTTAAACTGCTCAAAGGTCATGTCGCTACCAACATGCTCATCATATACATGTTTCAAATTTATATAGTCTTGCTTAAATAGGACAATAACGTTTACATTATCGCGTATTAGCTGCTTAGGTATTTTGGAATATGTCTGACAAAGATAGAACGAGTCCACACCAGAATGTCGTCCTCTGCAGAAATAATCCCTAATTATATCTTGATTTAGACACGCAACATCGTCAAATATCATTATCGAATTTTTGCTAATCTCCTCTAGAGTTATTACGTCATCCTTATCACTATAAGCATTATACTTAATGCCTTTAATGGGTTTAAGTACTTGTTCCAGATATTTATACTTCGGCTGCTCTAACGACTTGGAGTATACATATACATTTTCAAACTTCAGACCATTCGCTGCTTCTAATAAACTTATCATCGCATTCGTTTTTCCGGATCCCGATGGTCCACAGATGACCGCTCTAATTGAAGCCGGAAATAATGAGCCGTGTTTCCCCGACACTTCCGATTCAGTATACAAATCATGATCCTCAACATGCAATTGCTGAGGTTGCTTCATAAACTTCATTATTACTCGATAGTTTGAGTTATACTGATCAGTTCATGGCCGATCGCCGAGTAGGAAAGGGGTTTATAAACACCTTGATAAACAAATTGCCGGTGGAACTTCATATCCCCGGATATCAATACTGCGGACCGGGAACCAAACTACAGCAGCGTCTAGCTCGGGGTGATCAAGGAATAAATCAGTTGGACGCTGCATGCAAGCAACACGACATCGCATACAATCAATTCAAAGACGTTGAGAATCGTCATCGGGCCGATAAAGAACTTCAAATTCGAGCTTGGGATCGTGTAAAGGCAAAGGACGCTAGTTTTGGAGAGAAAGCAGCAGCATTAGCCGTAGCTGGAGCAATGAAGGCCAAAAGGAAGCTTGGCATGGGAGTAACACGACGTATCGCAAAGCGCGGGAAAAAGAAGAAGACTTGTTCGTTTAGAGGCGGAGTTTTAACGCCAATTCGAAATTCAATAAAAGGCCTATCATCATCGGCAAACTTGAATAAACTTATCAAAATAAGTTTGTTGGCCGCCAAGAAAGCGGTTAAAGCTGCAGGCGGTAAGCAAAGAGTGAGAGTGCCGCGAGTGATACCAATACCTAAAGTCGGAGGTTTTCTTCCGTTCCTAGTACCGCTCTTTGCCGGTCTTTCAGCTGCGGGCGCAATGGCCGGTGGAGCTAGCGGTATAGCTAAAGCAATTAACGATGCGTCGGCCGCGAAGAAGCAGCTGGAGGAAAATAAACGGCATAACATGGCAATGGAGGCCGCCTCGTTGGGTAAACAAGGCAGTTCGCTGTATCTTCAACCGCGTAAGACTGGATACGCCTTATATTTAAAACCATATCCGGCAAAAAACTTTTAAATTTGCCGCGAAAAGCATTAACGGACTCGGATCTTGTAAAGTATGCGAAAGACGTACCCTTCTTCAGAGGAGTGTTTATGCGTGATAAATTACCGCGAAAACCCCATTTAAACGAGTGCGCTATCGTAAACCTGGATGATGCTAAAGGAAGAGGTACGCATTGGGTTGCTTTCAAGAAACGCGGCATGAAGGCAGTTTACTATGATAGCTTCGGCGACTTGACGCCACCAATAGAAATAGTTAAATATTTATCCGGATGCAAGTTAAATATTTATCCGGATGCAACATCATATACAATTATACTAGGGAGCAAAATTATAATACGCTGATATGTGGACATTTATGTTTAAATTTTCTGTATAATAAATAATAATTGAACCTAGAGTTTGTTTACTTCATCAGTCATGTCTCAAACGTTCACCTTAACAGGTGCCGGCAACGTCCTCAGCACCTCATATTTTCCGCCGATCGAACTAGACCGCAATTATCAATATGGATTAGGGTTGGTTGGCTTTTACGGCTGTAATTCTATACGCAATATATTTGAGGGAAACAACAAATTTTACTATGCAGCGGCCGATAGCATCTTCAAAGAGATTACCATTCCGAGTGGCGCGTATGAAATTGAAGAGATCAACAGGATTCTACAGCATCATATAAA
>NW_022170819.1:792901-793576 GCF_008802855.1 Photinus pyralis | reverse complement strand
TTTTGGTGCGTAGAATCCAAAACAATTCGTATCTTTTCGATCAGACTTCTCAATCAAAAGTTATAGACTAGAAACCAATTTCGAAAGAAAATTCAAAGGGCTGTAAGTTTTGAACTAGTAGCCCAATCTTGGAACTGTTTGAGATTATGGATTCTACAGGCCACATTCTATAAGAAAATTTTTTTCCGGGTTGTTCTGAGACAATTTTTTTTTCGGGCCTCCAAAAAGGCAGTGTACAATCTTCCTTTTTTACCCAAAAACCGATTACACCAAAATTTCTCGGGAAAACACTTTCTCATATTAATTTTGGTGCGTAGAATCCAATTCAATTCGTACTTTATCGATCAGACTTCTCAATCAAAAGTTATAGACTAGAAACCATTTCGAAAGAAAATTCAAAGGGCTGTAACTTTTGAACTAGTAGCCCAATCTTGGAACTGTTTGAAATTATGGATTCTACGGGCCACAATCTATAAGAAAATTTTTTTTCCGGATCGCTCTGAGACAATTTTTTTTTCGGAGCGCAAAAAAAGGCAGTGTATAACCTCCCTTTTTTAACAAAAATCGACTGCACCAAAATTTCTCCGGAAAACACTTTTTCTTAGTAATTTTGGTGCGTAGAATCCAAAACAATTCGTACTTTTTCGATCGGACTTCTCAATCAAAAGTTATGGA